>NW_026892695.1:0-440925 GCF_033815535.1 Pezoporus flaviventris
TGACCCGGATTACAGGGCCCCGGTCGCTGGGGACCCGGATTACAGGGCCCCGGTCGATGGGGACCCGGGATTACAGGGCCCCGACTAGCGGGGACCCGGGATACAGGGCCCCGACTAGTGGGGACCCGGATTACAGGGCCCCGGTCGACGGGGACCCGGATTACAGGGCCCCGGCCGACGGGGACCCGGGATACAGGGCCCCGACTAGCGGGGACCCGGATACAGGGCCCCGGGCGACGGGGACCCGGAATACAGGGCCCCGGTTTAACGGGGACCCGGATACAGGGCCCCGGTCGATGGGGACCCAGGATACAGGGCCCCGACTAGCGGGGACCCGGGATACAGGGCCCCGGTCGACGGGGACCCGGAACGGCGAGTGAGCGGCGCCGGCGGCAGCGGCCGGGAAGCACGGGCAATGCTGCTGCGGTGGCGTGACGGACCTGGGTGCTTCGGCTAACCGAAAGAATCCGCCGCTGGGGCGAACCAGACACTGCTGCGTCGGGAGGCCGATCCGGAGACCGAGGTTACAGGACGACCCAGAAGAAGACGATCCGGAAAAGGCTGGCCATGAAAATGGACCGAGAGGTAGCCCTGGACTTATTACAGTGCTTCTTATAAAAGCGGGGAACTGAGCCCTGAACTTTTTACAGTGCTTTTTATAAAAGCGGGGAATTGAGCCTGAGACTCTAAAGCAGCTAGCAGGTCTAGTGTCTAGGGAAGGCTAAGAGATTTTTTTTGCAGATCCTAATACAATATTTGAGGAGAGTGAGTGGCGAAAGTTTGGTGGTGAACTATTTGACTCAGTGCTTAATGATTATAAAAAGGCAAAGAAACTCGGTAAACCACGGAGGGAAGTAATGAACTGTATAAAAAGATGCAAGGCAGAAAAGAAAACTGCCGCGGTAGCAACGGAGAAACTAGGAACAGACGTCCCCGGTCGGTTGAAACCGGGGGAAGATTACAACTCGTTTCCCCAACTCGCGGGAGCTCAAGGTTTCCCCCGCACCCCCCCCCCCCCCCCTTCCTTTTCTCCCTCCCATCAGAAGGTGCCGCGGAGAAGGTGTAACCCCCTGCTCCCCCACCACCCCAGTTCCGAAAGTAGGGACTTTGAAAAGGACAGAGAAAGTATATTAGAAGGTATACGCATGATAAATGTCGAGAAATCCGAAAGAAAGAGGGCGGTGCCTCGGCGCCGGATCGATTGCGGCGCCGTTTTGAAGCACGGAGTAGAAAATAGGGATCATGCGCTAGCGGGAGATTTAAAGGAACCGCGAGCCTCTCCAACCCACTACGCTCTAGAGTGAAAAAATTTTTAACTCAGTCACGGAGGAGCCAGGTCTGCAGATGGCCACATACCGAACGAGAGACATCTGATAAGAAAGACACAGCTGCGAGCAACGGAGACCCCGAGTTCGGCGCAGGATCTGCCCCTGAATCCGAGCCAGATTTATATCCTCTGCTTCCAGACCCTGACTCTTTGTCTCCCGGGTCGGTCTGCTCAGACTCACTGGCCCTGGAGACGCTCAGTTGTAACAATGGGTAACCAAAGTGGTGAACATTACTGGGGAATTTTCTGCAATGGGCATCTTTGCATATCCTGTGTTTACTACACAGCAGGGGGCTAAACAGTGGGAAGCTCTTGATCTCAAAATAGTTAAGGAGGCCTGACGAACAGTGACCACGTATGCGTTAAAATCCTCTTATACTCAAGCTGTATATGTTATGATTTTTTTCTTGCAATTGACAGGGGGAGCCCATACAGTTTCTCTGTGATACTCATGTACTAGAAGTTGGTAAATATAAGTATGTCCAGGTTTCTATCAACCCTTGGAGACCCCTGTAGATACTGCTGGCCACTTCTTCCAGCACAGGCTGGCCACCTGTGTCGGAATGAGTGTGCATTTTGGTCAGTATAAAAGCCCAAGCCTCATACGATGTGGGTGAGGCAGAGCCTCTGCGGGGATACCCGCTAAGGTTGAGCCTGCCACCTCGCACTGCAATGATGCTTCTCAGAGCTGGTTTGCTGTTAGTCTCCACAGGGTCCTTGTGCCACGTTCTGTACGTGGAACTGTAGTGGGAATAATGATAGCTTTTGCAGGGACAAAAAAAAAAAAAAAAAGAGGGGGGAGAGAGAGAGTAATGATGTTACATTTAACTTTAACCTGTCTACTTCTGAAGAACTGATAACCTGGGGGAGGAGGTATATTTGTGCCCTCCTGCCTACAGGTCCATGGCGACTGTCTGCAAAGTTTGTGAAGCCTTGCCATGAGCTGGACAGACGGACGAATGGATAAACCTGATGCCTCAGCTACAGGAGCTGACCATGAATACCCCAAGCAGAATGAGATGGAGGAAGAGAAAGAATGATTAACTGCAAAACATCACTTGGGGGCAACTGAAAAGTAACACCCTGAATATGTGTGCTTGTAAAGTAGCTATTATTAGAAGTTGTGATTTTGTGTATAAAACCACCTGTATTTACTAGCTAGTTGCTAATAAGAAACTTCACCTTGTATTGTATAGATTTGTCACTTGTAAAAGAGATGTTAGAGTATTTGCAGTAGCCGCTAGAAAATGCTAAGGCAAAAGCTAGAAAAATTTTAATACAATGGTAGTGTTATAAAGCAGGTGATGGAACAAATTAAGAGGGGGGGAGAATTCCACTGGTAAGAAATTTCTTTGGCATCTTCAACATGCTGCTGCACCCTGTAATAGTTACTCTGTGTCGTGGTTTAAACCCAGTCAGGTAACTTGTTCACTCACTCCCAGTGAGTGGTGCCGAGCTGACAACAATCACGGTCCGTGTCCGTCTCCCCCCCCCCTGCACTGGGGCTCTCCCCTTCCCCGCTCCCGAAGGAACGGGGAGGAGGATCGAGAGAGTGCAACTCCTACGGGTTGAGACAAGAACAGTCCAGCAACAAATCACCACCGCTACTATCAGCTAAAACAATGATAAGGGAAAATAACAAGGGAAGAGAATACGATACCACCGGCCAAGAAAGTGAGTTCCACCCGGAAACCCCTGTCCTTCCGGGTAACTCCCCGTTACCCCCCACCCCGGGCATGACGTGCTGTGGTATGGAATACCTCCCCGGCTAGCCCGGGTCAGGCGCCCCGTCTCTGCTTCCTCACAGCTTCCCCTCCTCCCTGGCAGAGCATGAGCCTCACAGAGTCCTTGGTAAAACCAAAACATCTCTATCAGCTCTGTTCCCGAGCTGAAAGTCAAAACACTGCACTGCACCAGTTAACACAAAGGAAAAACATGACTGCTACTGCTGAACCCAGGACATTATCCACCCCTTATTCCATACCATTCACGTCGTGCTCAGATCCCACATTTTCAATACACCATCGCTCTCCCACATATAAACATCCATATACATACAGACCAAGAGGAAAAAATCATTTTCTTAGTGCATGGACCAATCCCTATAATGCTGCCGAGTCCATTCGGTCCATGATGTTCCAAGTTCATTCTCTGTTGGGATGATGGCTGGAGGGAAGTCAGGGCCAGTCGCTGGTGACCTGGAGACATCTAGTTGATGGGCTATAAAAGCATTACACAGCAGGCAACAGCATACAATTGAGTTCACTGGCTGTTTTCCCCTAAAATCAAATCCCCTTGAGGTATACATCGGACTTCCCCATCTTCCTGCATTACCCACCAAGTATATCCAGGTCCCTGAGCAAAAGCAATCCCACGAGTGGGTTTGCCTTTACCTGAAGCAGGAATAACCCAGACTGTCTTCCCCAGCAAATTCTTCATATGCACCACGGGAACTTTGTCCCCCTCTACAATATGTAAAAGTTCTGACTGGGCTGGGCCGGCCCTGTTGGCAGATCCTCTGGTGTTGACCAACCAGGTGGCCTTTGGTAAATGTGTATCCCAATGCTTGAAAGTTCCCCCACCCATCGCTCTCAGTGTAGTTTTTAACAGCCCATTGTACCGTTCGATTTTCCCAGAGGCTGGTGCATGGTAGGGGATGTGATATACCCACTCAATGCCATGCTCTTTGGCCCAAACAACTATAAGGTTATTCCGGAAATGAGTCCCATTGTCTGACTCAATTCTCTCTGGGGTGCCGTGTCGCCACAAAATCTGTTTCTCAAGGCCCAGGATAGTGTTCCGGGCAGTGGCATGGGGCACAGCGTATGTTTCCAGCCACCCGGTGGTTGCTTCCACCATGGTAAGCACATGGCGCTTGCCTTGGCGGGTTGGTGGCAGTGTGATATAGTCAATCTGCCAGGCCTCCCCATATTTATACTTCAACCGTCGTCCTCCATACCAAAGAGGCTTTAACCGCTTGGCTTGTTTAATTGCAGCACATGTTTCACACTCATGAATAACCTGGGCAATAGTGTCCATTGTTAAGTCCACCCCTCGGTCACGGGCCCATCTATATGTTGCATCTCTGCCCTGATGGCCTGAAGTGTCATGGGCCCACCGGGCCAAAAATAATTCACCTTTATGTTGCCAATCTAAGTCCATCTGAGCCACTTCAATCTTAGCCGCTTTATCCACTTGTTGGTTGTTCTGGTGTTCCTCAGTGGCCCGACTCTTGGGTACATGGGCATCTACATGACGTACCTTCACCACCAGGTTCTGCACCCGGGCAGCAATATCTTTCCACAGTGCAGCAGCCCAGATGGGTTTACCTCTGCGTTGCCAGTTGCTCTGCTTCCATTGCTTCAACCACCCCCACAGGGCATTTGCCACCATCCATGAGTCAGTAGAGAGATAAAGTACTGGCCACTTTTCTCGTTCAGCAATGTCCAGGGCCAGCTGGATGGCTTTCACCTCGGCAAATTGACTCGATTCACCCTCTCCTTCAGCAGTTTCTGCAACTTGTCGTCCAGGACTCCATACAGCTGCCTTCCATCTCCGATGCTTTCCCACAATACGGCAAGAGCCATCAGTAGACAAGGCATACTGCTTTTCACTTTCTGACAGTTTATTATATTGTGGGGCCTCTTCAGCACACACCACCTCCTCCTCTGGTGACATTCCGAAATCTTTGCCCTCTGGCCAGTCCATGATGTCTTCTAGAATGCCTGGACGACTGGGATTTCCTATTCGAGTTCGTTGTGTAATTAGTGCAGCCCATTTACTCCATGTAGCATCAGTTGCATGATGTGTAGAGGAGACCCTGCCTTTGAACATCCAGCCCAGCACGGGCAGCCGGGGTGCCAGGAGGAGCTGTGCTTCAGTGCCAATCACTTCCGAAGCAGCTCGAACCCCTTCATACGCTGCCAGTATCTCTTTCTCAGTTGGGGTATAGCTGGCCTCAGATCCTTTGTATCCCCGACTCCAAAAGCCGAGGGGTCGACCTCGAGTCTCCCCTGGAGCTTTCTGCCAGAGGCTCCAGGTAGGACCGTTCTCCCCTGCTGCGGTGTACAGCACATTTTTTACATCTGGTCCGGTCCGGACTGGTCCAAGGGCTACTGCATGAACTATCTCGCGTTTAATTTGCTCAAAGGCTTGTTGCTGCTCAGGGCCCCATTTAAAATCATTCTTCTTCCGGGTCACATGATAGAGAGGGCTTACAATGGAACTGTAATTTGGGATGTGCATTCTCCAGAACCCCACTGCACCCAAGAAAGCTTGCGTTTCTTTCTTATTAGTTGGTGGAGACATTGCTGTTATCTTGTTGATCACATCTGTGGGGATCTGTCTACGTCCATCTTGCCATTTTATTCCCAAAAATTGAATCTCCTGTGCAGGTCCCTTGACCTTACTCCGTTTTATGGCAAAACCGGCTTTCAGCAGGATTTGGATTATTTTCCTCCCTTTCTCAAAGACTTCTTCCGCTGTATCGCCCCACACAATAATGTCATCAATGTATTGCAGGTGTTCTGGAGCTTGCCCCTGTTCCAGTGCAGTCTGGATCAGTCCATGGCAAATGGTAGGGCTGTGTTTCCACCCCTGGGGCAGTCGGTTCCAAGTGAACTGGACACCCCTCCAAGTAAAAGCAAACTGTGGCCTGCACTCTGCTGCCAAAGGAATGGAGAAAAATGCATTGGCAATATCAATCGTGGCATACCACTTGGCTGCCTTTGACTCTAGATCATACTGAAGTTCTAGCATGTCCGGGACGGCAGCACTCAATGGTGGTGTGACTTCATTCAGGCCACGATAGTCTACTGTTAGTCTCCATTCTCCATTAGACTTTCGCACTGGCCATATGGGGCTATTGAAGGGTGAGCGGGTCCTGCTGATCACCCCCTGACTCTCCAGTCTACGGATCAGCTGATGGATGGGAATCAGGGAGTCTCGGTTGGTGCGATATTGCCGCCGGTGCACTGTTGTGGTCGCAATTGGCACTTGTTGTTCTTCAACTTTCAGCAACCCCACAGCAGAGGGATCTTCTGAGAGACCAGGCAAGGTGGACAGCTGCTCAATTTCCTCAGTCTCCAAAGCAGCAATACCAAAAGCCCACCGGTACCCTTTTGGGTCTTTGAAGTACCCTCTCTTGAGGTAGTCTATGCCGAGGATGCATGGAGCCTCTGGACCAGTCACAATAGGGTGCTTTTGCCACTCCCTCCCAGTCAGGCTGATTTCAGCCTCCAGCACAGTCAACTCTTGCGATCCTCCTGTTACTCCAGAAATATAGATGGGTTCCACCCCTTGACAGCTTGATGGCATCAGGGTACACTGTGCACCGGTATCTACTAGAGCCTTATACTTCTGTGGGACTGATGTGCCAGGCCATCTGATCCACACAGTCCAGTAAATCTGATTGTCCCCTACCTCCACCTGGCTGGAGGCAGGGCCCCTCTAATGGTCGTCACAGCATTGGACACTTAAGTCGTGTTGAAAGGGATTATTCTTCGTTATCACAGGAGCTGGAGTAAAATCAGCTCTTCCACTCCATCTGGGAAACTGCTCACCAGAGACTGAAGCCGTAGCTCTCATGGGACGATCAGTCTTGGCCCTTGCTCCCCTCTTCAGTTCACTCACCCGTTCCTCCAAAGCTGAAGTAGGTTTTCCATCCCACTTTGTCATGTCTTCTCCGTGATCCAGCAGGTAAAACCATAGGGTACCCCGTGGCGTATACCTTCTGTATCTCCTCTCTTGAATAATAGGACGTCTTTTGTTAATAGCTGAGACGTGTGTTGGTACACGTGAGGAGCTGGATAAATCAGATACATCGTCCCTCAATTTGTCGAGGTCCTGGGACAGTTTTTTCACAGCTGAGATGATGGAAGGAGTGAGATTGTCTTCGAACTCTCGGAGTTTATGAACCATTTCATCCACTGTTAGTGGTACTATGTCATTCCAGGTCACTGTTGCCAATGAATGGGCATATGATGACGGTGCATTCCGTGTAAGTTTTCGCCACATGGGTCGTGTACATTCAACTTCATCTGGATCTATAGGTGTATCCCCGTTATTCGGCTTGATGTGATAGATCATCTCTACGATGGCCGATTCCCTCAGAGACTGGATGCCTTTGTCTATAGTAGTCCACTTGGCCGAACGACTCGTAACATCGTCCTTGTACGGAAACCTTTCTTTCACAGCTGCCAAGAGCCTCCTCCAAAGGATGAGGGACTTTTTCTCTCTTGCAATTGCTTTGTCAATTCCCCCTTCTCTAGCAAGTGATCCCAGCTGCTTGGCTTCTGTACCTTCTAGTTCGTGACCATCGGCCCCATTGTCCCAGCATCGGAGTAACCAGGTGATGATGTGCTCCCCTGGTTGACGGGTAAAATCTTTTCGCATATTCCGCAGCTCGGTTGAGGTCCGAGGTCGAGAAGTTACCTCTTCTTCTTCTTCTTCGTCATGTGATGATGACTCCTGATCAGATTCTGGACCGGGTGGTGAATTCATTGGTTCTTCATCTCGCTTCACCCTTTTTGCCTCCTTTTTGCTTGTTCTCTTGCGTACAGGGGCAACTGATATTGGTACGAATTGGTCCTCTGGTTTGGCTGCAGTGATTATCACTGTGGTTTGAGTAGCGACTGTACTTGTTGCTGGGGGTGGTGTAGCTACCGTGCTTGGAGCTGGGGTAACCGCGCTGTCTGTTGCAGTTGAAGTTTGAGCAGCTGCTGTACTTGCCACTGGGGTAGCAGCGCAGTTCACTGCAGCCAAAGTTTGAGTAGCGACTGTCGCTTTGCCCTCAAATCCGCCGATATTCTTTTCCTTTTGAAGGTGCTGGATAGTGTTGAACAAGGCCCTGTAAGCATAGGCCAAGCCCCAGCACGTTGCCGTGATTTGTCCATCTCTGGTATGGCCAGAATGACCACACACCTCATTTAAGTGTTTTACTAATTCTTCTGGATTTTGCAGTTGTTCGGTAGTGAAATTCCAAAATACTGGAGGGGCCCACTGACCTAGATACTTGCCCATACTATCCCACACACCCTGCCACTCATGGCTGTCCAGCCTCTGGGAAAATCTCTCGGTCCTCCTACATCGTCGTTTGACCCCAGACAAGACCCAAACCTGAATCTGCTTAACTCTTGAAATCAGTAGTGGGCAAAACACACTCTGTATGCGTGTTAGCATGGTGATTCCCATCACCATCAGCAAACAAGTCTCAACAGCATTAAAAGGCCATTCAAAAAATTCAAAACTCTCAAATGTAAATGGTCTGGGGGGACGACTAGGAGGGTAAAAGGATGTCTCCTTCACAGGTTGAGCACCTGAGAAGGAGAAAAAAGATGTGTAATTGCTAAGCACCTCCATCATATACCTCCCAAAGTATAAAGGTGGTGACCACACTGGGAACATAAACCAGATCAGTTTCATGATCAATGATTCTATTGTATTACAAGTCATTACCATAAAGTACAATGGGATAAAAACCTTAGCCCAAGCCCCACACTTGAAAAACACTAATACAGCAAATACCGGATGGACGTAAGATATGATATACTGAAACTGTGAGATCAAGAGGAAAAACCTTGAGAGCCAATAAATCAGCATTGTGACGAGTGACTATCAATCCAGTCAGATCTGTTCTTATCTCAACCCCTCGTGCCCCACGTTGGGCGCCAAAAAGAACTGTCGTGGTTTAAACCCAGTCAGGTAAACTGTTCACTCACTCCCAGTGAGTGGTGCCGAGCTGACAACAATCAAGGTCCGTGTCCGTCTCCCCCCCCTGCACCGGGGCTCTCCCCTTCCCCGCTCCCGAAGGAACGGGGAGAAGGATCGAGAGAGTGCAACTCCTACAGGTTGAGACAAGAACAGTCCAGCAACAAATCACCACCGCTACTATCAGCTAAAACAATGATAAGGGAAAATAACAAGGGAAGAGAATACGATACCACCGGCCAAGAAAACGAGTTCCACCCGGAAACCCCTGTCCTTCCGGGTAACTCCCCGTTACCCCCCACCCCGGGCATGACGTGCTGTGGTATGGAATACCTCCCCGGCTAGCCCGGGTCAGGCGCCCCGTCTCTGCTTCCTCACAGCTTCCCCTCCTCCCTGGCAGAGCATGAGCCTCACAGAGTCCTTGGTCAAACCAAAACATCTCTATCAGCTCTGTTCCCGAGCTGAAAGTCAAAACACTGCACTGCACCAGTTAACACAAAGGAAAAACATGACTGCTACTGCTGAACCCAGGACACTCTGCTAATGTAAATGTGTGTGTGCCTTGCTGTAGTAGCGACTTGTTACTGGATAAAACAAAAGGGGGAAGATGTGGAGACAGTGTTCTCACAGGAGAATGCATAATTGGTACATAAACTTTGAATAGTCCTGAAAGATACAGCAAGGCCATGAGAGGCCTGAAGAAGCTTAAGCAAGCAAGATAAGAGGCTGGAATTCACCAAGTTAATGAGAACTGTGGACTGTTGGCAAGCTTTCAAGGTTGAGTTCTCACACCTGTGTTTAACCAATTATATGTTAGTCACTAAGGGTCTTCAAAACATGTATCCAATCATAATATGCCAAATCACTGTAAGTGCTTCAGCTGGGGCCTTGGCTCAACTAAGCAGACTGGGTTGCTGAGTTGCTAAGCAGACAATTCTACATCGAAGGCAATTTCTGATTTGTTTTAATGTTGACTCTGTAAGACATGCAACACTGCAGAACCTTTTGTTGTTGGAACAGGGACATGGAGGTGAAGAGTTTGATGGAATGTGTTGTATGAGTCTCTCTGATAATGCTAATTCGATGCACGCACAGCTGAGAACCCTGTCTCAGCTTACCCAGCAATAGCAAATGAGCAATATCCTAAGAATAACTAGATGGTTATCTTCACGGGGCATTACAGTTTGAGTCAAACACTGTTGTTTGAAGTATTGCACTTATGTATCATTGTTAGGTTAATCATCGTAGCTATTAGACTTGTTTATAGTTGTGTGATAAAACAGGTGAACAGAATAACCCATAATGCCTTGCTTGCACAAAGAAAAAGGGGGGAATTGTTGCAGAATGACTCTAAGAGCAGGACCATAGAGTTCTGGAGGACTGTGCAAGCAAGGCAGGGGGTGGCCCCCACAGGTGGCCGGAGACCGGACCTGGGAGGAGAATGTGGAGGAAGCTGTGTGGGGCTAACCAATACTGTTATGCCAAGAAGGAGTGGCTGAATACCACTCCTATATATGTGTGAACTGCGTCACAAATAAAGTAGAAGTTGCTTATCACCCATATTGGGTTGGCCTGTCTGCTTCTCCTCGCCGCTTACAATCCTCATACGTCTTATGGCCCTTTTGGGTGATGCCATTACCCCAGGGAGATATCTGAAAAGGACTGACAACTCGTGCACTGGAGATGGAAGAGTGGCACCAGATCTTGGAGACAAGATAACTGCATCTGTAATGTGAATAAATCTTGCCATCGTCTCAAGTTCAACATTTTCCTCAGGAGTACATAGGTGGACAACCAGTTTGTCAGAAAAATGTTATGAATAATTGTTTATACAACATCAAATGGATTAGGATGCATTAACTATAGCTAATAGTAATGTTGTTGCTATCAAATGTTGAAACCTTTCTAGTGATATATAGAGATATTTACCTAATTGACATTAGCATGCCTATGTGTCGTGGCTTAAACCCAGTCAGACACACAGTTTCTACTCCCCCTCCCCCCTCTTTCTTTCCTTCACCCCCCCACTCCTGGAGGGATGGAGAGGAGAATCAAAATAATGTAACTCCCGCGGGTTGAGATAAAAACAGACCAGCAACTAATGTACGACACAAATCACTACTGCTACCACCAATGATAATAATGATAAGAGAAAATAACAAGGGAAGAGAATACGATACCACCTGCTGAAAAGAGCCCGACTCAGAAGAGAGTGAGTGCCCTTCCAGGTAACTTCCAGTTACCTCCCTGGGCATGACGTGCTGTGGTATGGAATACCTCTTTGGCTAGCTTGGGTCAGGTGTCCTGTCTCTTCTTCCTCCTGGCCTCCCCTCCTCCCTGGCAGAGCATGAGACTCAGAAAGTCCTTGGTCAGAGTAAACATTACTTAGCAACAACTAAAAACATAGGTGTTATCAGAGTTGTTCCCAGGCTGAAAGTCAAAAACACAGCACTGCACCAGCTACTAAGAAGGAGGAAAATAACTGATACTGCTGAACCCAGGGCGGTAGTAGATAAAACCATTTAATTTAGCTGTATTAAAATACATTTGCAAATTCAAAATGTTTTCACTTTGATGATGTGCTAAATTTTCTGATTAAAATTACCAGCTGCCGGGCTATTACAGCTTAAACTAAATAAAGCAAAGAAACAGTTAGGTTCACCAGGAGATGATGACCTTTCTTCCCTTCCCCTTAAATAAATTCAGTGTTCTCTTTACATGGCTGCTCTTAGTCTATTTCTGTATTTTGATGCCCATAACCCTGACAGAGTCTCTGTTCATTGCTACACTGAGAGTCAAGGTCTCATGCAAGTAAATACATTAAATTCACCTCAACAGTGTGGAGAAAATAGATGTGAACATAATTCTTAGTTCTATGATGGCCATTATGTTCTGCTTAATAAGGACAGGAATTTCCTGGGAAAATGTGTTGTGGTTTAAGCCCAGCCAGTAACTCAGAACCACGCAGCTCACTCCCCCCCTTCTTCCCCCCAGTAATGGAGGGATAGGGAGGAGAATTGAAAGAATGTAACTCCCATGGGTTTAGATTAGAGCAGTCCAGTAACTAAGGTACAATACAAAACTACTACTACTACCACCAACAATAATAATGGTAAGGGAAATAACAAGGGGAGAGAATATAAAACCAAAAGGGGAAAAGGAAAAGAAAACAATAAACACAAGTGATGCACAGTGCAATTGCTCATGACCTGACGACCTATACCCAGCCCAACCCGAGCAGTGATCTGGGCCTTCCAGGTAACTCCCCCCATTTTATATACTGGGCATGACATACTGTGCTATGGAACACCCCTTTGGCTAGATTGGGTCAGGTGTCCTGTCTCTGCTTCCTCCTGGCTTCTCATGCCCCTCCTCACTGGCAGAGCATGAGAGTGAAAAGTCCTTGATCGAAGTAAGCATTTTCTGGAAACAACTAAAAACATTGGTGTGTTATCAGCAGAGACAGAACACCTGACCGAAATTAGTCAAAGGGGTATTCCATACCACAGCACGTCATGACCAGTATATAAACTGGTGAGAGTTAGCCGGAAGGCCCAGGCTGCTGCTTGGGTCAGGCTAAGTATCAGTCAGCAGGTTGCAAGAAATTGCATTGTGCATCAGTTGTGTTTCTTGTAGTCTTTTCCTTTTCCCCTTTATTTTTATATTTTCTCCCCTTTTTATTTTACTTTTTATTAGTGGTGGTAGTAGTAGTAGTAGTTTTGTATGGTAGCTTAGTTATTGAACTGTTCTTACCTTAGCCTGTGGGATTTACATTCTTTCCATTCTCCCCCACCCCCCCTCCCCCCCCCTCCCCCCCCCCCCCCCGCCCTGCTCCCAGAGGAATAGGGAAGAGGGAAGTAGGTGGGGAGTGAAAGAGCGGCTGCATGGTTCTATGTTACTGGCTGGGCTTGAACCATGACATCTTTTTCAGCAACATGGACAGTGGGATTGAGTGTGCCCTCAACAAGTTTGCCAGTGACACCAAGCTGTGTGGTTCAGCTAATATGCTGGAGAGAAGTGATGTCATCCAGAGAGACATTGACATGCTTGAGACGTGGGCCAATACCAACCTCATGAAGTTCAACCAAGCCAAGTGCAAGGTCCTACAGCTGGGTAGGGGCAATCTTAGGCACACCTGCAGGTTGGGCAGAGAGGCGATTCAGATCAGCCCAGAGGAGGAGGACTTGGGGGTGTTGGTCGATGAGAAACTTAACATGAGTCAGCTTTAGTGTGCGCTTGCAGCCCAGAAAGCCAACCATATCTTAGGCTGCATCAAAAGAAGTGTGACCACAGGTCTAAGGAAATGATCCTGCCCCTCCACTCTGCTCTCGTGAGACCTCACTTGGACTACTGTGTACAGTTCTGGTGTCCTCAACATAAAGGGGGCACAGAACTGTTGGAGATCATCCAGAGGAGGGCTACAAGGATAATAAAGGGCTGGAGCACCTCCCATACAAAGAAAGGCTGAGAAAGTTGGGGCTGTTCAGCCTGGAAAAAAGAAGGCAGCTTGGAGACCTGCCGCAGAAAAAATATGGACTCAAGTCAGAGATCAATATGATCAGACAAAAAGCCGTTTATTACAAAGCCTTAACTCCTTATATACTATTGCTTACATGCACTTACAGTGATTTGGCATATTATGATTGGATACATGTCTTGAAGACCCTTAGTGACTAACATACAATTGGTTAAGCACAGGTGTGAGAACTTGACCTCGAAAGCTTGCCAACAGTCCACAGTTCTTATAACTCAGTGAATTCCAGCTTCTTCTTATCTTGCTTGCTTAAGCTTCCTCAGGCCTCTCATGGCCTTGCTGTACCTTTCGGGATTATTCAGAGTTCATGTACCAGTTATCCATTCTCCCGTGAGAACACTGTCTCCACAGAGACCTCATAGCAGCCTTCCGCTATCTGAAGGGGGCCTACAAGGATGATGGAGAGGGACTCTTCACTAGGGGCTGCAGTGATAGGACAAGGGGTAACAGGTTTAAACTCAAACAGGGGAAGTTCAGATTAGATATAAGGAAAAAGTTCTTTCCTGTAAGGGTGGTTGTGGCAACTGCAATCCATCCTGTTCCCGCTATGTGAATAATTAAAGAAGAAGAAGAATTGCTGATAGTGCATTTTGGCCTTGAGTAAGTTGGGTGCAAGGAGTGTTGGGTGCAAGGTTGGGCTGAGAAGCAGCCTGGGGAGTGACTGTTTATAGAATGGGATTTATAGTGACTGAAAACAGTTACTGGGAATGATGTAGTTCCTGTTTGGCTTCATGTCTTGGACCTGTATCTGTATGCTATATATTACCATGGTTGAGTGAATAAAGTGGAACAAGTTGTGAAAGCAGTGTGTGTGTGTTTGTGTTTAGCCTCTTTCTTTACAGACGCCGCAGTGGTGAGGCACTGGAACAGGCTGCCCAAAGTGGTAAATACTCCATCCCTGGCAGTGTTCAAGGCCCAGGCTGGACAGGGCCTAGAGCAACCTGGTCTAATGGAAGGTGTCTCTGCCCATGGCAGGGAGGTTGGAACTTGATGATCTTAAGGTCCTTTCCAACCCAAACCATTCAATAATTCTGTGAATTTCAGTGTTCCTTTTCCAAATCTGTATGAGGTGAGATGCAGATGGAAGTATGTGTTTCTCTAATTTAACTTTCATGTAGTCTGGCATTTGACAATTTTACAGGCATAAGAGTAAAAAAAAAAACAAAAACTCTAACAGACTAATAAAGCAGATCGTATAAAAATAACCTCAAAATTTTCAGTTCTAATACTGGCACTAAAGCTCTACAAAAGCCCTGAAAAAAAACCAAACCCATACCTAACTTAAGTGTTTTGCTGTGATGACATACAATTAAATTTACAGGTTAAAATGCATGCCTGCACTTTATTATGAAATAATAATACAGATAGAGTTGTCTACAAAGACTGGAAGAAATACGTGCAAGCCAGTGATAATTATGATGATCAATGGTATTTTTAATATTCTAAAATATCCAAATTATAGACATTTTATGAGTAATCACAGAATCATAGAATCATAGAATCATAGAATAGTTAGGGCTGGAAAGGACCTTAAGATCATCTACTTCCAACCTTCCTGTCCAACCTGGCCTTGAACACCGCCAGGGATGAAGCATTCACAACTTCCTTGGGCAATCCATTTTTGTGCCTCACTACCCTCACAGTAAAAAAAAACTTCATAAGTTTGGCATTGACCACCTTACAAGCATGTCAAGGTCCCTCTGGATGGTATTCCTTCCCTCCAGCATATCAACCAAACCACACAGTTTGGTGTCATCAGCAAACTTGCTGAGGGCGTACTCAATCCCACTGTCCATGTTGCTGAAAAAGATGCTGAACAAGACCTGTCCCAACACCAATCCCTGAGAGACGCCGCTCTTTACTGGTCTCCAGCTGGACATTGAGCCATTGACTACAACTCTTTGCATGCAGCAATCCAGCCAGTTCTTTATCCATCGAGTGGTCCACCTATCAAATTGATGTCTCTCCAATTTAGAGACAAGGATGTCATGTGGGACAGTGTCAAACACTTTGCACAAGTCTAGGTAGATAATGTCAACGGCCCTGGCCCTGTCCATCAGGTTCTGTAGCCCCATCATAGAAGGCCACCAAATTGGTCAGGCAGGATTTCCCCTTAGTGAAGCCATGCTGGCTGTCACCAAGCACCTTGTTGATTTTCATGTGCCTTAGCATGCCTTCCAGGAGAATCTACTCCAAGATTTTGCCAGGCACAGAGGTGAGAGTGACTGACCAATACAGATATGTAGTTCCCTGGGTCCTCCAAATTCCCCTTCTTGAAAATTCGGGTTATATTTCCCTTTGTCCAGTCATTGGGAACTTCACCTGACTGCCATGTCTTTTCTAATACGATGGACAGTGGCTTCGCAACTTCATTCTCCAGCTCCTTCAGGACCCGCGGATGGATTTCATCAGGTCCCATGGACTTGTGTACGTTCAGGTTCTTAAGATGGTGTCAAACCAGATCCTATCCTACAGTGGGCCTAAGGTCTTAATTCTCACAGTCCCTGCGTCTGCCTTCCAAGACTTGGCTGGTGTCGTCAGAGCATTTGCCAGTGAAGACCAAGGCAAAGAAGTCATTAAGAACCTCAGCCTTCTCCAAATAACACCAATGATATCACACCAATATTTTTAGTTGTTGCTAAGTAATGTTTACCCAGACCAAGGTCTTTTCAGTCTCATGCGCTGCCAGTAAGGAGGGGCATGAGAAGCCAGGAGGAAGCAGAGACAGGACACCTGACCCAACGTAGCCAAAGGGGTATTCCTTACCACAGCACGTCATGCCCAGTATATAAACTGGGGGGAGTTACCCAGAAGGCCCATATTGCTGCTCAGGTCGGACTGAGTATCAGTTGGCAGGTGGTGAACAATTGTATTGTGCATCACTTCTGTGTATTGTTTCTTTTCCTTTCCCATTTTAGTTTTATGTTCTCTCCCCTTGTTATTTCCCTTATCATTATTATTATTTGTGGTGGTAGTAGTGGTTTTGTATTATACTGTATTTACTGGACTGTTCTACTCTAAACCCATGGGATTTACATTCTTTTGTTTCTCCTCCCCATCCCTCATGGAGCGGGGGATAAGAAGGGAGTGAGTTACTGACTGGGCTTAAACAGTAACATGGACAGTTGGATAAAGTGCACCCTCAGCAAGTTTGCCAACACCAAGCTTTGTGGTGTGATTGACACACTGGAGGGAAGGGATACCATCCAGAAGGACCTTGACACACTTGAGAGATGGGCCAATGCCAACTTTGTGATGTTCAAGAATGTGAAGTGCAAGGTTCTACACCTGGGTTGGGGCAATTCCAAGCACAGCTACAGGTTAGGTGGAGAAGTGAATCAGAGCAGCTTTGTGGAGAAAGACTTGGGGTGTTCGTTGATAAGAAACCAAACATGAGCCAGCAGTGTGCACTCACAGCCCAGAAAGCCAACTGTATCCTGGGCTGCATCAAAAGAATCATAACCAGCAGGTGAAGGAAGTGATCCCACCCCTCTACTCTGTTCTCATGAGAACAGAGTAGTTTGAGAACTTGGAGTACTGTATGCAGTTCTGGTGTCCCCAACATAAGGACATGGAGCTGTTGGAGCAAGTCTAGAGGAGGGCCATGAGGATGATGAGGGGCTGGAGCACCTTCTGTATGAAGACAGGCTAAGAAGGCTGGGGCTGTTCAGTTCTTTACTGTGAGAGTGGTGAGGCACTGGAACAGTATCCCTGAAGTGGTGAATGCTCTGTTCTTGGCAGTGTTCAAGTCCTGGTTGGACAGAGCCTTGGGTGACATGGTGTCAGGCTCTGACTGGAGAAAACACCAGTGCTGAACCCTGTTTCAGTTCATGATCCCAATAGTGAAATTAAGATGCAAATGAGGTCAAGCACTGTAATTGATTAGTAAATTTATTACAAATTACAAAAAGACAGTTAAAATAAAAAAGTGAAATTATTGTAATAAAGGGGATAGCTATAGTAGATATTGGAAATAAGGTAGAAAAAGAAGCAAGTATTCAGGGTGCAGAGAGAGATAGTCACTACCATGGATCCAGCAGTGTCCCGGGGATTCTTTGTCATCATCGTTGCTGGTGGGAGTTCTTCAGGGTTCATAATCAGTATCGGAGCAGAGTGTCCCCCAAGAGTCCATTGGAGGTGGGTGTCTTCATGGAGCTGTCCTTTTGGAGTCATCCCCTTGAAGGTACCTCATGGAGTGTGTCTTGTGGAGTTGCCCTCATGGCAATATCTCATGGAGGATGTGCCTCTTGGGGATTACCTTTTCCCCCTTTTATAATGAGTTTGGGGGAGTACCTCTGGACAGGCTGGATAGATGAGCTGTGGCCAATGGTATGAAGTTCAAGAAGGCAAAATGCCAGGTCCTGAACTTGGGTCACAGTATCCCCATGCAATGTTACAGGCTTGGGGAAGAGTGACTGGAAAGCTGATGGGTGGAAAAGGACATGCGGGTGCCAATTGACGGCCAGCTGAATATCACAGAATCCTAAGGGTTGGAAGGGACCTCAAAAGATCATCTAGTCCAACCCCCCTGCAAGAGAAGGGTAACCTAGAGTACATCACACAGGAACTTGTCCAGGCAGGCCTTGAATATCACCACCGTAGGAGACTCCACAACCCCCCTGGGCAACCTGTTCCAGTGATCTGTCACTCTCACAGTAAAGAAATTTTTCCTGATGTTCACATGGAACCTCCTATGCTCCAGTTTACACCCATTGCCCCTTGTCCTATCACTGGACATCACTGAAAAAAAACTAGCTCCATCATCCTGACACTCACCCTTTACATATTTGTAAACATTGATGAGGTCACCCCTCAGTCTCCTCTTCTCCAAGCTAAAGAGACCCAGCTCCCTCAGCCTCTCCTCATAAGAGAGATGTTCCATTCCCTTAATGATCTTGGTAGCTCTGCGCTGGACTCTTTCAAGCAATTCCCTGTCCTTCTTGAACTGTGGGGCCCAGAACTGGACACAATATTCCAGATGCGGCCTCACCAAGACAGAGTAGAGGGGGAGGAGAACCTCTGTTGACCTACTAACCACACCCTTTCTAATGCACCCTAGGATGCCATTGGCCTTCTTGGCCACAAGGGCACATTGCTGGCTCATGGTCATCCTCCTATCCACCAGGACCCTCAGGTCTCTTTCCCCTTCACTACTGTCCAGCAGGTCAGCCCCCAGCCTGTACTGGTACATGGGGTTGTTCCTCCCCAGATGCAAGACTCTACACTTACCCTTGTTGAATTTCATCAAGTTCCTCTGCACCCAACTCTCCAGCCTGTCCAGGTCTCACTGAATGGCAACACAGCCTTCTGGTGTGTCAGCCACTCCTCCCAGTTTAGTATCATCAGCAAACTTGCTGAGGATACATTCAGTTCCCTCATCCAGGTCATTGATGAAAATATTAAACAGCACTGGTCCCAGCACTGAACCCTGAGGGACTCCACTAGTCACAGACCTCCAGCTAGATTCTGCCCCAGTAACCACAACTCTGCCTTCTTCCTTTCAACCAGTTCTTGATCCACCTCACTACCTGATCATCAAGCCCACACTTCCTTAGCTTATCTATGAGGATGCTGTGGGAGACAGTATCAAATGCCTTACTGAAATCAAGAAAAACCACATCTACCGCTCTACCATCATCCATCCACCTAGTTACTTGCTCATAGAAGGCTATAAGGTTGGTCAAACATGACTTCCCCTTGGTAAAGCCATGTTGGCTGCTCTTAATGACCCCCTCATCCTTGATATGTCTAGAGATGGTGTCAAGAATAAGTTGTTCCATCACCTTTCCAGGGATGGAGGTAAGGCTGACCGGTCTACAATTACCCAGGTCCTCCTTCTTGCCCTTCTTATAGACTGGCGTAACATTTGCCATCCTCCAATCCTCAGGCACCTCACCTGTTTCCCACGACTTACCAAAGATGATGGAGAGTGGCTCAGCAATGACCTCCACCAGCTCCCTCAGCACCCGCAGGTGTATTCCATCCAGACCCATCGATTTATAGATGTCCAGATTACTTAACTGATCCCTAAGCCAATCCTCATCTACCAAAGCAAACTCCTCCTTTATCCTGACTCCTTCCGGGGCTATAGGAATCTGGGTCCCCCAGGGAAAGTCTGCAGGAGTAAAGACAGAGGCAAAGAAGGCATTCAACACCTCTGCCTTCTTGATATCCTTTGTCTCCAGGGCACCCACCTCATTCAGCAGTGGGCCTATACTGCTTCTTGTGTTAGTTTTATTCGCTATGTATTTGAAGAAGCCCTTTCTATTGTCCTTGACCCTACTTGCCAGATTAAGTTCCAAGGAGGCCTTAGCTGTCCTAATTGCTTCCCTACATCCTCTAACAGCCGTCCTATATTTCCCCCAAGTGGCCAGCCCCTCCTTCCATAATCCATAGATTCTCTTTTTTGGCTTGAGTTTGCCCAGCAGGTCCTTGTTTAACCATACTGGTCTCCTGGCTCCCCTACTTGACTTCCTACTCATTGGGACACTCTGATCCTGAGTTTTGAAGAAGTGGTTCTTGAATGCTGACCAACTATCTTAAGCCCCTTTACCACCTAGTACCCTTTGCCATGATACTTCCCTTAGCAATTGATTGAAGAGGCCAAAGTTTGCCCTTCGGAAATCCAGAAACATGGCCTTGCTAGGTATTCTATACCTCCCACACAAGATCCTAAACTCCACCATCTCATGGTCACTGCAACCCAGGCTGCCATTGACCGTCACTACTTCAACCAGACCCTCCTTGTTGGCGAGTACCAGATCCAGCAGCGCTCCTCTCCTAGTGGGTTCGTCCACCATTTGCATTAAGAAGTTACCATCAATGCACTGGAGGAACCTCCTAGACTGTGAATGACTGGCTGTGTAAGTCTTCCAGCAAATGTCGGGGTAGTTAAAAACCCCCATGAGGACCAAGGCGTGTAGTCGTGAGGCTGCTTTCAATTGCCTGTAGAAAGCCTCATCAACTCCTTCGTCCTGATCAGGAGGTCTATAATAGACCCCCACAACTGTGCCACCCGTACCAGCCTGTCCCTTAATTTGCACCCACAGACTTTCCACTTGGTCCTCATCTGCCCCTGGACAGAACTCAATACATTCTAGTCTCTCTCTCACATAAAGAGCAACTCCACCACCTCGCTTTGCTGATCTATCTTTCCTAAAAAGGACATAGCCATCCATAACCACATTCCAGTCATGTGAGCTGTCCCACCATGTCTCTATAATTGCCACCAGGTCATAACCTTTAGACCACACACAGACTTCTAACTCCTCCTGTTTATTCCCCATGCTGTGTGCATTGGTGTACAGGCATTTCAGGGAGCAAGCAGAGCACGCTAGTGGCACCCTTGGAAGGTGGGAGGCCTTCTGGTCTTCAGTCATACTAGAACATTGTCCCACTAGTTCAAACCCAGCTACAACCCCCTCGCACTTTGAATCTAACCTAGAGCTCTGTGAGTGAGCTCTACTAACTCTTGCCCAGGTACCCTTTTTCCCCTGCAGGACAGGGTTTAAACAACTACCCTTTCCCTCAAATGAAACAATAGATTGAGAGTTCTCCCTAGTCTGCCATTCTTCAAGTCCTACCATGTTTCTCTTGGGCTTGTCCCCAACAGGCCCAGTTATCTCCCCTTCCCCCTTCCTATCTAGTTTAGAGCCCTGTCAATGAGCCCTGCTAACTCCTGCCCCAGAAACCTTCTCCCCCTCTGGGACTGATGTATCCCACCTGCCACCAGCAAACCAGGTGTCTCATATAGCAGCCTATGATTGAAAAACCCAAACCCTGCCTTTGGTACCAGTCATGTAGCCATACATTGATCTGCAGTCCCTTCCTATTTATCTCTTCACCTTTGCTTGTAACAGGTATGGAGGCAAACACCACTTGTGCTCCAGACCCTCTAACCAGCTGTCCCAGGGCCCTGAAGTCTCTCTTCATTGCCCTTGCCCTGCTTGTAATAATTTCATCACTGCCAACCTGAAAAACCAGCAGCAGAAAGTAGTCAGAGGGCTGCACCAGAATCAGAGAGTTTCCTTTTAACATCTCAAATCCAAGCCCCAGGTAGGCAGCAGACTTCCCTGTGGGATGAATCAGGTCGACAAATGGGCCCTTCTGTTCCCCTCAGAAGGGAGTCATCCACCACAATTACTCTTCTTTTCTTCTTGGTTGAGGAAGTTCTAAGGCATGGGGGTGAGTGACAAGCCCTAGATGACTTACTAGATGGATCTACCCCTCCATCTCCATTTACCTGGCCCTGTAGTTCCAAGGCCTCATACCTGTTACTCAAGGGCAACTGGGAGGAAAAGAAGGGATTGTGAGGGTTTTCGCTTACCTCTCTGAGGAGGGACCTCCCTCCATACTTCCTTGTCCCTGAAGTTTACTCCTGTCTGATGGTAGGAGGGAAGGGGATCTATCACTTGTTAAACCACTTCCCTCTGCCCTTGCCTTAGGGTGTGGCTCCACCAATCAATTTCAGTTTCACACTCTCTGATAGCTCTCAACCTTTCTACCTTTTCCCTCAGTTCAACCACCTGCTTTAGCAGGTCATCTACTTGCTGACACCACACACAAGTGGTGTCACTGGCTCTCTCTGATACAAGTGCCAGGCTCAGGCATTCACTGCAGCCAGAGACCTGCACGGCCACATGTCTGCAGGAAGGCTCAGTCTGGGTACCCATGTTATTCCTAACTACAGGTTTTGATCCAGTGGTGACCATGATCTATCTGGTTGATCGGTCCATCTACGTCTCTTTGCACAAGCAAGCAGTCCTTCCTCCTCCTGCGCTCCAGTCAAGTCCCCTTGATCAGGCGGTCACCCCACTCACCTGCCCGCACAAACTGCCTGGACCCGCTCTGTTCGCCCCGCTCCCTGGGGCAGGTTTTTAACCGCTCACAGCTGCCGCCGAGCCTGCTGGCTCCGCCCCCGGTGAGTCAGCTGCTCGTGAGAGCTGAGCTGCCGGCTCCTGGGCAAGTCCTGTTAAGCACTTGAGGCTCCCTCTTCAATGGCTTTTGTCACTCTGAGTTGAGGCTCTTGGACGCTGATCTCTCCCCACTCCACTCCGGTGTTGCAGGCGTCCTCTCTCAATCTACTCACCTCAGCAATTCAATATGAGCCAGCAATGTGCCCAGGCAACCAAGAAGGCCAATGGCATCCTGGTGTGTATCAGAAACAGCATGGCCAGCAGGGCCAGGGAAGTAATAACTCCCCTGTACTTAGCACTGGTGAGGCCACACCTTGAAAAAAATTCTGGGCCCCTCACTAAAAAAGAGATAGTGATTTGCTGGAAATGGTCCAGAGAAGGGCAATGAAGCTGGTGAAGGGCCTAGAGCACAAGTCTTCAGAGGAAGGGTTGAGGGAACTGGGGTTGTTTAGTCTGGAGAAGAGAAGGCTCAGAGGGGACCTTATCACTCTCTACAACTACCTGAAAGGAGGGTGGAGACAGGAGGTGGCTGGTCTCTCTTCCCAAGTAATGAGTAATTGGTACAAGAGGCAATGGCCTCAAGCGGTGCCAGGGGAGGTTTAGATTCGATATTAGGAAAATTTTCTTCACCAAAAGGGTGATCAAGTATTTGAACAGGCTCCCCAGGGAAGTGGTGGAATCACTGTCCCTGGAATTGTTCAAAAAATGCATAGATGAGGCCCTCAGTGACATGGTTTAGTGGTGCTCTTGGCAGTCCTGGGGTAATGGTTGGACTTGATGATTTCAAAGTTCTTTTCCAACCTAGTTGATTCTATGATTCTGTGTTTCTAAGAAGACAGCTAAAAAGGCAGTGTGAGGTTAAAAATACAACGAATGGCTGCTTTTGATGGATGCACCCACTCTGAGTGAACAGTACTTTGGTTCAGGCATCACCAACAAGTTGGCCTGACTGAAATCATCCTTCATGTGCAAACCTTGAGAATTGTACTAGTCCATATCTTCTCAGGAACTAAGGAATTTAGAGAAGAGACATCTGAGATGGGATCTCATTAATGCTTATAAATATCTCAAAGGTGAGTGCCAAGATGGTGCCAGACTCTTTACAGTGGTGTCCTGTGACAGGATGAGGAGCAATGGCCATAAACTAAAATACGAGAGGTTTCGCCTCAACATGAGGAAGAGCTTCTTTACATTGAGGGCGGCAGAGCACTGGAACAGGCTGCCCAAGGGGGCAGTGGATTCTCCCTCTCTGGAGACATTCAAAACCCACCTGGATGTGTTCCTGTGTAACCTGCTCTAGGTGGCCCTACCTTGACAAGGGGGTTGAACTAGATGACTTCCAGAGGTCCCTTCCAACCTTAACAATTCTGTGATTCTGTGAGTCTAGGCCATGTTTTATCAGGAGCTAACAGCACCAGCCTGAACTGGGACTAGACAAAACTAAAACTTCTAGAGTTGTACTCCTGCACAGACACCAAAGGAGAGTTTGACTAAAAGTTAACCACTTCATATTATAAATATCTGAAGCCCCCCACAGTGCATTGAGCTCTCCTGTATGACAGGAGCAGGGATGCTTCTTAAGGCTACTCCTCGAGGTTGAGACCACTTACCTAGCATCTGATATCTATAACAAGGTAAACAACATTTTACATTAAGCCTAAAAGTATACTGTATGCTAGCAACATTTATATATCCAGGTATAACTTAATTATTAGAAGGGTAGTAAGTAGTAGTGCTTGACCACTGATCTAAATTATAGTTTAAATCATCATTTAAATAATTGTCCAAATAACTGTTTAACTACCATTCAAGTATTGCTTTATTACCATTTAATTTTAATTCAATCATCGATTAACTACCATTTGATCATAGTTTAATCATTAATAAAACTTTTAGTTAACCCCACAATGATGACTTAATAATTCACCTGTGACACTGCTGCACATGCGAGTTTAAACGGAACTGTTAATTAGGGGCGAAGGTATCTGTTAACAGGGCAAGTGGATGAGGGAAAAGACTTTGTTTCCTATATCTCCATACGCGTAACTCCGTTCTATTCCTGTAGGCGGGGTGAAACTGCGTGAGACAGTTACCACTGCTCTGGATACGGTTTCTTCCGCTTCCCCTCCCCCTGGAGGGTAAACGATGTTCTCTACTCGCAGAGTCTCTGTTCATTTCCGTATAGTGTCTAGTCTCAGGGAGGGGGAGGTTGGTAACACTGCAGGCGACAGCAGCGGTACCGTGACCCACCTCGCGTATGCCTTATCCTTTTTTCCACCTCCCTAACCGCTTCCGCATATGAGCGTGAGGGCGTGCAGGTTTCAGCAGCAGCCAGGAGGAGGCGGGACTGAGGCGAGCGTACCAGCGGGTTCGGGTCCTTTCGTCCTTTTTTTTTTTTCCTCTTTCCTGCGTTTTCTTTTCATTCTTCTGCACGTCGCGCGTCTTGTTCCCTGCTGCCGCTGCAGAAGGGAAGCGGTGGTGGCGCCGTCAGCTGCGTGCCCCACACCATCTTGCCCATTGTTTTCTCAGAAACAGTCAGGAACCACCTACAGCGCCTCCGACATCGGCTGTGGGGTGTTTTGCTCCCCACCCCCTCCAACCCCCATCCCCACCGAGCAGGTACGTGGAAGCTGAGGAGAAGCTGGAGGGTATGTCGG
Organism: Pezoporus flaviventris; assembly: GCF_033815535.1. Taxonomy (NCBI): domain Eukaryota; kingdom Metazoa; phylum Chordata; class Aves; order Psittaciformes; family Psittacidae; genus Pezoporus; species Pezoporus flaviventris. The sequence continues at coordinate 25,141 of NW_026892695.1, forward strand.
TTCGGCTTCTGAGTACTGTTAGCGTGGTGGCTGCATGCGCAGAGCAGCGGCGGGGATGGTGGGGGGCGCCTAGGTCTCCCCGAGGCGTTTCTGCTGTTTCCGCAAGGTGGGGGGGTGACAGGATGTCTCTCGTCTACCTTGGTGTTCTCCTTCCTCTCACCCTGACGTGGTGTGTGCTGCGGAGGGAGGCAGCGGGTCGGACAGGCGCACACCCCATTCCTTTCATAGTGGAGCAGACAAACGGAGTGAGACAATGAGGCTTCCTTAGCCTTCGCTGAGGGAGAGGGGAGCAGCTCGGAGGCCGATGTTGAACATAATTCAGGGTTTCAGAGAGGCCCTGGCGTGGCGGGGAATGCCCCGTGTTCCACACTTCCCACTTGTCATCCCCTTTTTCTTTTTCTCTTTCCCGTGTCTGGGTTGTGGTGGTTGCTCTTTCCCGTGTCGTGTGTCATCGTATCCTCATCCCATCCCGGCAGCCTCCGTGTTTTTTCTGTTCCGGTGTCCTGGGGTGGGGAATTTGACTGAAACGTACCACGCTTTGAGTACTGGCGGTGCCTTCCCTTTTGTCCGACTCATTGAGCTGGATTTAATTGTCAGTGGAAACGCCCGTTTCTGATTCGTGTTCTTCGCATTTACTTCTTCTTTACCTAGAACAGTGTTAGAGCGGTGTATACCTGAAATATATCTCCTGTTTATCTGGGTTTTTCTTTTGGGATGCTTGTTTTGTTGTGGTGGTGGATTTTTTTCTTTTTTTTTTTGGGGGGGGGGGGAGGGAGGGGAGGGGAGTGCGGTTGTTGGTTTTTGTTTCTTTTTGATTTTTTTTTTTTTGTATGGGTGTTGTGTTTCGTTTTCTTTGCCTTTATTTTTTTTCTGTGGTCCATTTCCTAGCTAAATATATTCAGATATTTATTTAACCTACCAGTTTAGCTTCATCAGTGACTCAAATCCAAGGTTTTATTATTGATTTTAAAATTAGTTTGTATTTGTATTCCCTTTATTATATTAAATAAGTAGGATAACTTTAAGTACGTTTATTATACATTTTACATAGTGCACAAGTTAGGATTCAGTTGTAGTTTATTGGAAGTGTACTTGTTGTCCTGGGTTCAGCAGTAGCAGTCATTTTTTCTCCTTTTTAGCAGCTGGTGCAGAGCTGTGTTTTTGACTTTCAGCCTGGGAACAGTGCTGATAACACAGATGTTTTTAGTTACTGCTCAAATGTTTAGCCTGACCAAGGGCTTTCTGAGCCTCATGCTCTGCCAGGGAGGAGGGGAAGCCGGGAGGAAGCAGAGACAGGGCACCTAACCCAAACTGGTCAGGGAGGTATTCCATACCACAGCACTTCACGCCCAAGATGTAACTGAGAGTTACTCGGAAGGGCTAGTTCACTGCGGGGTTGGACTAGGTATCGGTTGGTGCTCGGTCGGGCCAGGTATGGGTATAGGCCAGTGGGCGGGTGGTATTGTATTCTCTTCCCTTGTTATTTCCTTTCTCATTATTATTATTGGTGGTAGCAGTAGTGATTTGTGTTATACCTTAGTTACTGAACTGTTCTTATCTCAACCCGTGGGAGTTATATTCTTTCAATTCTCCTTCCCATCCGTCCAGGAGTGGGGGGAAGAAAAGGGGGGGAGTGAGAGAGAGACTGCGTGGCTGATTTATGGCTGACTGGGTTTAAACCAAGACACTTGTGTAGAAAGAGCTTACTTATCATAGAATCATAGAACGGTTAGGGTTGGAAAGCAACTTCAGATCATCTAGTTCCAACACCCCTGCCATGGGCAGAGATACCTCTCACTAAACCATGACACCTAAGACTCCATCCAGCCTGGCCATGAATGCTGCAAGGAATGAAGCATTCACAACTTCCCTGGGCAACGTGTTCCAGTGCCTCACCACCCTCACAGTAAAGAACTTTCTCCTTATGTCTAACCTAAACTTTACCTTTTTGAGTTTGAACCCTTCACCCCTTGTCCTATCGCTACAGTCCTTAATGAAGAGTCCCTCCCCAGCATCCTTGTAGGCTGCCTTCAGATATTGGAAGGATGCTATGAGGTTTCTATGCAGCTTTCTCTTTTCCAGGCTGAACAGCCCACATTTTCTCAGCCTTTTTTTGTATGGGAGGTAGTCCAGCCCCCTGAGCATCCTCATGGCCCTCCTCTGGACTTGCTCCAACAGTTCCATGCCTTTATGTTAGGCACCCCAGTACTGTACAGGGTACTCCAAGTGGGGTCTCATGAGAGCAGAGTAGAGGGGCAGGATAACTTCCTTTGTCCTGCTGGTCAGGCTTCTTTTGATGCAACCTAGTATACAGATGGCTTTCTGGGCTGCAAGTATACACTGCTAGCTCATGTTCAGTTTCTCGTTCACCAACACCCCAAGTCCTCTGTAGGGCTGCTCCGAATCAGTTTTCACCCAGTTGTGCCTGGATTGCCCTGTTGTCCTGGGTTCAGCCGTAGCAGTCATTTTTCTTAGTAGCTGGTGCAGTGCTGTGGTTTTGACTTTCAGCTTGGGAGCAGCGCTGATAACGCCGATGCTTTTAGTTGTTGCTCAGTAACGTTTACTCTGACCAAGGACTTTCCGAGTCTCGTGCTCTGCCAGGGAGGAGGGGAAGCTGGGAGGAAGCAGAGACAGGACACCTGACCCAAGCCAGCCAAAGAGGTATTCCATAGCACAGCATGTCATGACCACTATATAAACTGGGGGCATTTACCTGGAAGGGTTAGATCACTGGTCAGGTCAGGCTGGGTATCGTTTGGCGGGTGGTGAGGGGTTGTATTCTCTTCCGTTGTTATTTCCCTTACCATTATTATTATTGGTGGCAGCAGTAGTGGTTTTGTGTTATAATTTAGCTACTGGACTGTTCTTAACTCATGAGAGTTACATTCTTTTGATTCTCCTCCCCATCCCTCTGGGAGTGGGGGAAGGAAGGGGAGGGGGGGAGTGAGAGAGCTGCTGCGTGGTTGTGGGTTGCTGGCTGGGCTTAAACCACAATAGTTCTTTTTGGTGCCCTGTTGCAGAATGGCTCTAAGAGCAAGGCCATGGAGCCTTAGAGGCCTTGTGCGAGCAAGGCAAGGGGTAGGCCTCACAGGTAACCGGATACCGGATGTGGGAGGAGAATGTGAAGGAAGCTGTGTATCACACACACAGTATCACAGTATGTTAGAGATTGGAAGGGACCTCGAAAGATCATCTAGTCCAATCCCCCTGCCGGAGCAGGAACACCTAGATAATGTTACACAGGAATGCGTCCAGGCGGGTTTAGAACTAACCAATACTGTTCTGCCTAGTAGGCGTGGCAAAACACCACGCGGATTTAAGCGAAGTGCACCACAAATAACGTAGAAGTTTGCTTATCACCCATATTGGGTTGGTGTGTCTTGCTTCTCCTCGCTGCTTACAAATGGCGCCCGAACAGGGACCATGGACTACAGGGCCCCGGCTACCCGGGACCCGGATTACAGGGCCCCGGTTAACGGGGACCCGGAATAAAGGGCCCTGGTTAGCGGGGACCCGGAATACAGGGCCCCGGTTAACGGGGACCCGGAATACAGGGCCCCGGTTAACGGGGAACCGGAATACAGGGCCTCGATCAGCGGGGACCCGGAATAAAGGGCCCCGATCAGCGGGGACCCGGAATACAGGGCCCCGGTCAGCGGGGACCCGGAATACAGGGCCCCGGTTAGCGGGCACCCGGAATAAAGGGCCCTGGTTAGCGGGCACCCGGAATAAAGGGCCCCGGTTAGCGGGCACCCGGAATAAAGGGCCCCGGTTAGCGGGCACCTGGAATAAAGGGCCCCGGTTAGCGGGGACCCGGAATACAGGGCCCTGGTTAACGGATGTGAAGAGTTTGATGGAATGTGTTGTATGAATCTTTCTGGTCATTTTAATTCGATACATGCACAGCTGAAAACCCTGGCTCAGCTTACCCAGCAATTGCAAGTGAGCAGTGACCTAGGGATAACTAAAAGGTTGTCCTCATGGGGCATTACAGGTTGACTTAAAACACTGCTATTTGAAGGACTGCGCTTATGTATCATTGTTATTTCAATCATTGTAGTTGTTAGACTTGCTTATAGTTGCGTGGTGAAAACAAGTGAACAGAATGACCCACAATGTCTTGCTCGCACAAAGAAAAAGGGGGGAATTGTTGCAGAATGGCTCTAAGAGCAAGGCCATGGAGTCTTAGAGGCCTTGTGCGAGCAAGGCAAGGGGTAGGCCTCACAGGTAACCGGATACCAGATGTGGGAGGAGAATGTGAAGAAAGCTGTGTAGAACTAACCAATACTGTTCTGCCTAGTAGGCGTGACTAAACACCACGTGGATTTAAGCGAAGTGCGCCACAAATAACGTAGAAGTTTGCTTCTTCAACCATATTGGGTTGGTGTGTCTTGCTTCTCCTCGCCGCTTACAGTGCCCAGCGTGGGGCACGAAGGGTTGAGGTAATGACAAATCTGACCCAAATGTGTCTAATAGTGTTTGTGATAAGCATTCATTGTTTCGGATTAATAGTCACTCATCACAATGCTGATTTATTGGCTCTCAAAGTTGGTGCTCTTGATCTCCGAGTTTCAGTATTTCCTTCCTTACTTACAGCCGGTATTTGCTGTGTTAGTGTTCATAAGCTGGGGACCTTGGGCTAAGGTTCTTGTTTCACTGTACTTTATGGTAACGACTTGTAATACAATCGACTCATTGATGATGTAACTGATCTGGCTTGTGTTCCCAGTGTGGTCACCACCTCTATATGTTAGAAGGTATATAGTAGAAGTGTTTAGCAATTAAACGTTTTTCTCCTCTTCGGGTGATCAACCGGTGAAGGAGACATTCCCTTACCTTCCCAGCCCCCCTGACCAGACCGTTTATAGCATCATTTGAGAGTTCTGAAGGTTTTGAATGGCCTTTGGGTACCCTTGATACCTGCCTGTTGATTGTGATGGGGATCACCAAGGGACCTGCACAGGAGATTCAATTTTGGGGAATAAAATGGCAAGATGGACGTTGCCAGATCCCCACAGATGTGATCAACAAGATAACAGCAATGTCTCCACCAACTAATCAGAAAGAAACACAAGCTTTCTTGGGTGTTGTGGGGTTCTGGAGAATGCACATCCCAAATTACAGTTCAATTTGAAGCCCTCTCTATCATGTGACCCAGAAGAAGAATGATTTTAAATGGGGCCCTGAGCAACAATAAGACTTTGAGCAAATTAAATGCGAAATAGTTCATGCAGTAGCCCTTGGACCAGTCTGGCCCGGGGAAGATGTAAAAAATAGACTGCACACCGCAGCCGGGGAGAATAGTTCTACCTGGAGCCTCTGGCTGAAAACTCCAGGGGAGACTCTAGGTCAACCCCTCAGCTTTTGGACATGAGGATACAGAGGATCTGAGGCCAGCTATACCCCAACTGAGAAAGAGATACTGGCAGCTTATGAAGGGGTTCGATCTGCTTGAGAAGTGACTGGTACTGAAGCACAGCTCCTCCTGGCACCCTGGTTACCTGTGCTGGGCTGGATGTTCAAAGGCAGGGTCTCCTCTACACATCATGCAACTGATGCTACATGGAGTAAGTGGGCTGCACTAATTACACAATGAACTTGAATAGGAAATCCCAGTTGTCCAGGCATTCTAGAAGTCATAATGGGATGGCCTGAGGGCAAAGATTTTGGAGTGTCACCAGAGGAGGAGGCGGTGCATGCTGAAGAGGCCCCACCATATAATAAATTGTCAGAAAGTGAGAAGCAATATGCCTTGTTTACTGACAGGTCCTGCAGTATTGTGGGAAAGCATCAGAGATGGAAGGCAGGTCTATGGAGTCCTTGACGGCAAGTTGCAGAAACTGCTAAAGGAGAGGGTGAATCGAGTCAATTTGCCGAGGTGAAAGCCATCCAGCTAGCCTTGGACATTGCTGAACGAGAAAAGTGGTCAGTACTGACTCATGGATGGTGGCAAATGCCCTGTGGGGGTGGTTGCAGCAATGGAAGCAGTGCAACTGGGAGTTCTGAGAGAAACCCATCAGGGCTGCTGCACTGTGGCAAGATATTGCTGCCTGGGTGCAGAACCTGGTGGTGAAGGTGCACCCTGTCGAGGCTCATGTGCCCCAGAGTCGGGCCACTGAGGAACACCAGAAGAACCAACAAGTGGATAAAGCTGCTAATATTGAAGTGGCTCAGATGGACTTAGATTGGCAACATAAGGGTAATTCTATTTTTGGCCCAGTGAGCCCATGACACTTCAGGCCATCAGGGCAGAGATGCAACATACAGGTGGGCTCGTGTCGTGGTTTAAACCCAGTCAGGTAACTTGTTCACTCACTCCCAGTGAGTGGTGCCGAGCTGACAACAATCGAGGTCCGTGTCCGTCTCCCCACCCCCCCCCCGCACCGGGGCTCTCCCCTTCCCCGCTCCCGGAGGAACGGGGAGGAGGATCGAGAGAGTGCAACTCCTACGGGTTGAGACAAGAACAGTCCAGCAACAAATCACCACCGCTACTATCAGCTAAAACAATGATAAGGGAAAATAACAAGGGAAGAGAATACGATACCACCGGCCAAGAAAGCGAGTTCCACCTGGAAGCCCCTGTCCTTCCGGGTAACTCCCAGTCACCCCCCACCCCGGGCATGACGTGCTGTGGTATGGAATACCTCCCCGGCTAGCCCGGGTCAGGCGCCCCGTCTCTGCTTCCTCACAGCTTCCCCTCCTCCCTGGCAGAGCATGAGCCTCACAGAGTCCTTGGTCAGGGTAAACATCACTTAGCAACAACCGACAACATCGGCTTCACCAACACTGTTCTCAAGCTAGAAGTCAAAACAGCACTGCTCCAGCTAACACAAAGGAAAAAACATGACTGCTACTGCTGAACCCAGGACATTATCCACCCCTTATTCCATACCATTCACGTTGTGCTCAGATCCCACATTTTCAATACACCATCGCTCTCCCACATATATACATCCATATACATACAGACCAAGAGGAAAAAATCATTTTCTTAGTGCATGGACCAATCCCTATAATGCTGCCGAGTCCATTCGGTCCATGATGTTCCAAGTTCATTCTCTGTTGGGATGATGGCTGGAGGGTAGTCAGGGCCAGTCGCTGGTGACCTGGTGACATCTAGTTGATTGGCTATAAAAGCATTACACAGCAGGCAACAGCATGCAATTGAGTTCACTGGCTGTTTTCCCCTAAAATCAAATCCCCTTGAGGTATACATCGGACTTCCCCATCTTCCCGCATTACCCACCAAGTATATCCAGGTCCCTGAGCAAAAGCAATCCCACGAGTGGGTTTGCCTTTACCTGAAGCAGGAATAACCCAGACTGTCTTCCCCAGCAAATTCTTCATATGCACCACGGGAACTTTGTCCCCCTCTACAATATGTAAAAGTTCTGACTGGGCTGGGCCGGCCCTGCTGGCAGATCCTCTGGTGTTGACCAACCAGGTGGCCTTTGGTAAGTGTGTATCCCAATGCTTGAAAGTTCCCCCACCCATTGCTCTCAGTGTAGTTTTTAACAGCCCATTGTACCGTTTGATTTTCCCAGAGGCTGGTGCATGGTAGGGGATGTGATATACCCACTCAATGCCATGCTCTTTGGCCCAAATATCTATTAGGTTATTCCGGAAATGAGTCCCATTGTCTGACTCAATTCTCTCTGGGGTGCCGTGTCGCCACAAAATCTGTTTCTCAAGGCCCAGGATGGTGTTCCGGGCAGTGGCATGGGGCACAGCGTATGTTTCCAGCCACCCGGTGGTTGCTTCCACCATGGTAAGCACATGGCGCTTGCCTTGGCGGGTTGGTGGCAGTGTGATATAGTCAATCTGCCAGGCCTCCCCATATTTATACTTCAACCATCATCCTCCATACCAAAGAGGCTTTAACCGCTTGGCTTGTTTAATTGCAGCACATGTTTCACACTCATGAATAACCTGGGCAATAGTGTCCATTGTTAAGTCCACCCCTCGGTCACGGGCCCATCTATATGTTGCATCTCTGCCCTGATGGCCTGAAGTGTCATGGGCCCACCGGGCCAAAAATAACTCACCTTTATGTTGCCAATCTAAGTCCATCTGAGCCACTTCAATCTTAGCCGCTTTATCCCCTTGTTGGTTGTTCTGGTGTTCCTCAGTGGCCCGACTCTTGGGTACATGGGCATCTACATGACGTACCTTCACCACCAGGTTCTGCACCCGGGCAGCAATATCTTTCCACAGTGCAGCAGCCCAGATGGGTTTACCTCTGCGTTGCCAGTTGCTCTGCTTCCATTGCTTCAACCACCCCCACAGGGCATTTGCCACCATCCATGAGTCAGTATAGAGATAAAGTACTGGCCACTTTTCTCGTTCAGCAATGTCCAGGGCCAGCTGGATGGCTTTCACCTCGGCAAATTGACTCGATTCACCCTCTCCTTCAGCAGTTTTGCAACTTGTCGTCCAGGACTCCATACAGCTGCCTTCCATCTCCGATGCTTTCCCACAATACGGCAAGAGCCATCAGTAGACAAGGCATACTGCTTTTCACTTTCTGACAGTTTATTATATGGTGGGGCCTCTTCCTCCTCCTCTGCCGGGGTGCCAGGAGGAGCTGTGCTTCAGTGCCAATCACTTCCGAAGCAGCTCGAACCCCTTCATAGGCTGCCAGTATCTCTTTCTCAGTTGGGGTATAGCTGGCCTCAGATCCTTTATATCCCCGACTCCAAAAGCCGAGGGGTCGACCTCGAGTCTCCCCTGGAGGTTTCTGCCAGAGGCTCCAGGTAGGACCGTTCTCCCCTGCTGCGGTGTACAGCACATTTTTTACATCTGGTCCGGTCCGGACTGGTCCAAGGGCTACTGCATGAACTATCTCGCGTTTAATTTGCTCAAAGGCTTGTTGCTGCTCAGGGCCCCATTTAAAATCATTCTTCTTCTGGGTCACATGATAGAGAGGGCTTACAATCGAACTGTAATTTGGGATGTGCATTCTCCAGAACCCCACTGCACCCAAGAAAGCTTGTGTTTCTTTCTTATTAGTTGGTGGAGACATTGCTGTTATCTTGTTGATCACATCTGTGGGGATCTGGCAACGTCCATCTTGCCATTTTACTCCCAAAAATTGAATCTCCTGTGCAGGTCCCTTGACCTTACTCCGTTTTATGGCAAAACCAGCTTTCAGCAGGATTTGGATTATTTTCCTCCCTTTCTCAAAGACTTCTTCCGCTGTATCGCCCCACACAATAATGTCATCAATGTATTGCAGGTGTTCTGGAGCTTGCCCCTGTTCCAGTGCAGTCTGGATCAGTCCGTGGCAAATAGTAGGGCTGTGTTTCCACCCCTGGGGCAGTCGGTTCCAAGTGAACTGGACACCCCTCCAAGTAAAAGCAAACTGTGGCCTGCACTCTGCTGCCAAAGGAATGGAGAAAAATGCATTGGCAATATCAATCGTGGCATACCACTTGGCTGCCTTTGACTCTAGTTCATACTGAAGTTCTAGCATGTCCGGTACGGCAGCACTCAATGGTGGTGTGACTTTATTCAGGCCACGATAGTCTACTGTTAGTCTCCATTCTCCATTAGACTTTCGTACTGGCCATATGGGGCTATTGAAGGGTGAGCGGGTCCTGCTGATCACCCCCTGACTCTCCAGTCTACGGATCAACTGATGGATGGGAATCAGGGAGTCTCGGTTGGTGCGATATTGCTGCCAGTGCACTGTTGTGGTCGCAATTGGCACTTGTTGTTCTTCAACTTTCAGCAACCCCACAGCAGAGGGATCTTCTGAGAGACCAGGCAAGGTGAACAACTGCTCAATTTCCTCAGTCTCCAAAGCAGCAATACCAAAAGCCCACCGGTAGCCTTTTGGGTCTTTGAAGTACCCTCTCTTGAGGTAGTCTATGCCGAGAATGCATGGAGCCTCTGGACCAGTCACAATAGGGTGCTTTTGTCATTCCCTCCCAGTCAGGCTGATTTCAGCCTCCAGCACAGTCAACTCTTGCGATCCTCCTGTTACTCCAGAAATATAGATGGGTTCCACCCCTTGACAGCTTGATGGCATCAGGGTACACTGTGCACCGGTATCTACTAGAGCCTTATACTTCTGTGGGACTGATGTGCCAGGCCATCTGATCCACACAGTCCAGTAAATCCGATTGTCCCCTACCTCCACCTGGCTGGAGGCAGGGCCCCTCTAATGGTCGTCACAGAATTGGACACTTAAGTCGTGTTGAAAGGGATTATTCTTCATTATCACAGGAGCTAGAGTAAAATCAGCTCTTCCACTCCATCTGGGAAACTGCTCACCAGAGACTGAAGCCGTAGCTCTCATGGGACAATCAGTCTTGGCCCTTGCTCCCCTCTTCAGTTCACTCACCCGTTTCTCCGAAGCTGAAGTAGGTTTTCCATCCCACTTTGTCATGTCTTCTCCGTGATCCAGCAGGTAAAACCATAGGGTACCCCGTGGCGTATACCTTCTGTATCTCCTCTCTTGAACAATAGGACGCCTTTTGTTAATAGCTGAGACGTGTGTTGGTACACGTGAGGAGCTGGATAAATCAGATAGATTGTCCCTCAATTGTTCGAGGTCCTGGGACAGTTTTTTCACAGCTGAGATGATGGAAGGGGTGAGACTGTCTTCGAACTCTCGGAGTTTATGAACCATTTCATCCACTGTTAGTGGTACTATGTCATTCCAGGTCACTGTTGCCAATGAATGGGCATATGATGACGGTGCATTCCGTGTAAGTTTTCGCCACATGGGTCGTGTACATTCAACTTCATCTGGATCTATAGGTGTATCCCCGTTATTCGGCTTGATGTGATAGATCATCTCTATGATGGCTGATTCCGTCAAAGACTGGATGCCTTTGTCTATAGTAGTCCACTTGGCCGAACGACTCGTAACATCGTCCTTGTATGGAAACCTTTCTTTCACAGCTGCCAAGAGCCTCCTCCAAAGGATGAGGGACTTTTTCTCTCTTGCAATTGCTTTGTCAATTCCCCCTTCTCTAGCAAGTGATCCCAGCTGCTTGGCTTCTGTACCTTCTAGTTTGTGACCATCGGCCCCATTGTCCCAGCATCGGAGTAACCAGGTGATGATGTGCTCCCCTGGTTGACGGGTAAAATCTTTTCGCATATTCCGCAGCTCAGTTGAGGTCCAAGGTCGAGAAGTTACCTCTTCTTCTTCTTCTTCGTCATGTGATGATGACTCCTGATCAGATTCTGGACTGGGTGGTGAATTCATTGGTTCTTCATATCGCTTCACCCTTTTTGCCTCCTTTTTGCTTGTTCTCTTGCGTACAGGGGCAACTGATATTGGTACGAATTGGTCCTCTGGTTTGGCTGCAGTGATTATCACTGTGGTTTGAGTAGCGACTGTACTTGTTGCTGGGGGTGGTGTAGCTACTGTGCTTGGAGCTGGAGTAACCGCGCTGTCTGTTGCAGTTGAAGTTTGAGCAGCTGCTGTACTTGCCACTGGGGTAGCTGCGCAGTTCATTGCAGCCAAAGTTTGAGTAGCGACTGTGCTTGTCGCTGGGGTTGGTGCAGCTGCTGTGCTTGGAGCTGGGGTAACCGCGCTGTCTGTTGCAGTTGAAGTTTGAGCAGCTGCTGTACTTGCCGCTGGGGTAGCTGTGCTGTTCATTGCAGCCAAAGTTTGAGTAGAGACTGTCGCTTTGCCCTCAGATCCGCCGACATTCTTTTCCTTTTGAAGGTGCTGGATAGTGTTGAACAAGGCCCTGTAAGCATAGGCCAAGCCCCAGCACGTTGCCGTGATTTGTCCATCTCTGGTATGGCCAGAATGACCACACACCTCATTTAAGTGTTTTACTAATTCTTCTGGATTTTGCAGTTGTTCGGTAGTGAAATTCCAAAATACTGGAGGGGCCCACTGACCTAGATACTTGCCCATACTATCCCACACACCCTGCACCTCATGGCTGTCCAGCCTCAGGGAAAATCTCTCGGTCCTCCTACATCGTCGTTTGACCCCAGACAAGACCCAAACCTGACTCTGCTTAACTCTTGAAATCAGTCGTGGGCAAAACACACTCTGTATGCGTGTTAGCATGGTGATTCCCATCACCATCAGCAAACAAGTCTCAACAGCATTAAAAGGCCATTCAAAAAATTCAAAACTCTCAAATGTAAATGGTCTGGGGGGACGACTAGGAGGGTAAAAGGATGTCTCCTTCACAGGTTGAGCACCTGAGAAGGAGAAAAAAGATGTGTAATTGCTAAGCACCTCCATCATATACCTCCCAAAGTATAAAGGTGGTGACCACACTGGGAACATAAGCCAGATCAGTTTCATGATCAATGGTTCTATTGTATTACAAGTCATTACCATAAAGTACAATGGGATAAAATCCTTAGCCCAAGCCCCACACTTGAAAAACACTAATACAGCAAATACCGGATGGACGTAAGATATGATATACTGAAACTGTGAGGTCAAGAGGAACAACCTTGAGAGCCAATAAATCAGCATTGTGACGACTGACTATCAATCCAGTCAGATCTGTTCTTATCTCAACCCCTCGTGCCCCACGTTGGGCGCCAAAAAGAACTGTCGTGGTTTAAACCCAGTCAGGTAACTTGTTCACTCACTCCCAGTGAGTGGTGCCGAGCTGACAACAATCGAGGTCCGTGTCCCGTCGTGTCCCCCCCCCCCATCGGGGTTCTCCCCCACTCCCGGAGGAGCGGGGAGGAGGATCGAAAAAATGCAACTCCCACGGGTTGAGACAAGAACAGTCCAGCAACCAATGTACACAAATCACCACCGCTACTATCAACTACAACAATGATAAGGGAAAATAACAAGGGAAGAGAATACGATACCACCGGCCAAGAAAGCGAGTTCCACCCGGAAGCCCCTGTCCTTCCGGGTAACTCCCAGTCACCCCCCACCCCGGGCATGATGTGCTGTGGTATGGAATACCTCCCCGGCTAGCCCGGGTCAGGCGCCCCGTCTCTGCTTCCTCACAGCTTCCCCTCCTCCCTGGCAGAGCATGAGCCTCACAGAGTCCTTGGTCAGGGTAAACATCACTTAGCAACAACCGAAAACATCGGCTTCACCAACACTGTTCTCAAGCTAGAAGTCAAAACACAGCACTGCTCCAGCTAACACAAAGGAAAAACATGACTGCCACTGCTGAACCCATGACAGCTCGTGATGGAGGTGTGGACTTAACAATGGACAGTATTGCCCAGGTTATTCATGAGTGTGAAACATGTGCTGTAATTAAGCAAGCTAAGCGGTTAAAGCCTCTTTGGTATGGAGGACGATGGCTGAAGGACAAATTTGGGGAGGCCTATCAGACTGGGGAGGCCTGGCAGATTGATTATATCACACTCCCACCAACCTGCCAAGGCAAGCGCCATGTGCTTATTATGGTGGAAGTAGCCGCTGGATGGCTGGAAACAGGGACCCAGACATATTTGGTGGGTAATGTGGGAAGAGGGGGGAGTCTGATGTGTACCACAAGGGGATTTGATTTTAGGGGAAAACAGCCAATGAATTCAGTTGTTTGCTGTTGCTTGTTATGTAGCCCTTTTATAACCCACCGGCTTGATGTCTTCAGGTCTCCAGGGACTGCCCATGACTTCTCTCCAACCATCATCCCAAGGAAGAATGAACTTTGATGAAACCAGGTGAGTTCTGCTGTATCATCCTCCTTCAACCATCCCACACTGCACACTGTCTCTCCTGCTCTGGAAGACTGTTACAATAAATGGAGCCCAACTTCATTGACCTGATGAACTCAGCAGCTTTATAGGGATTGGTCCATGCACTAAGGAACAATCTCTGTGTGTGTGTGTGTGTGTGTGTATGCATGTATATATATATATATATATGAGACAAGAGCAATGGTATATTGAAATAAGTGAGATCTGAGCATGATGTGAATGTTATGAAATAAGGGGTGGATAGTGTCCTGGGTTCAGCAGTAGCAGTTATTTTTCCCCTTTTTAGTAGCTGGTGCAGCACTGTGTTTTTGACTTTGAGCCTGGGAGCAGGGCTGATAACACCAATGTTTTCAGTTGTTGCTCCGTAATGTTTACTTTGACCAAGGACTTTCTGAGTCTCATGCCCTGCCAGGGAGGAGGGGAAGCTGAGAGGTTGCAGAGACAGGACACCTGACCCAAACTAGCCAAAGAAGTATTCCATACCACAGCATGTCATGCCCACTATATAAATTGGGGGCAGTTACCCAGAAGGGCTAGATCACTGCTTGGGTCGGGTTGGGTATCTGTTAGCGGGTGCTGAGCGGTTTTGTTCTTTTCCCTTTTTATTTTCTTTATCATTATTATTATTATTGGTGTTAGCAGTAGTGGGTTTGTGTTATACCTTAGTTACTGGGCTGTTCTTATCTCAGCCTGTGGAGGTTACATTCTTTTGATTCTTCTCCCCATCCCTTTGGTAGTGGGGGGAGTGATCGAGCGGCTGCATGGTTCTGGGTTGCTGGCTGGGCTTAAACCACGACACCTGGTTATATTGATCATTCAAGTAATGTAAATGTCTGCTGTTATTTAAGTTGTCTATGCCTCAATTATTAATTGGAACTAAAAAGATGTCTTGGTTATGGGACTTCTAATAACAGCAGTATTTATGTTCCCCTTTTAGTTTAGCTATGTAAATTTGTCAGGAATTGTAGAGGTCAGTGGTGTAAGTTACTGTTTGAGTTAAGGTGCTGAATAAAAGAATTCCTTTTTTGTGTTTGGATATCAGGGTTAAATAGGAATATCTCTGAGTGTTAATACTTTTGTTCTGGGGGTAGAGGAGTGTTTTGTGTGTCCTGTTGTTTTTGTGTGGTTTGTTTTTTTGTTGGTTTTGTTGGTTTTTCAAAGGCTTGGTTGTAACAAACTAACCAGAAGGTTAGGAATGTCTTTGTAAGCCTATGAGAGAATAATCGTCTCTTAGGTCTCTGATCATAACCAGTTGTTTTGTGTTCCTGCTCTGAAATTGTGATCAAAGTGTCTGAGTTTGTCTGCCTGCTTCATGATGCTGCTTGTTCTTGACTGAGTTTAGGTATCTTCACTCCCTTTTCTGCTAGAAAAGAAGCTGTAGTCATGTTAACTGAATGTCACATTTTCATCTTGCAGTGGATGGCTGCTTGGCTGCTTCAGTTCTGTGGGTTGTTGGAGTTGGCAGCCTTCAGAGATAAATAAATAGAAGCTGATTTCAGAAGCCCCTATTATTAAGGTTTTGTCTCAGCCTTTAGTCTAGCCTGTCACACTGCAGCCTTGTGACGGGCAGAAGCTAATGTGCTCACCCATGTGACCCAAGTTTCTGGAAAAATTCAGGAAAGCAGGTAGTTTTCTAGGGAAATTGAATGGAGTGTGTCTTGTGGAGTCACCCTCATGGCAATATCTCATGGAGGATGTGCCTCTTGGTGATTACCTTTTCCCCCTTTTATAATGAGTTTGGGGGAGTACCTCTGTTCTTCATGTCATGCATTACACATTCCTGGTGGACCAGTTTCCCTGGTCTTGCAGCCAGCTCTTTTAACTGCACCTGTCTGCACACACAGGTGTCTGCTGCAACTCCTGGGATAATGGGTAGCAATTCCTCACACCAATCCTCTGAGGTACTGGACTGAAGAGTCTTATCTGAACTCTTCCCACCCATCTCTGAGACAAAAGATAGGTGGAATTCCATCTCAGCTTCTCAGACCAATCTTTGAGACAACGGGCAGTGGAGTCTGATTTCAGATCAGTCTCTCACACATGGCCTAGTGTGAGGCATCCTTGCCCATGGCAGGGGGGTTGGAACTAGATGATCTTAAGGTCCTTTCCAACCCTAACCATTCTATGATTCTATGATTCCTGGGAAGCAGGGCCTCAGTAAGTGTAGTGGTTGCTTTGGAAGACAAATTCCTGACTATCAGTTTGGAACCTGACACGGGGCTTTTGAAGAATTTGAGATAAGGACAGTAAGGGGAAGAGGTAATGGGCAAATTCTGGACCAGTTATTCCCAGAAAGCAGAATAATTGCAAGGTTTTTCTGTTGCTGTAATGTTGTAAAATGACAAGGGTGGAGCATGTGTAAACTGTTGATCTTTGTCAGTGTTGTGGTAATGATATTTTGACTTTGGTGTTGGGAATTTTTTTTAGAATAGTTGAGTTGGGACCTACAGCAATCATCCAGTGCAACTGCCAGTGCACTTAAGGGCTAACCAAAATTGGAACGGTTTTGGTAGAAGGGGGGATGTAGAGGTGGCTTCTGTGAGAGAGGTCAGAAACTGCCCCCATGTCAGACAGAGACAGTTCCAGCCAGCTCCAAAATTGACCCACCACAGGCCAAAGCTGAGCCAATCAGCAATGTTAGGTAGCACCTCTGTGATAACATATTCAAGAAAAAGTAAAAAACACTACACAGCAGGTGTAAGGTAGAAGAGTATGAAAAATGCGAGTGCAACAACTCTGCAGACACCAAAGTCAGTGCAGGAGAGGGAGAATGTGCTCCAGGTGCTAGAGCTGATTCCTCTGCAGCCCATGGAGAAGACCATTGTGACACAGGTTGTCCCCATACAGCCCATGGATATGCATAGTGGAGCAGACATCTAGCCTGCAGCCCATAGCGAACACCACAGGAGCAGGCTCCTAGCAGGAACTCCAGCCCACGTTAGAGAATTTTGTGAAGGACTGCAGACTATGGGAGGAATCCCATACTGGAGCAGGGGAAAAGTATGAGGTGAAAGGGCAGTGGAGACAATGCTGTATGAACTTACCAGAAGCCCCATTCCCCATCCCCTTTATGATGCTCAGAGTGGGAGGGAAGAGGCAGTGCTACTGTAGAAGTTGGAGAAACTCTCTAAGACTCAATTTGGAGTTTTAGAAAGCAGGCATTCTTTATTGCAGCGCCGGGCGCACACGCAAATCGTTTTGCAAAGGTGAGCCGACAGTGGCTATATATTTAGCAGACTCATGCATATCCATAGCATCCTAATTATGCATGCACTTTCTTGCTGAGCGGGGTCTTTGGTGGTCTTCAATAGTCTTCCTCACTGTGTTTACTGAATGACCTCAGTGCCTGCACATGCTTGCAAGGTCCTAGTGCCTAGTTAGCAGCTGGTATGTCCTTGCTTCTATTCTGTTCCAGTCTTGCTCCATGCTGGGTGCCACCCTGCTATCTTGAAGGCTGGCATCCTTGGTCTTATTTACTATCTTCCTAGTTGTTATCAGTCCCATGACATTCCTTCCCCCATCAGCTGAACATTCCTTTCTCTCTATGTGTTAGTAAGTTAGAACAGTTTGGTCTATTCTACTATATTAAAGGCACACACACTATTGTTAGTTTAAAATTTAAGGTTACGTCAGAAGAGTGGAGAGTGAAGCTGAGCTTGGAAAGAAAGGGGTGAGCAGAGGGATTTTTAGGTTTGGTTTTGTTTCTCACTACCCTTCTCTTGTTTTATTGGCAATAAATTTAATTAATTTTCCCATGGTGTCTCTTGCCCATGATGGTTATTGGTGAGTGATCGCCATGTCCTCTCAACCCACAAGCTTTTTATTTATGAAAAAGGGGAGAGAGAGCAGCTTGGTGGGTACCTGGCAACCAGCCAAGATTAGCCACAGCAGTCCCTTTTGCTAAAGGACTAAAAAAAAGCCCAAAACCCAACCAAACAACAACAACAACAAAAACCAAACCAAACAACAACAAAAAAATTAAACCAAGACCTCAAGCAAAACAAAAAACTCAAACCAAAATAAAACCAAAAAAAAAAAAAAACCCAAACCCAACAAAAAATACCCACACCCAAACACTAGACCATCTTCATGAAAGGGAGAAAGCTCTACCCTACACAGTTCTGATATTTGCACTTCATGTAGAGGTGCTATTGTAAATTGGAACAGGATGTCCCTTATGTGAAACACATTGGGAAAAGGCACAAGGCACTTCATATCTGTAACTGCATCAGGAAGTAACCCTTTTATTAAGGCATGTATGGATAGGAAGAGAGAGAAACTGTGCTGAAATACTTATCATAATAGTTATTTATTCATGGAGCAGACTTCCACCTTCCCGACATCCTTACAGGGACTTCTTCAGCACGACAAGATCCCATACCTGCTGCTTCTCCACCTGTTAGAAATAGCAGAATGCCATGGAAAGTTTTCTATCTACTTTGTCAGGGTATTTTCCACTATGGAAAGAAAAACAAAAAACAGATGTAGTTTTTAGATCTGAATTCAAACAAGAAAAGCTAAAGATAATGCCCAAAATTTAAATATGTTCCTTAGCATTTCCTGTAAAGAATACAAAATATTTACATTACCTTAATACAAAAGGAAATAATGAAACTGAAAACTTTACAAGCATAAGTTTGCCATGTATTTCCCATCACAATACCAAAACTGTGACAATGTGCTTCCCCCCCAACCTGATCTTTATTCCCTGTAACCCTGCTCAAGCGATAACCACCAGTGGTGATCCAAATAGATGCGCCTGGCAATGATGGATGCATCAGCTCAAAGTGGATTTGGGGGAGCCTTAACACAATAGCCAATGGCTAATTTGAGCAACGCATCCCCCCCGAACTATAGTGCTGGTCAAGGTCTGACTCAAGCCAAGTTTGGAAGAAACTAACATGTAGTCGTTATGCAAATATGATTATAGAATCATAGAATAGTTAGGGTTGGAAAGGACCTTAAGATCATCTAGTTCCAACCCCCCTGCCGTGGGCAGGGACACCTTACGCTAAATCATTTAGCGAGGTCTCACAAGAGCAGAGTAGAGGGGCAGGATCACCTCCTTCGACCTGCTGGTCACGCTCCTTTTGATGCAGCCCAGGATACGGTTGGCTTTCTGGGCTGCGAGTGCACACTGCTGGCTCATGTTCATTTTCTCATCAACCAGCACCCCCAAGTCCTTCTCCGCAGGGCTGCTCTGAATCTTTTCTCTGCCCAACCTGTAGCTGTGCCTGGGATTGCTCCGACCCAGGTGTAGGACATTGCACTTGGCATGGTTAAACCTCATGAGGTTGGCATCAGCCCACCTCACAAGTGTGTCAAGGTCCCTCTGGATGGCATCCCTTCCCTCCAGCGTATCAACCGAACCACACAGCTTAGTGTCATCGGCAAACTTGCTGAGGGCGCACTCAATCCCACTAATTGTTTTCCCAGATCGACCAGAAACTTTAGGTATCTGAACACAATCTTCTTTGTTTTCCCCTCCTTTGAGATCTCCAATCAATTTTCTATCCTCCTTTGAATATCTAGGTTTAGATTTCTCATTTGTTAGTTTGCCGTCAGGGATTAGGGGAATGAGTATTTCCAATTTCAGAGTCACCTTCTTGATGCCCTCAACAATACATAATAGCTACTTCCTCAGGTAGATGAACAGCTTTCAGTAGTCGTAGAATTTCTGTAGCATGTTTAATCTGTTTCTCCTGTGTGTTCAAAGGTCCTCGTTCTTTCCAGATGGCACCATGTGCATGGACCACACCAAATGCATATTTAGAATCAATCCAAATATTTATCCTTTTGTCTTTAGCCAATTCCAGGGCACGTTTCAGGTTTCTTTCAAATCTGGTTGGCTTGAACAAACAGTTTCATATAGTGGCCAAGCAGTCGTGTGTTAATAGCTCCGTTGGTTGTTCCTGCAAAAAGATGCTGGATTCACAACGTTAGTGACCACAATTTCTAGATCATCGTGTTGCACGAGGGTGGCCTGGTATTTATAAAACATGAAGGAGATAACCAGTGGGCTTCTTTCTGTTCCAGGAATGCTGATACAACATGGGACACTAGTACAGTAATCTTTTTGTCCCAAGGTAAATTTGCGAGCCTCTTCAATATTCACGACAACTGCTGCCACAGCTCTTAGGCACCTGGGCCATCCTTTGCTCGCTTCATTCAGCTGTTTTGAAAAATACACCACTGCCCTCTGAGAGGGTCCTAGTTTCTGAGTAAGGACCACCAAAGCTATTCCCTGTTCTTCATAGGAATATAGCCAAAAGGATTTAGTCACATCTGGAAGTCAGAGCTGCTGCTGTCATTAGCTCTGCTTTTAAATTTCTAAAGCCCTCCTCTGTTGAATCAGTCCATTCCAAAGAGAGAGGGGTTTCTTTCAACAGTTCATATAGGGGTCTTACCAGAACACCATAACCATGCATCCAAAGTCTGCATCATCCAGTCATTCCCAGGAACGTCTGGAGCTCCTTGATGGTCGACAGTTGTGGAGTTTGACAAATGGCTTCTTTTCTGGCAGTTCCAAGTTTTCTCTGTCCTGTTATTTCATATCCTAGGTAGGAAACTCGGGTTTGGATTAGTTGGGCCTTTTGTCTGGTTACCCAATAACCATTCAGTCCCAGAAAACTTAATAATTCCACTGTCCACTGGACACATTCTTCCTTTGTTTATGTGGCAATTAATAGGTCATCCACATATTGTAAGAGAGTCCCCATCTGAGTGGGTGGTTTCCATGATCCTATTTCCAGTGCTAACTGACTTCCCCCCCCCCCCCCCCCTTTTTCTTTCTATTGTAACAGGCAAAGCATTTTTTGCCTTACCTGGAACTTCAGATGCCCATACTCCCAGATATACCTGGATTAAGGATTTCTTCTATTTCAGGGAGGTCCTCCTGTTTGCTTTTTCTGTTGAATTAAAGATAAACTCAAAACTGCAATTAATTCATTTTTAACACTTAATTCCATTTTGCCTTCTTTAAATGTTGCTTCTTGCCCTAATAAAGATTTCAGAGAATTTAGCACGCATAAAAATTTTATGCATTCCTATTTGGATTTTTTTTTATTGTTGTTGTTGGGTTTTCTTGTTGTTTTTTTTTCTTTTCTTTTCCTTGGTGGCCAGTAGCTCCCACATCTGTAACAAATTCTTTTCCCTCTGATTTAACGCCGAATAAGTTGCTCCTGTATCCACTAAAATTCCACTTTATTTCCTCTAGTCCCTAGTTTTAATTTAACCAGTGGATCTGCTAGGGTAGACTCCCCAGGTCCCTTGTCAGTCTAGTTCCAATTCAGCCACCGGAGCCACCCCATGGCACTCCCCTCCCCCCCCCGGGCAGTCTCACTTCCAACGTCCAAAACTCCCCACAGCACACACACACCGATTCGGTCCCATAGGAGAAGAACCCCCTCCGCCCGACATCCCTCCACCTCTGCCTGCTCCTGCACTCATTACACGCTCAAACAGAGGAGCTGCCCGAGCTCCCCTCCTTTCCCCTTGGTTTTCCTTAACTTTAAGCATCTTTCCCCAGTTTCACAATCTGAACAACATTTCTCCAGATTAGCTTTCAGGTTTTTTCCTGTCCTTTTCCAAAGCCAAAATTAAGGGATCTGTCGGAGCTATATTAATTTCTCATTCCGTCTGTCACTTGGGGCGGTTTCTTAAAGTGAAAAACATATCTTCATACATGACTTCATCCCATTTTCCTTGCCCCCTCAAAAACAACATTATTTGTAACAATGTATCATAGTTCAAAGTTCCATTTTTAAGCCATTTTTCCTGATCTTCCAAAGTATACAAAGGCCATCATTGGCTACAATATTTTATCAACGTTTTCTCATTTACTGAGCCCCCAGGAAACCCGCCCAGTTCTTTCCAATGTGCCAAAATGCACTCTAAAGGACTCTTTTTCAAGATCTCTCCACTGCTGATTTCCCATTATCAGTCTTGCATTCACACACACACGGGATCCCACAGACGCACTCCACACAGTTACAGCACAGACAGAGACTAAAATTGTATCAAACTAACAATTAACTGTTATAAAAGTCTGTCATCAAGACCAAAATCACAAGACCAAAATCATAACTATAACAAGCCACAACATAAGTCAAATGCCAGTAAAATCCAAAACCTTTTCTACAAGACGCCCAATGCATCTTGCAGTACCCAAACCACAAGATGCCCCCTGCTTCTTGTGATTGTATACCGGTAAAACCAAAACCTTTTCCGGACACCCACTGCGTCTTGCAGGACCCAAACCACAAGATGCCCCCTGCTTCTTGGGGCTGTATACCAAACGGACTCTAGCAGCCGGGTATACGCCTTTACCCACGAGATTTCCTATCTCGATTTACAGAAGGCTTCCAAACCATGCGTACGCTTACCAAACCAATTTACCAAACCGAGATGCCCCCTGCACCTTACAGACTATATAAAAGAAAAGGATACCTTTTATGAGATGGTCCTTGTCTGCTCCCGCAGTGATCCGAATGAGTCGAGGGGTCCCTCCGGGAAAAACTCCCGGGGGCCCTAGGGAGCCCTGTCCTCAGCGGGTCCTGCAGCCGAGCAGAGAGGGTCCCATCTGGGGTGCCAAATTGATTCAGAGATAACTCCAGGAACAAACTTGCCAACAGAGTTTCAAGTTGACAAGCAGGTATTCTTTATTGTGGCGCCGGGAGACACGGGGGATATAGCTCCTCCTAACGTGTGTCCCTGAATTGCTATACAGGTCATCCTTATATGGTCACTGAGCATATTGCCTCATTTTCCAAAAAGTTTCCGGCATGCATACAAAAATGTGGTGGTCTTTAAGGGTCGTTTACTTTTCCCCAACAAGCTTAATTAGCATTACAGACATATCAATCATCCTGCCCTTCCACTTATCAGTCAGTTTAACTGTTCTCATCCTGGACATCTGCTAGTCCAGAATACTCCCTAGTAGATACTTACACCAGCTTAATGGGTTTATTAACACCCCAAACATAGCAATCATCCTGTCCTTTTACTTATCAGTTAGTTTATCTGTGCCCACCCTGGACATCTGCTAGTCCCAGATACTCCCCATCCCCAGGTCCTGTTTTTCTATTCTGCTTCTCTCACACCTTTTATGCTAAGGTCCTGAGGACCTGAACCTATGTCAACTATCTTCAAGCACCGCTGTTATTTTCCATTACAAAGCCATCAGACTTAACATTACTTAGAACTGATTACATTTTGTACTTTTGTGCTTCCTTGTCTCAACTGGCAAGAGAAGAGTATTATATTCCAATTCACATTCAATTATTTTTTTTAATTTCCTTTCCTGCAATTTTAGAAGATATTGTTTTATTCTAATTGGGCACCACCACCCCCCTCCCCCCCCCCCCTTTTTCTTTCTACTTTAACAGGCAAAGCATTTTTCACCTTACCTGGAACTTCAGATGCCCATACTCCCAGATATACCTGGATTAAGGATTTCTTCTTTTTCAGGAAGGTCCTCCTGTACGCTTTTTCTGTTGAATTAAAGATAAACTCAAAACTGCAATTAATTCATTTTTAACACTTAATTCCATTTTGCCTTCTTTAAATGTTGCTTCTTGCCCTAATGAAGATTTCGGAGAATTTAGCATGCGTAAAAATTTTATGCATTCTTATTTGTACTTTAAGGGTTTCAGAAAGAATGCCTCTTTTTTGCCTTTTTTTTTTTTTGCCTTTTTTTGTTTGTTTCTTTTCCTTGGTGGCCAGTAGCTCCCACATCTGTAACAAATTCTTTTCCCTCTGATTTAACGCCGAATAAGTTGCTCCTGTATCCACTAAAATTCCACTTTATTTCCTCTAGTCCCTAGTTTTAATTTAACCAGTGGATCTGCTAGAGTAGGTTCCCCAGGTCCCTTGTCAGTCTCAGTCTAGTTCCAGTTCAGCCACCGGAGCCACCCATGGCACTCCCCCCCCCCGGGCAGTCTCACTTCCAACGTCCAAAACTCCCCACAGCACACACACACCGATTCGGTCCCATAGGAGAAGAATCCACTTCCCCCACCTTTGCCCGACATTCCTCCTTCACCAGTTTCAAATCATTCAACAGCCCCTCAGTCCCGTCTATCAACGTGTCTGTTCCCACTTGTTTGCCTGCCCCAGCACTTATCCCGTGCTCAAACACAGGAGCTGTGTGAGCTCCCCTCCTTTCCCCCTTGGTTTTCCTTTTTTTATTTTTTTTTCACAGCTGCTCACCCTGCTCTACAGAGGTTATAGATGCCTGCCTCTGCAACAGCACTTCTGGTTTTATGTGAATGTGCTGCTTGTTGCCAGTGAATGCAATCTCCTCCTCCTTATCAATATCGGATAGGACAGATATAGAGGGTGCCTCTCTCGGAGGTACCTGTGATATATAATTTTCCTATTTGTTTTCCTGATTCCCCCAATATCACAAGTTGAACAACATCTCTCCAGCTTAGCTTTCTGTTTTCCCCTGTCCTTTTCCAAAGCCAAAATTAGGGATCTGGCAGAGCTATATTAATTTCACATTCTGTCTGCCACTCTGAGTGGTTTCTTAAAGTGAATCTGTACATCTTACTTCATCCCATTTTCCTGGTGTTATAAAACTTCGTCTCAGCCATGGTCTTGATGCAGAGAGTTGACCAATGTACAGGGGGGTTGTACAAGGGGGTTAGAGGAATTTGCTTGCTTAAACAAAAGTACTGTCTGTTGTAAATGCCTGCTAAGCAGAACAAAGGCACCTGGTCCTATTGATAAGGAAAAGCAGACACTTGGTCCTATTGATAAGCAGCTATTGATAAGGAAAAGCACACACCTGAATCTACTGATAAGGGGGAGAAGCAGATGGTTTATGGCTGGGATACCGAACAAACCCTAAGGCCATATGTGAAGACTGAAAGGTGAAAAGTGCAAGAAGAGGAAGACTCATTTACTTCATCTCGAAGACCCCTACCCACAGGAGGAAGACTCAGTTACTTCATCTTGAGACCCCTGCCCATGACCAGAGGGGGCACTGCACAGGTGCAGAGGACCTTCTGGCTCATTATAATATGAAGCGGGGATAGAACATGAATATGTATAGGCGTGTTGTGCAACCTTATGAATATATATAACTTTAGAGAATAAATGTAGAGGGAAACAGCACTGAGGTACGCATGACTTTGAGGAATTATCCCTGTGCGTCTCAGCGCTGAATAAAAAGCATACCTACTTTACAACTTTAACGAGTTGTGGAGTTTTTTGAACACTCCCAGGGACACTGACTCCACCACTTCCCCGGGCCGCCTGTTCCAATGCCTGATCACCTTTTGGTGAAGAAATTTTTCCTAATACCCAGACTAAACCTCCCCATGCCCAGCTTGAGACATGTCATTACGAGATTAAAATGTGTTTTTTTAAATCTCTCTCCTACAATTCAACCATTTTCATTGCTTTATCTAATTAAATTCACTAAGAGTTACCAGACAATGGGAGCTGTAGCCCCATTTTCTGATCTGACTAATTTAAAATAAATCATACATGTACGCGCTGCCATAAAGGATCCTCTGCCTTAGGCATCAAACATCCTTAAAGAACTGCTATCAAACCCTAACACACGACAGACAGAAGGAGGAATCCAAGCCAGAGAAAATTCCATATCAAATTGGAAAAATGCTTAGCCGTGGGAAAGAGCCATTTCATTGACACGCTGTTCTCTTTCCATATCATTCCTGGATGTCTTACGGGTTTTTTATGAATGAGCATATAATAAATAGGGGCTAATACCTGTCCTCTGCTACTTAACTTCAGAGACTTCACACCAAAATCCCAATTAAAACTTTCCCCCAATCTAATAACCAATCACAAGCTTGGAA
Organism: Pezoporus flaviventris; assembly: GCF_033815535.1. Classification (NCBI taxonomy): domain Eukaryota; kingdom Metazoa; phylum Chordata; class Aves; order Psittaciformes; family Psittacidae; genus Pezoporus; species Pezoporus flaviventris. The sequence continues at coordinate 50,625 of NW_026892695.1, forward strand.
ATTAACTTTTCAAAGAAAGCTTTTTACACTCACAATGTTTTTACAGATACAATTCATACACAGATAGGAACATCACAGTCTTTATAAAAAGATACACCTGCACACAAGACCTGATATTCCATACGTACGCATCAGGTACTCAACTTTATCCAGAGAAGTTTCATATCAAATTTTACAAATTAAAAATAACAGGGGTGTACATCATGTAAAATTACAGGAGTGGAGAATTGTAACTTTTAAGCTGGCAACAGTCTAACTAAAAACAGACATTGGTTACAATATTTTATCAACGTTTTCTTGTTTACCGAGCCCCCAGAAGACCCTCCCAGTTCTTTCCAGTGTGCCAAAATGTAACCCAATGGGCTTTTCTTCAGAATTCCCTTGTTTTGACTGGCTCCCGTTTCAAACAATCTTTTACAAATCTCTATAGCTTCTCTTTCCCAGTGCTCTGCAAATGCACTTAAAAATATGAGAGCAGCTACACACAAGTTTTATGATATTCTCAGGGGGTTCAGTAAAATAATATCTCTGGGTTCTGCAGATCAACTCCCCTGATGTTTGATCATAGTTTTGGTTCCAGCAAAATTTACACTGTCCTAGTATCCACGGCAGGTTCCGCTGTTCAAAAGTTATTATGCACCTGTAATGAGTAAATTCCTGTTTGTTAATCAAATCTTGCTTGCTTAAGAGTTACTGGACAATTACCACACTTCGACTTTTTGCTTATAGACCGCAGGCATCCGGTAAAGTAAACGATGTATGGGGGAAGGAGATGAGGAGCCTTCCTCCCCACACCCACCGGGAGGGAGAATGAGACTCCTTATCAACTGGCCAGAGCCTTCCTCCCCACACCCACCGGGAGGCAGAATGAGACCCCTTATCAAAAGGTCACACAGACGCAGAGTACGCCAGGAAGTGACACGTATATCGGATGAAGAAGAGTATAAAATCACTGACTTTGGGGAAGTGGGTTGCGCGCCGTTGGCAGAGCGGAGACTCCCCGGCCACCCAGCGCTGTTTTGCTTGCTGTCGCTTGCTCAATAAAACTGATTTGGTTCATTGGTCTGGCTCTCGTCAATTTATTTGAGCCACATTTATAACAATTTTTTTGCCGTGACTCGGATAGAGGCTATCTGGTGCGAAGCCCCACACAGGGGAGGCGCCCCGCTGTATAGTGGCCCTTGCTTGGGTGCTATCTCACCATACCCTCTACCGACGAATCTTAAATTTGACAGCAAGAAAAAGAAAGCCGGCAACCCCGTAATCTTTGTGCACGAAGCTCCGAATGAAGACACAGGAGTGCGTAAGTATAGGCCGGTTACCTGTTCGGTTGGGGTTGGGTATCCTGGACTGTGCCTGTGTGAGACGTCCAATTAAGGACGAAGAAAGTGCGGACCCCTTAGTTAGTGCGGTTCCCATCTCCCGCGAGGGACTGGGCCATGAACAGAGGGCAGAAAGGCTGTGTGTGTGTCGTGGTTTAAAACCAGGCAGAGTGCTCGTTCACTCACTCTCCCCCTTCTTTCCCTCCCCCTACTCCCGGAGGGACAGAGAGGAGAATCGAAATGATTGCAACTCCCACGGGTTGAGATAAGAACAGTTTAGTAACTAAGGTATAACACAAATCACTACTGCTACTACCAATAATAATAATGATAAAGGAAATAACAAGGGAAGAGAATACAACACCTCACCACCAACCGACTGATAACTCGCCCCCCCCCCAGCCCGACCAAGCACCGACCCATACCTCCTCCAACCCTGCAGACTCCTCCAGCCCTTCCGGCTAACTCCCAGTTACCTCCTGGGCATGACGTGCTGTGGTATGGAATACCTCTTTGGCCAGTTTGGGTCAGGTGTCCTGTCTCTGCTTCCTCCCGGCTTCCCCTCCTCCCTGGCAGAGCATGAGGCTCACAAAGTCCTTGGCCAAACCAAAACATCTCTATCAGCTCTGTTTCCAAGCCGAATGTCAAAACACTGCACTGCACCAGCTACCAAGAAGGAGAAAAATAGCTGCTACTGCTGAACCCAGGACAGTGTGTGTGAGAAGGCACTCCGGAAGATGGGACAGAAGAAAAGCAAGCCTTCTGATTCCATGGGGGGAGGGGGGGGTGTCGGAGCTTAAGGCTAAGCTACCCCAGATACCACTGGATAGTCCGTTGGGATTGATGATTAAATATTGGGATGACTAACCTTCTAGGCGGGGTAAGGACAAAGTAAAAATGGTACATTATTGTATGGAAGTTTGGGGAGGTAAGCAGATTAGAAGTGATCATTTATATTGGCCCGTATTTGGGTCCTTTAAGGACTGGATCTGCCAGTCTTTAAATATTTACGTTAACACAAAGGAACCATTTAGTTTGAAGGAAAGCGAGTATGCAAGTTTATGGATAGCATCAGAGACTAGGACAAATTTATATCCTTTAAAAGAAAGAAAAGGGGGAGCAAAGAAGAAGACGCGGAGTGAGGATGAAATCCCCATTTCGCCTCCCCCTTATATACCACCACCACTGCCACCGCAGCCCTCTCCTCCTCCAACAGCTCCAAACTACCTCAGTGATTCAGATTCTACCCCTAGTTCCCCCGAGGAGAACAGGCGGGTGACCCGGAGCCAAAGTAGGGCAAGGGAAAGCAGGGGTAATCTATATCCCCTCCGGGAGGTTGCAATGGGAAGAGCGCAACCTGGTATGGGATATGTCTCTGTCCCTTTAAACTCAGGAGATGTTAGAGACTTCAAGAAGGAAATGGGTAACTTATTAGAGGATCCTCTGGGAGTTGCAGAACGAGTAGATCAGTTTTTGGGGCCCAATGTTTACACCTGGGATGAATTGCAGGCCATATTGGGTATTTTGTTCACGGCAGAAGAAAGGGATATGATCCAGAGGGCCAGAATGAGGATTTGGGACCAGCAACATCAGCAAGGTCCCACGGCGGATGTTAAGTGGCCCCTCCAGAGACCTAATTGGAATAATCAAAATGAAACGGATAGAGGCCATATGCAGGACTTAAGGACTATCACAGTTCAGGGGATAAGGGAATTTGTCCCTAGGGGACAAAATATTAACAAAGCCTTCAGTGAACACCCGAAGAAGGATGAAACCCCTACGGAATGGTTAGAGAGACTTAGAAAAAATCTCCAACTTTATTCAGGGCTAGATCCTAGCACTCCGGTAGGGCAAGCCTTACTGAAAACACAATTTGTAGCTAAATCATGGATGGATATTAGGAAGAAGCTGGAAAAAATAGAAGATTGGCAGGACCATGGTTTAGATGAACTACTGAGAGAAGCTCAAAAGGTATATGTTCGTAGGGAAGAGGAGATGCACAAGAAGCAGGCTAGAATGCTGGTAGCGGCGGTCAGAGAAGGACAGAGGGTACCCACTCCTAGGAAGGGGCCTGAATCCCGACAATCGGGATCGGGACCCCGGAGGCCCCCAAGGGAAAAAGAGCGAGGAACGGTGGTTTGTTTCTACTGTGGAGGAAAAGGACATGTTAAGAAAGACTGTAGAAAGAGGATGATGGATGAGAAGATGTTCAAGGAAGATTAGGGGTGTCAGGGGCTCTATCTGCTGGGGACTCGAGAAAGAACAGAGCCCTTGATAAAATTAAAAGTGGGTCCCTGGCAACAAGAAGTTGAGTTCTAGTGGACTCAGGAGCGGAAAGATCAACTGTTCAAAAATTGCCCTGAGGATGTAAGATATCCCCGGAGACAGTACAGGTTATTGGAGCAAAAGGAGAACCTTTTGGAGTACCTGTAATAAAGGATGTACTTTTTGAAACGCATTCTAAAATGGGGGTGGGGTCCCTGCTGCTAGTGCCTGAAGCAGACTATAATTTATTGGGCAGAGATCTAATGATTGAACTAGGGATTAGTTTAGAGGTAAAGGATGAAACATTGAAGATTAAATTGTGCCCACTGAGAGTAACAGATGAAGAAAAGATAAACCCTGACGTATGGTATACCCCGGAAACAGTAGGCAAATTGGATATCGAACAGTTTTCAGTCACGATAAGGAACCCAGAAATACCAGTAAGGATAAAACAATACCCTTTGTCTAGAGAAGGGAGGCAGGGTTTGAAACCCGAAATCCAGAGGTTACTTGAAAAAGGATTACTGGAACCTTGTATGTCTCCCTTTAACACTCCCATCCTGCCCGTAGGGAAAGCAGATGGAAAATACAGGTTAGTGCATGATCTACGAGAAATCAATAAGAGAACAGTATCTAGATTCCCTGTAGTGGCAAATCCTCACACTCTTTTAAGTCAATTAGGTCCTGATGAGCAGTGGTACAGTGTAATAGACCTTAAGGATGCCTTTTGGGCATGTCCTCTGAGAGAAGATTGCAGAGACTACTTTGCCTTTGAATGGGAGGACCCGGATACCAATAGAAAACAACAATTACAGTGGACAGTTCTGCCTCAGGGGTTCACAGAATCTCTGAACTTATTCGGACAAGCCTTGGAACAAATTTTAAAAGGATATGAGTTAAGTGAGGGTGTCACACTGGTTCAATATGTAGATAATTTACTTTTAGCTGGGAAAAGTGAGGAGAAAGTCCGACAGGAGAGCATTAAATTATTAAATTTCTTGAGCCTACAGGGATTGAAGGTATCAAAGTCAAAAGTGCAATTTGTTGAGGAAGAAGTAAAATACCTGGGACATAGACTAAACAAAGGAAAACCAGGAATAAAAATTGATTACTGAGAATCAGAAAATTGGTGGGCTCATAAGTGCCTTTAAGGGCGGCTACCTATATCCAAAAGGGGAGACAATTGGAATAAGGGGAACATATACCCGAGAGCCCTAAACTCTGCCCTCAAGGATATTCGGATTCAACTATGGCCGAGCCCCTGAAGACTAAGACTGCTGCCGCTGAGAAGAAAAATGACCTCGCTGCTCCAGGCAACGGAGTAGGCGATGGAGGCAGAGGCGTACTAAGGTAGGGGTATAGAGGGACCATAGCCACCAAAAGTTTAGGGTGGAAAGAGGCGCAAATTAAGTGGATGGGTGTTGTGGTTTAAACCCCGTCAGGTAACTTGTTCACTCACTCCCAGTGAGTGATGCCGAGCTGACAACAATCGAGGTCCGTGTCCCCCCCCCCCCACTGGGGCTCTCCCCTTCCCCGCTCCCGGAGGAACGGGGAGGAGGATCGAAAGAGTGCAACTACCACAGGTTGAGACAAGAACAGTCCAGCAACCAATGTACACAAATCACCACCGCTACTATCAACTACAACAATGATAAGGGAAAATAACAAGGGAAGAGAATACGATACCACCGGCCAAGAAAACGAGTTCCACCCGGAAGCCTGTGTCCTTCAGGGTAACTCCCAGTTACCCCTCACCCCGGCCATGACGTGCTGTGGTATGGAATACCTCCCTGGCTAGCCTGGGTCAGGCACCCCATCTCTGCTTCCTCACAGCTTCTCCTCCTCCCTGGCAGAGCATGAGCCTCACAAAGTCCTTGGTCAGGGTAAACATCACTTAGCAACAACTGAAAACATCGGCTTCACCAACACTGTTCTCAGGCTGGAAGTCAAAACACAGCACTGCACCAGCTACCACAAAGGAAAAAACATGACTGCTACTGCTGAACCCAGGACAATGGGCCAGGTGGGTAGTAAGACTCCTACCAAATTTCGAGGGAAGGATTGGAAATCCGGATTTATGAGAGGAGGCAACCCCCCAATTTTCTGGGTCATCTATTGGATATGGGGATGGACATTGTCATGGTTTAAACCCAGTCAGGTAATTCGTTCGCTCACTTCCCCCCCTTTCTTGCCCTCCCCCTGCTCCCAGAGGGACAGAGAGGAGAATTGAAAAGAATGCAACTCCCACGGGTTGAGATAAGAACAGTTTAGTAACTAAGGTATAACACAAATCACTGCTGCTACCACCAATAATAATAATGATAAAGGAAATAACAAGGGAAGAGAATACAACACCTCAGCACCAGCCGACCGATAACTTGCCCCACTCAGCCCGACCAAGCACCGACCCGTACCTCCTCCAACCCTGCAGTCTCCCAGCCCTTCCGGCTAACTCCCAGTTACATCCTGGGCATGACGTGCTGTGGTATGGAATACCTCTTTGGTCAGTTTGGGTCAGGTGTCCTGTCTCTGCTTCCTCCCAGCTTCCCCTCCTCCCTGGCAGAGCATGAGCCTCACAAAGTCCTTGGCCAAACCAAAACATCGCTATCAGTTCTGTTCCCAGGCCGAAAGTCAAAACACAGCACTGCACCAGCAACCAAGAAGGAGAAACATGACTGCTACTGCTGAACTCAGGACATTATCCACCCCTTATTCCATACCATTCACGTCATGCTCAGATCCCACATTTTCAATATACCATCACTCTTATCTAAGTGCATGGACCAGTAGCTATAAAGCTGCTGCGTCCATCTGGTCCATGATGCCAGGCTCCATCTCTTGTAACAGTCTTTCAGAGCAGGAGAGACTGTGTGCAGTGTTCACACTCGTGAATAACCTGGGCAATAGTGTCCATTGCTAAATCCACCCCTCGATCATGAGTCCATCTTTGTGCTGCATCTCTGCTCTGATGGCCTGAAGTGCCATGGGCCCACCAGGCTCAAAATAATTCACTGTCCCCTTCAGCAGTTTCTGCAGCTTATTGCTGGGGACTCCACACAGCTGCCTTCCATCTCCGATGCTTCCAAAGCACTGGAGGGGCCCAGTGTACTAGATACTTGCCCATACTGTCCCACACACCCTGCCACTCATGACTGTCCAGCCTTGGGGAAAATCTCTTGGTCTCCCTATATTGTTGTCTAACCCCAGACAAGACCCAAACCTGACACTGCTTAACTTTTGAGATCAGACAAAATGGTGGTGGGTAGCACACAGCCTGTATGTGTGCCAACATGCTGATCCCCATCACAATCAGCAGGCAGGTCCCAAGGATACCCAAAGGCCATTCAAAACCTTCAGAACTCTCAGTTGATGCTGCTGTACTTGTCACTGGGGCTGGGGTAGCTGCTGTGCTTGCCGGCTCTCCCACCACCAGCTTGCCTGAGTCCAGCTCTTCCTCCTCTGCCTTGCTGGGAAATGCTGCGTGTTCGCCTGCATCCTCCTGGGGCTCGGCGGGTGGCTTCCGGGAAATGCTCTCGGCCGTCGCGGGGCTCGGCTCGGCCGCGGAGCTCGGCTCCTCCGCGGGGCTGGGCTCCTCCGCGGGGCTCGGCTCCTCCGCGGGGCTGGGCTCGGCCACCGGGCTCGGCTCGGCCGCGGGGCTCGGCTCCTCCGCCGCCTTCTCCGTCTGCTCGGCAGCCGCCTCCTTCCGCTCCTCGACCTCCCCGACCTCCTCCACCGGCAGCCGTCCCCTCGCGGCCTCCGGCCCCGCTCCCGCCGCCGCTTGGTCCCCGGGCCCGCTCTCCCGGGCCGGTTCGGCTGCCGCCGGCTCCCGGGGCCGCTCCCCCTCGGCTCCCTGCAGCCTCACGAAGATGGAGAGTAGGGTGAGGGCCAGGACGGTGAAGAGCAGCCGGACGGCCAGGTACAAGTCCACGGCCACGTCCGTCCCACCCTGCTGCTGGAGCCCACGCGTATTACAAGCCATTGCCATAAAGCACAGTGAGACAAGAACCTTAGCCCAAGTCCCACACTTGATAAACACTAACACAGCAAATACCGGCTCTAAGTAAGTTACAACATTCTGAAGCTGTGAGATCAACAAGAACAACTGTGAGAGCCAATAAATCAGCATTGTGACGAGTGACTATTAATCCAGTCAAATCTGTCGTTATTTCAACTCTTCGTGCCCCACGTTGGGCGCCAAAAAGAACTGTCGTGGTTTAAACCCAGTCAGGTAATTCGTTTGCTCACTTCCCCCCCTTTCTTGCCCTCCCCCTGCTCCCGGAGGGACAGAGAGGAGAATTGAAAAGAATGCAACTCCCACGGGTTGAGATAAGAACAGTTTAGTAACTAAGGTATAACACAAATCACTGCTGCTACCACCAATAATAAAAATGCTAAAGGAAATAACAAGGGAAGAGAATACAACACCTCAGCACCAGCCGACCGATAACTTGCCCCACTCAGCCCGACCAAGCACCGACCCATACCTCCTCCAACCCTGCAGTCTCCCAGCCCTTCCGGCTAACTCCCAGTTCCCTCCTGGGCATGACGTGCTGTGGTATGGAATACCTCTTTGGTCAGTTTGGGTCAGGTGTCCTGTCTCTGCTTCCTCCTGGCTTCCCCTCCTCCCTGGCAGAGCATGAGCCTCACAAAGTCCTTGGCCAAACCAAAACATCGCTATCAGTTCTGTTCCCAGGCCGAAAGTCAAAACACAGCACTGCACCAGCTACCAAGAAGGAGAAACATGACTGCTACTGCTGAACCCAGGACAGACATTAATCCCGGTAAAAGGATATGTCCATCAACCTTTCAAGTGGACCTTGTACAGATGGGAAGATCAACAAGTAGTCCAAAGTATAACCACATCAGGAGGGCCCACTTTTACTGCTAGCTTCTGTCAACTAGTGCCTAGAAGCCCGTGTTTAGATCGTGTGGGATTTTACTTTTGCCCAAGTTCGAATCCAGGAAAAGGATATTGCAATTACCCCAGGGAATATTATTGTGCCTACTGGGGATGCGAAACAATAGCCTCAGATTGGGTCCCTGGAAATCTGGACAGGTTTTTAAGGGTACAATGGGGGCCTTATGGATGTACCCCTCCGGAACGAAATTGGAATGGAGGAATAGTATTGGCTCCCCGTGGGAGAATCGAACTGGGAAACTGTCAGCATCTTATGATTAATGTAACGAACCCTTTCGACCAAGGGTGGATAACGGGGAAAACTTGGGAGGTACTATATAAGGAACCAGGAGCCGATAGCGGGGGCCTCATTTTAATAAAGAAGGAACCAATCCCACAAGATCCTAAACCCGTAGGACCTAACAACGTGCTAGCAGAAAAACCATCAGAGGAAATTCCTAAAATAGACGAAGTGGGGGTTAAAAATGACACAATAATTTCCAACAACTCAATGAATCTCGTATTAAATGACACTCAAAATCCTAAGGACAGTAATGGAGACAACTTTCTTTGGAAATTAATGGAAGCTAGTTACCAGTTGTTAAATGCCACCAATCCCAACCTAACCGAACATTGCTGGCTGTGTTATGGGATAAAGCCTCCTTTTTATGAAGCAGTGGGAGTTACTACAAAGGCTAGGTGTGTAAATGGTTCTAACCCAGCAGAATGTACATGGGGAAAAGAAAACCAAGGGATAACATTGACTCAGGTCACTGGGAAGGGCAGATGTATAGGAAAAATTCCAAAAAGTCAAAAACATCTATGTGACGTTAATACAACTGCTACTAAACAGAAAAAAACAGCTAAGTGGTTATTACCAGCCAAAAATGCCAAGTGGGTTTGCTCAAACATAGGTGTAACACCTTGCCTGTCGCTAGAATTGTTTAATGATTCCTCAGATTTTTGTATCCAAGTAATGATAATACCAATAATTCTTTACCATCCTGAAAATTTTATGTATGACCACCAGACTGCCCAAGACTATCACCTGTTTAAACGAGAACCTTTCACTGCATTAACTATAGCCACTTTGATGATCTTGGGAGGTACAGGAGTAGGTACAGGAGTAGCATCATTAGTAAAACAAAGTAAAGAATTTCACACCTTAAGAATGGCTGTAGATGAGGACTTAGTCAGAATCGAACAATCCATAAGTGCCCTAGAAAAATCTGTAGGGATCGCTATCTGAAGTAGTGTTACAAAGTCGAAGAGGATTAGACCTAATGTTCCTACAACAAGGAGGGCTTTGCACCGCACTTAAGGAAGAATGTTGTGTGTATGAAGGACTAGAAAAAAGGAAAAGGGAGCGAGAAGCCCAACAAAGTTGGTATGAGTCATGGTTTAATTACTCTCCATGGTTGACTACATTACTGTCTACCATTGCAGGCCCCTTAATATTGTTAATTCTGGGACTAACTTTTGGCCCCTGTGTGTTTAACAAAGTGATTGCAATTGTGAAAAGCAGGCTAGAGGCCGCCCACTTGATGCTCATTAGGGCTCAATACGAGCCACTGGATCAGGAATCTGCAGTAGAAGACGCCTTAATTTTAAGCCACGCGGAACTCCAAAGAGTTGATGAACAAAATGGCAAACAGAAAAAGGGGGGCTTGTAATGAGTAAATTCCTGTTTGTTAATCAAATCTTGCTTGCTTAAGAGTTACTGGAAAATTACCACACTTCGACTTTTTGCTTATAGACCGCAGGCGTCCGGTAAAGTAAACGATGTATGGGGGAAGGAGATAAGGAGCTTTCCTCCCCACACCCACCGGGAGGCAGAATGAGAGCCCCTATCAACAGGTCACACAGACGCAGAGTACGCCAGGACGTGACACGTATATCGGATGAAGAAGAGTATAAAACCACTGACTTTGGGGAAGTGGGTTGCGCGCCGTTGGCGGAGCGGAGACTCCCCGGCCGCCCAGCGCTGTTTTGCTTGCTGTCGCTTGCTCAATAAACCGATTTGATTCATTGGTCTGGCTCTCGTCAATTTATTTGCGCCACATTTATAACACACCCATATGTGAGGCTACAAGCCTCTGGTACTGAGTGTAATGTCCAGGACTCAAGAGTAGGACTACAGATATTAGAGGTTATACTTCTCTTATACAGCCACTGGGGCGCAGAGAGGGAACTCTTCTTAACCCCCCCATTAGCCACAGTTTACTTTTGTCTGCTCCTCCCCCACCGCTTAAACACTGTAATCTTTAACACTAACGACAGACATATACACACCCAAAGCACTTAGGCACAACACAAAACAAAGGCGCTTTGTCTGTCTCTGGAGGCTCTCCCCGCGGATCAGGACTCCACACTCACTTCGTAGCTATGCTGCATCTCAGTCACACAGAAACACAAACACTTACACATGGGATCCCACACACTCACACTATGGTTCCGCCTTACCCTTCTCCTGCTTCTTATAGTAGCAGGTCCGTCCTGGTGCCCATAATTTGAGATGCAGCGGAGATCTGTTGGGTTTGCCTACCCTTCAACTTCTTCCACTACGGTCATTAGCAGATCCTTCCTGGCTCCCAAAACTTGAGATGCAGCGAAAACCGGGACTCACCCGATCCACCCTCAGGATCGCTAGCGGCCGCTCTATCGGTCGGCGAGTCCTCTGCTTGCAAGCCCTACCTGCCAAGGGGAACTACAATGTGCGCCAGACGTCTCTGCCCGCCTTACCAGCAGCCCCGGGCCACGCATACGCCTTACAGTCCCCCTAAATTTCAAGCATACCATTTCTCCGCAGCCGGCGCAGGTTGTTGTCTGTCCTCGCAGTGAGCGGACAAGGAGCGGAGCTCCTCCAGTCAAGCGGCCTGGGGCGCCTAGGATGTCCGCCCCTCAGCCGATCCTGCAGCCGAACAGAGATCTCCTGCCTGGCTCGCCAAATTGATACGCGGATAGACTCCACAACTCGTTAAAGTTGTAAAGTAGGTATGCTTTTTATTCAGCGCTGAGACGCACGGGGATAGTTCCTCAAAGTCATGCGCTCCTCAGTGTTGTTTCCCTCTACATTTATTCTCTAAAGTCATATATATTCATAAGGTTGCACAATATGCCTATACATATTCATGTCCTATTCCTGCTTCGTATTATAATGAACTAGAAGGTCCTTTGCGCCTGCGCAGTGCCCCCTCTGGTCATGGGCAAGGGTCTCAAGATGAAGTTAATGAGTCTTCCTCCTGTGAGTAGGGATCTTCAAGATGAAGTAAATGAGTCTTCCTCTTCTTGAACTTTTCACCTTTTAGTCTTCACGTATGGCCTTACGGTTTGGTCGGTGTCCCAGCCATAAACCATCTGCTTCTCCTCCTTCAGGGGGCTGCTTTTCCTTATCAATAGCTGCTTATCAGTAGAATCAGGGGTCTGCTTTTCCTTGTCAATAGAACCAGGTGTCTGCTTTTCCTTATCAATGGTTAGTGCCTTTGTTCTGCTTAGTAGGCATGATAGGTACAGACAATACTTTTGTTTAAGCAAGGGAATTACTCTAACCCCCTTGTACAACCCCCTTGTACATTGGTTAACCCTGTATCATAGGCATACAAAAATGTGGTAGTGGGCTTTTGGACCCCCGGTGGTTATTTCTTCATCACTTTGTCTTAGGATCATTGTCATATCCGTAACCACCAGGTGGTTCTGGCAAAGCTTATCTTAGTAATTTTGTTTTCTCTATAGTTGCTAACAAAGCCTAACGTTCTTGAGGTTACTTATTTACAACCCTATTCTTCAATCAACCCCATTCTTCAATCCACCCTATTCTTCAATCATCCCCACTCTTCACCAGTTTAATTGTCATGGTCTGACTGGAGAAAACCTCAGTGTCGGGCCTGTTTCGTTCGTGTTCCCAAGAGTGAAATTAAGACACAAATGAGGTCTAGTACCATAATCGATCAGTTGGCTTATTACAAAAAAGACAGTTATTATAAAAATGGAAATTATTATAAAACAGGGGAAAAAAGATAGAAAACAACCAAGAATTCGGGGTGCAGAAAGAGAGAGAATGTCACCACCGTGGATCTAGCAGTGTCCCAGGGGTCTGTAGTGGTTGTCAGAGGTGGTGGGAGTCACAGTACCACAGTATCACAGTATGCTAGAGATTTGAAGGGACCTCGAAAGATCATCTAGTCCAATCCCCCTGCCGGAGCAGGAACACCTAAATAATGTTACACAGGAACGTGTCCAGGTGGGTTTTGAATGTCTCCAGGGAAGGAGACTCCACAACCTCCCTGGGCAGCCTGTTCCAATGTTCTGTCACCCTCACTGAGAAGAAGTTTCTTCTCAAGTTTAAGTGGAACCTCTTGTGTTCCAGTTTGCACCCATTACCCCTTGTCCTATCATTGTTTGCCACTGAGTAGAGCCTGGCTCCATCCTCGTGACACTCCCCCTTTATATATTTATAGACACTTATAAGGTCCTCCAGGGTCTGTAGTCAGTATCGGAGCAGTGACCCCAAGAGCACATAGTATTTCTTGGAGGTGGTTGTCCTCGTGGAGGTGTCCTTGTGGAATTGTCCTCTTGAAGGTGTACCCTCATGGAGGTGTCCTTCTGGAGTGGTCCTCGTGGCTATGTCTCTTTTTTCCCCTTTTATAATGAGTTGAGGGGGAGTACCTCTGTTCTTAGCATCACATGTTACACATTCCTGGTGGACCAGTTTTGCTGGTCTTGCAGCCAGCTCTTCAAATGCACATGTCTGCAGCAATTTGAAGAGTCTTAGCTCTTTCCCACTCATCTCTCAGGCAATGGATGGTGGAGTCCCAGTTCAGTCCCTCACACCCTTCTCCCAGGCAATGGACACTGAAATCTTATTTCAACTCCTTCCACCCATCTCTGAGATCATGGATTTGTGGAATTTCATCTCAGCTTCTCATGCCAATCTTTGAGACATCGGACAGTGGAATCTGATTTCAGATTAGTCTCTACTAGAGACTAATCTGAAATCAGGCATCTCTTACTGGCAGTAGAATTGAATTGGTAGGAGTGGGATGGATACAGGTTCACCTCCCCCAGCAACTTTGGTTTCAAGTCTGCAGCCTTTGCTTTCCATTGAGTTCCCACTATTCTCCCAAGGGTCAGATAGGATGCGTGCCCTGAGCTATGTAGATGGTCTGTGGAATGCCCTTCTTTCAAAGAGGCACCCTGCCTTGGCAAATTGCCATGCCACATCCTGACTGATGAATCTCTCCCTATTTGCTTGCTCTGTTTGCTTGCACTCCCTAAGGGCTGCCCTTTGTGCGTGTGGGAGGTTGGGTATCATTACTCCTTGCCCTGCCCATGCCACGTCGGCTGCCTTTTTGCAAGCTGCTGGCTCCCTGTGGGTCTGGTTGTATATGTTAAAGTTTGTATGGAAACACACCTCTTTTGACTTTTCTCTGCATTAATTAGAGTATAAAAAGGATTTTAAAAGATGATGGGAAAATTATTTTTTTAAAGAAAGCTAACAGATTGATTCAGAGAAATCTCCAGGAATTCGCCAACAGTGTTTAAGTTGACAAGCAGGTATTCTTTATTGTGGCACCAGGAGACACGGGGGATAGCTCCTCCAGATTGCTAAACAGGCCGTCCTCATACAGTCACTAAGAATACATATTCATTATGTATATGCATACATATTCATGAGGCTACTTATGTATTACATCATTCTTTTAGAAAGTTTCCCTGCATGCGTACAAAAATGTGGTGGTGGTGGTCTCTGGGGGTCATTTACTTCTTCCAACAATTTTCATCACTTTTGGCAGTCTTTGAAGCACACGCAGTAGATAATGCTTACACCAACTTAATTGGTTTGGTAACACTGCAGAGATAATCATCCTGTCCTTCTACTTCTCAGTTAGCTTAGCTGCAGCCCATCCTGAACATCTGCTAGTTTCAGATACTCTTTATCTACACATCCTGTTTTTCTATCCTGTTTTTCTCACACTTATTTTTTTACTAAGGTCATAAGGACCTAAAACTACGCCAACTACAGTGGTTTATCTTATACAAGGATTCTCATTATGTTCTCTAGCTGCACTCTGTTGTTTTTCTTCTGTGAAACATGTACCTCAGTTATTTTCCACTGCTACTGTTACAAAGCCATCAAACTTAATGTTACTTAAAACTGATTCTACTTATTTACAAAGGTTTGTATTTCATGTTGTGCCTCATTGTCCACATAAGTTCAGAAGGACCCACTTTAAACCTGCAGAGAACTTGAGTAAAATGTGACACGCTTTTCTGAAAGTGTTCATGACAAAGGCAATTGAAAAATAAGTCATTTTGACTCTACCTGCTTGATCATTAGAGTTGAATATAGTACAAGGATACAGATATCCAATGTAAATATATACTTTTTTCTTTAAAATACTGAAAAAAGTGTCTGAAACAAGTTCTTCTGAGCTGTGTGGTTTGCATTAGTATGTTTGATGTATCACAGAATCAGTGGTTTGAAGTTCAAGAATGTTAGCTGTTGTTCTGGTTGACTCTCAGGTTTTAGATCATCTGATCTGGCAAATACAGTGGTAGAGTAACTTGGTACTATGACAGAAAAGCATTACTGTAAATGTCATTTTTTCTAAAATGTGTTCCTATTAACAATTTTCCACAAGTATCCCCTCTGTTCAACAACTTTGACAATATTATTATTGCTTTCACTTAAATTAGATTATTTGACTTTTGACATTGTGTACATACAACTTCTGGAGTGCTTACCAAGCGTTTACACCTATTTGGATGTGTACAGGTGATAATACTAGGTATCCTGTATTTTCTAGATGATGGAACAGTGGGGAAAACTATCTTTTTCTGTAGAGATAAAAGAGGAGTTAATAGAATACCTATTCTGCTAGTAAAAACAAACAAACAAACAAACAAACCCAAAACAACAACCCTTTATTTTTTTTTCCTTGCTTTAACAGTTGTTATTCAACCAAGCCCATCAGTTTCTCAACCTAGCACTTCAGAGAGTGAAGAGAAAGCTTCTGAACTGCCTAAACCAAAGATGAACAGATGTTTTATGTGCAGAAAGAAGGTTGGCCTTACAGGTATGAGAGCACTTTGTCAATATTAAACAGATCTATATGATTAGTTGCCTCTTCTTAGATTGAATTTGTTGAAATATTCATAGCCTTTAAGCTTGCCTGCAGTTTCAAAATCCATTTTAGATCCATTAATAGAGCTGACATTTAGAAATATCAATTTCAGTTATTCTGTTTGTTAAAGTAGATGCACATACCCCCTTTGCACTGACTAAGCCTTTAATTTAAATCTTGCTTAGGTCTGAAGCTTCCTACTGGTGTTGGTTTTCCTTTTCTTTGTACAGGATTTGATTGCCGATGCGGGAACTTATTTTGTGGACTTCACCGTTATTCTGACAAGCATAACTGCCCATATGATTACAAAACAGAAGCTGCAGAAAAAATCCGGAAAGAGAATCCAGTTGTGGTGGCTGAAAAAATTCAGAGGATATAACCTAGCGTACTTGTGAAAAGGCTGACTTTTTTTTTCTTTTTTTTTTTTTTTTAATATACCCTCAGAAAGCATTAAAGACCAGGTGCATGGCTGCTTTCCTTTGTTCTCAAGTTTTAATTTTAGCCTTGTCTGTCTTAATGATATTTTGGAATGTTTGGGTGTTTGTTACAGGCAGAATTGTATAGATACAGTCCTCGAAAATATATGTGCTCTCTCCTTAGAATATGATTGGATGATCAGAACCTGCACAGAAGACAGTCTCTATTCACATGCGCCAAACAGATGCATACTAGCTGCATGTTTGCAGCAGGTCTGCCTTTTGAGATGTTCAAGGTGTATAACACTAGCCAAAGTGTGTGTCTTCTGGAGATGGATATGTCAGAAAAGCTTGGTGGTCTACTTCTATAATTTAAAATCTTGTTCTACTTTTAGTTTCCACACTCCATTGTTTTACAGCAGAATGTAAGCCTTGTAGAGGGCTTTACCTTCCAGTAAGATGAGTGTTGGTGCTACATTTAATTAAAAAAAAAAAACACAAAAATTGCAGTGGGAAAAAATGAAAAAAATCAGATATGCATGAGAAGAAAATGATTTTGGAATAGATTACTCTAACTTTAGAATCATGAAAAGAGTTTCCCAAAGGAAGTGTCCTGTTACAAACTTAAGAACTGGCCTGCAGTGGTTGTCTGCTTTTCCTTGCATAGCTATAAATGCTGTGTAGCATAGTATTGTGTTAAGATTGACTTACAGACAAAAGCTGCGTGTGTGGATTTTTTAGACATACCGCAGCAGCTCTCTCAAGTGACACATGCAGCTGTGTAAGTTGCAGAAGTATTTGAGCAGTTTATTATCCATGTACTACTTCAGTGTGTTCTGGGGTCAAAAGAATACTAGGAGCTTTTTACATGTAGAACTTCTTTAATTTAAATAATTGCACTTGCAACAATTGTTGGGTATGGAAAGCCATATCCAACATGACTCCTGTAGACTTTTGTGGGAGCTAGAACCATGCTGGAAGGCTGATTTATAATTCTTAATTGTAGTTGGGTGTAGGACTGTAGTGTTCTTGTGTGTATTGCATGGGCTCCGCTATCTACAGCTTTCTATAATAACTAGAAAGGGCAGTATAGTTCACTGATGCTTGTCTGGTAATGTCACTTCTTTGTTATAATGTTTTTTTTTTTGATATATGAAACTTGTGGGTGGTTTTTTATATAATCAAGTATAGTGTAGACTAGTGATGTAGTAATGCCTCTTCTCTTCTTTAAATAGTTGCGTATGTGCACAAGATGCTACTTCTGACTTTTATTGCAATGTTCAGTCTTTTTTTTAGTTCACTATTAAAAGCATTAGGCTTTTGCTTTAACCCTGTTCTTTCAATTTATTGATCAGATATGCAGACATGTACAGATCATACTGAGGTACTGCACATAAGCTATCCAGCATCTATGCTTTATTATGTAAATAATAAAAATCATGTACAGAAGGAAATACCTTTTGTGATTCTTCATTAGTTTTAGTTATTGCTGTAACTTGAAATTGGCCCTGTGGAGGTTGGGGTACAAAGCTGGTACTAGGTTTGTATAGATGTTTTGTGGTTGGGTTATTTTTTGTTTGTTTGTTTGTGTTGGGGGGGTTTGGTTGTTTTGTTTGAGGTATTTTTTGTTTGTTTGTGGTGTTGGATTGGGGGGGGGTGGTGGGTTGGGTTTTTTTTTTCTTAAACCGACTTTATTATTTTGACATACCGACTTGTTTAAGATGGCTTGTTGAGGTCAGAGAAGCATGAGCAGCTGAATGAGCAAAGATGTCTGCAGACTATGTGCTTAAAGGGAATGAAAGAAATAATAGCAGTGAACTTTAAATGTTTGTTTGGGGTGGGTGGTTGTGGGGTTTTGTTTGGTTTTGGTGGTGTTTTTTTCTATGGTGGGTTTATTTTTTTTTCCTTTCACCTACAAAAGTTATTTCCAGGGTATCTGTTTTAATACAGCCAGAATACTGACTACATTGTTTTGTTCAAATCTTTGCCAGCAGGTCTGGGCAGGGTTGTCAGGGTCTGTATCCAAATGCGGATGTCACATGCCAGACTTCCCCTTCCCAAGGAGAAACAAAAGTACGGAGCACACAGCACGTGTTGACTTAGAAGAAGTGTACTTCACTTCTGAATAATGCATTAAAAATTGTCTATATCAGAAGTGTATAATGTTGTCGTGGTTTAAACCCTAGCCAGACAGCTTGTTCACTCACTCCCAGTGAGTGGTGCCGGGCTGAGAGCAATTGAGGCCCCCTCCCCCCCCCCCCCAGGGCTCACCCCTTCCCCACTCCCGGAGGAACAGGGAGGAGGATCGAAAGAGTGCAACTCCCACGGGTTGAGACAAGAACAGTCCAGCAACCAATGTACAACACAAATCACCACCGTTACCACCAACGACAACAATGATAAGAGAAAATAACAAGGGAAGAGAATACGATACCACCGGCCAAGAAACGAGTCCCACCCAAAAGCCTGTGTCCTTCCGGGTAACTCCCAGTTACACCCCACCCCGGGCATGACGTGCTGTGGTATGGAATATCTCTTTGGCTAGCCTGGGTCAGGCGCCCCATCTCTGCTTCCTCACGGCTTCCCCTCCTCCCTGGCAGAGCATGAGCCTCACAAAGTCCTTGGTCAGGGTAAACATCACTTAGCAACAACCGAAAACATCGGTATCACCAACACTGTTCCCAGGCTGGAAGTCAAAACACAGCACTGCACCAGCTACCACGAAGGAGAAACATGAATGCTACTGCTGAACCCAGGACCCTGTTACAGGGTGCAGCAGCATGTTGAAGATGCTGATGGTAGCGAGGGACTAGCCAAAGAAATTTCTTACCAGTAGAGTTCTCCTACCCTCTTAATTTGTTCTATTACCTGCTTTATAACATTACTATTGTATTAGAATCTTTCTAGCTTTTGCCTTAGCATTTTCTAAGCAGCTGCTGCAAATTTGCATGCGCTAACATCTCTTTTACAAGTGACAAATCCATACAATATAAGGTGTAGTTTCTTATTAGCAACTGGCTAGTAAATACAGGTGGTTTTATACACAAAATCACAGCCTCTAGTAATAGCTACTTTACAAGCACACATATATTCAAGCTGTTACTTTTCAGTTGGCCCCAAGTGATGTTTTCCAATCATTCCTTTTACTCTTCCTCTATCTCATTCTGCTTGGGGTATTCATGGTCAGCTGCTCGTTTGGCTTCAAAATCGGCCAAACTATTTCCAATTTCCTGATCAGAGTCACCTTGTTGATGTCCTTTACAGTACATAATAGATACTCCTTCAGGTAGCTGAACAGCTTCCAGTAATTGTGGAATTTCTGTAGCATGTTTAATTACATCATTTCCCAGAAAGTTCCCCGCATGCGTACAGAATTGTGGTGGTGGTCTCTGAGGGTCGTTTACTTCTTCCAACATTCTTCATCACTTCTGGAAGCCTTTGAAGCATGTGCAGTTGATGATTATGCCAGTTTAATTGTTTCGTTAGCACCAGAGTAATAATAATCCTCCTATCCTCCTACTTATCAGTTAGTTTAACTGTAGCCCATCCTGGACACCTGCCATTCCCAGATACTCCCTATCCCTGTGTCCTGTTGTTCCAGACTGTTTTTCTTAAAACTATGTCAACTATAACGATTTATCTTGTGAGAATTCTCAGTATGTTCTCTATCTGTACTCTTTTTTTTTTTCTCTGTGTATCATGCACCTCAGTAATTTTCCATTGCTACTGTTACAAAGCCATCAAACTTTACTTAAAACTAATTCTAAAGGTTTCTATATTCCATTTTGTGATTTTGTGCCCCCTTGTCTCACCCCTCTAGTATGTTCATTGAGTCTACACAATTTGCTCTTTGTGGCTCCTGTGGCTCTCATTTGCTTTTCGCCTTGCTTATAGGGGGAACTGGTATTGGCACAGATATGTTCTTTGGTTTAGCTGCAGTGTCTCTCACTGTGGTTGGAGTGGCTGTAGTGTCTGTTGCTTTGCCATCAGATCCAGAGATACTTTTTCCTGCTCCTTACAGAGCAGGGCTCTGTAGGTATAGGCCAAGCCCCAGAACACTGCGGTGAGTTGTCCCTCTCTGGTATTGCAAGGATGACAGAATACCTTGTTTTACTAGTTTTTCCCATATTTTGCACTTGTTCAGGGGTGAAGTTCCAAAGCACTGGAGGGGTCCACTGGCCTAGGTACCAATTAAACTGGCATAAGCATCTACTGTGCGTGCTTCAAAGGCTGCAGAAGTGATGAAGATTGTTGGAAGAAGTAAACGACCCTCAGAGACCACCACCACAATTATGTACGCATGCGGGGAACTGTCTGGAAAATGATGTAATCCATATGTAGCCTCATGAATGTGCATGTATGCCCAGTGGCTATAAAAGGATGGCTTGTGTGGCAATTGGGGGACACATGTTAGGAGGAGCTATCCCCCGTGTCTCCCAGCGCCACAATAAAGAATACCTGCTTGTCAGCTTGAAAACTTTGCTGGCAAGTTTGTTCCTGGAGTTTTCTCCGAATCAATTTGGCACCCCAGATGGGACCCTCTCTGCTCAGCTGCAGGACTTGCTGAGGACAGGGCTCCCTAGGGCCCTCGGGAGTTTTTCCCGGAGGGACCCCTCGACTCATTCGGATCACTGCGGGAGCAGACAAGGACCATCTCATAAAAGGTATTATTTTCTTTTATATAGTCTGTAAGGTGCAGGGGGCATCTTGCATAAAGACTAAATTGGTAATTGGGTTGGTTTGGTAAGCGTACGCAATGTTTGGAAGCCTTCCGTAAATCGAGATAGGAAAACTCGTAGGTAAAGGCGTGTACCCGGCTGCTAGCGTCCGTTTGGTATACACCCCCAAGAAGCAGGGGGCATCTTGCGGTTTTGGTCCTGCAAGACGCAGTGGGCGTCTTGTAGAAAAGGTTTTGGATTTTACTGGTATACAGCCACAAGAAGCAGGGGGCGGGCGGGGGGGGGGCTCGATTGCTGTCAGCCCGGCACCACTCACTGGGAGTGAGTGAACAAGCTGCCTGACTGGGTTTAAACCACGACAAATAGTTACTCTGCTAATGTAAATCTGTGTGTGCTTTGCCGTAGTAGTGACTTGTTACTGGTTGAAGCAGGTGAAACTCTGCATTGACAACAAGGTGCAAGGACAGAGGTTGACCAAATGCCTGCTACCACAGTCAATGGCAAGACTGGGTTGGCCTCTGTGTTTGCCACCAAGAAGAACCTTTAGCTCCGCTGTTGGCTGCAACTCAACAGGCGTGGAGCAATGGGGACACATGCTATGCCAGACCTTGATGTGAGGGATGGCCTCCCCTGTTATCAGAGAGCCATACAGGAGAAAAAGGGCAGGCCCAGCAGCCTGTAGTTGGCATATGTTGGAGATACGAACTAGCCCAAATCCCCTGCTCAAGTAGGGTCATCCACAAGATATATAAAACTAAAAGGGGGAGATGTGGAGACAGTGCTCTCACAGGAGAATGGATATTTGGTACATGAACTCTGAATAATCTCAAAAGATACAGCAAGGCCATGAGAGGCCCAAGGAAGCTTAAGGAAGCGAGATAAGAAGAAGCTGGAATTCACCGAGTTATGAGAACTGTGGACTGTTGGCAAGCTTTCGAGGTCAAGTTCTCACACCTGTGCTTAACCAATTATATGTTGGTCACTAAGGGTCTTCAAGACACGTATCCAATCATAATATGCCAAATCACTGTAAGTGCATGTAAGCGTATGTAAGCAATAGTATCTAAGGAGTTAAGGCTTTGCAATAAACGGTTTTTGTCTGATCATATTGATCTCTGACTGAGTCCATATATTTTCTGTGGCACTCTGACTGTCAGTCAACATCTCAGTCCTCATTTACCATGGGTGTAAATCCTCGTGCCTTAAAGGCGAATGAGATTTGGTAAACAGATGTTGCATACATTGCTTCCTTTGGTGCCTTTAAATATGTGCATGTGTCTGTTTACACATCTTCACATACGATTTCAGCCTCTGCCCGTAAAGGAGAGAAGGCTCGTGATGTTATCTGACATTTAACACGTGTGTTTGCTACCTTAGGAGTTCCTTCCCCATTGAAAATGGATAACGTCCCTGCATATAATTCATTAGCATTATCACGATTTTTACAGCAATAGGGTGTCACGCATGTCACTGATATTCCCCACTCCCCTACAGGACAGGGGATTGTGGAATGAAATTACGCTGTTCTGAAATCCATGCTACAAAAACAAAAAAGGGGGAATATGGCCCCTCAAGAACAATTAGACAATGCCATCTATACATTAAATTTTTTAAATTGCACTCAATTTTCCATGAATACTCCCGTCACTGCAGTACAATTGTTAGAGAGGGTGAAGTTTTTACAATAAAATAATCATATAAAATAGTAAAATGATTATATTTGAGAAATTCATAAATCAATAGTGAGGCTTTGTGTATTAGAAGACGTCATAACTTTGCCGTTTTGTATCATAGTTACTCTATAACTAAATGTTACAATGGTAGTCTTGGTAGCAAGAGCTAACATAACTGTATATGGTGAGGGGAGTATGGGTGTATGTATTGTAAAACTCTACCCAAGCAGAACCTAAGTTTAAGATAGCCAAAAAGGGCATACCAGAAGCATCCTGGTGAAGATAAGAGAATGCTAACATCCACAAGACGATTGGGACCTAGCCAAGTAGAGAAAAGGTGAAGAGGACAACCTGAGGAAGACTCCTTACTTCATCAAGGCGACCACCAGAGGGGGCTGCGCAAGCGCAGAAGAGGCTGATGTCGTAATAGACTGATGTAGCAATCCTTGATGCATATGTATTAGTAATTGATGTAATCTGTGTTGAATATGTATTAGTTACAAAATTTTTAGTGTATAAATTGCGACGGGAGTCGGAACCAGATTTGGGTGCGTACCCCTGGCTCCCGGCGCTTCAATAAAGCACCTCATATAACCATCCCGATGGTTATGTGTTTGTCTCGACGCTAACACAATGACATTTTGCCTGTGATAGTCCACCTTCAGAATGTGCTGAAGTGTGGTATCGTGGTCCTTTGGGCCCGCAGAAATGGGAAGGGCCTGTGGAACTGATAACGTGGGGGAGGAGGTATGCTTGTGTCCTCCTACCTACAGGTCTGCGGTGGCTGTCTGCAAAGTTTGTCAAGCCATACCATGAGCTGGACAGACAAACTGACAAACCCAGTGCCTCAGATGCAGGAGCTGACCTTGAAGACCCCGAGCAGAATGAGACAGAAGAGAAAAAAGCATGATTTGTAAAACATCACTTGGGGGCAACTGAAAAGTCTATAACCAGACCATGCTTAACGACTCAAATATGTGTGCTTGCAGCGTAGCCATGATTAGAGGCTGTGATTTTGTGTATAAACCACCTTTATTTACTAGCCAGTTGCTAATGAGAAACTACACCATGTATGGTAGTATGGATTTACCCCTTGTAAAAGAGATGTTAGAGCATGCAAATCTGCAGCAGCTGCTAGAAAATACTAAGGCAAAGCTAAAAAAATCCTAGTAACTGTACATCACGATGGTAGTGTTATAAAATAGGTAATGGAACGAATTAAGAGGGTACAGGGCAGCTGCATGGTACCGTAGTTGCCATCTGAGTTTAAATCATGACTGTCTTTTGGCACCCAATGTGGGGCAACACATGTTGTGTTAATGGCAAATTTAACCAGAGTTATGTCAAAAGAGATTTGTTATAAGCATTTGTTGTATTGGTTTAATAGTTGCTGGTCTCAATGTTGAGTTATTTGCTGTCATAGTTAATGCAATTCTGAAACCAAGCACAACATGTAACAACTTGCAGGCTGCATTCGCTGTTTTGGTATTTATCGGTAGTGTGGTTTAAGCCCAGCCAGTAACTCAGAACCATGTGGCCACTCACTCACTCCACCCCCTTCCACACCCCCAACCCCCCCACCCCCCCACCACCATTCTGGGCGGGATGGGGAGAATAATCAAAAGAATGCAAATGCCACAAGTTAAGAACAGACCAATAACTAAAGAACAATACAAAACTATGACTACTACTACTACTACTCCAGGAAGTAACAAGGGGAGAGAATATAAAATGCAGTGATGCATAATACAATTGCTCACCACCCACTGACTGATACCCAGCCCATCCCTGAGCGGCCATCTGGGCCTTCTGGCTAACTCCCCCCAGTTTATGTACCTGAGCATGTTTTGTGGTATGGAATACCCCTTTGGCTAGTTTGCGTCAGCTGTCCTGTCTCTGCTGCCTCCCAGCTTCACGTGCTCCTCCTCACTAGAGAGGCTAAGAAACTGAAAATTCCTTGATCAATTTAAGTGCTATTTAGCAACAACTATAACATTGGTGTGTTATCAGCATTATTATCAGACTAAAGCCAAAACACAGCACTGTGCCAGCTACTATTAAGAACATTAACTCTATCTCAGCCAAAATCATGGCAAGGCCCCAACCAAGCCATCTGACAGTTCATCAAACCTAGAACAACTGGTTGAGAACACCACAGGAAGCCTGTTGTTCTTCCTCCAAACTTCAGGTTGAAGTTTGCACAGAATCCTATGAAACCCACTATTGTGCAGCCATAATCCTAGCGAGATATTTCAGAAGAATAATTCTTAGTCGCCTAGCTACTTTTATTTACTCACATGGTTTTATGTTCTTTCTTATGTCCCAACTAACAAGTCCCCATCATTTGGTAAAGTCATCAGAGGCATAGCAAAATTTTTCCTTTAACAATATATTTATGTACTAGTTAAAACCATATCAGTTTAACAGTCAAATGTTAAATAAGGACTAGTATCACGTTAAGTGATCACATAGCCTTCTTGGAAGATAGGTATATTGTTTGTAATCATTTGTCACTTTAAATTTAAAGACCAAATGACCAAAATCCTGGGTTCTGCACCTATATTATTTTTTTTTCCCAAGGAAAATATACCACACCCTTTGCACCAAAATTTAAATATCCATTTATCACACTTTGTCAGTACTCACTCTTACTAAACAGCTTTCCCCTTCTTTGAATGTTTAAGGAGACTCAACAGAATTAGTTCTCCTGAATGATTATAGACCATATATTAATTATTAACAGAATAATACTTAGTTTTGAATACAGGCTTATATCCCACCTGTGGATGTAAGCGGCGAGGAGAAGCAGACAGGCCAACCCAATATGGGTGATAAGCAAACTTCTACTTTATTTGTGACGCAGTTCACATATATATAGGAGTGGTATTCAGCCACTCCTCCTTGGCACAACAGTATTGGTTAGCCCCACACAGCTTCCTCCACATTCTCCTCCCATGTCCGGTCTCCGGTTACCTGTGGGGGCCACCCCCTGCCTTGCTCGCACAGTCCTCCAGGGCTCTATGGTCCTGCTCTTAGAGTCATTCTGCAACATTTCCCCCCTTTTTCTTTGTGCAAGCAAGGTATTGTGGGTTATTCTGTTCACCTGTTTTATCACACAACTATAAGCAAGTCTAATAGCTACGATGATTAACCTAACAATGATACATAAGTGCAATACTTTAAACAGCAGTGTTTGACTCAACCTGTAATGCCCCGTGAAGACAACCATCTAGTTATTCTTAGGATATTGCTCATTTACTATTGCTGGGTAAGCTGAGCCAGGGTTCTCAGCTGTGCGTGCATCGAATTAGCATAATCAGAGAGACTCATACAACACATTCCATCAAACTCTTCACATCCATGTCCCTGTTCCAACAACAAAAGGTTCTGCAGTGTTGCATGTCTTACAGAGTCAACATTAAAACAAATCAGGAATTGCCTTCGCTGTAGAATTGTCTGCTTAGCAACTCAGCAACCCAGTCTGCTTAGTTGAGCCAAGGCCCCAGCTGAAGCACTTACAGTGATTTGGCATATTATGATTGGATACATGTTTTGAAGACCCTTAGTGACTAACATATAATTGGTTAAACACAGGTGTGAGAACTCAACCTTGAAAGCTTGCCAACAGTCCACAGTTCTCATTAACTTGGTGAATTCCAGCCTCTTATCTTGCTTGCTTAAGCTTCTTCAAGCCTCTCATGGCCTTGCTGTATCTTTCAGGACTATTCAAAGTTTATGTACCAATTATGCGTTCTCCCGTGAGAACACTGTCTCCACGTCTTCACCCTTTATGTTTTATATATGGTTTGGGTGACTCTACTTGAGCAGGGGATCTGGGCTAGATTATATTTCCAACATATGCCAACTAGAGGCTGCCTGGGCCTGCCCCTTTTTTCTGCTGTATGGCTCTCTGATAACAGGCTGTATAGCTCTCTGATCCTTCACATCAAGGTGATACGGAGAAAACTCCAGGAACAACTTTTCCAGATACATAGGGAGACAAGGGGGGGGGGGGGGGGGGGCATAAAATTACAAAATGGAATATATAAACCTTTAGAATCAGTTTTAAGTAATGTTAAGTTTGATTGCTTTGTAACAGTAGCAATGGAAAATTCTTGAGGTGCATGACACATAGAAAAAAAAATAGAGTACAGCTATATACTGAGAAATCTTGTACACGATAAGCCTGCCAGAAGTGATGAAGATTGTTGGAAGAAGTAAAGGACCCTCAGAGACCGCCACCACAATTTCCAGTATCTGAAGGGGGCCTATAGGGATGCTGGGGAGGGACTCTTCATTAGGGACTGTAGAGACAGGCCAAGGGGCAATGGGTTCAAACTTAAACAGGGGAAGTTTAGACTGGATATAAGGATTTAGATTGGATATAAGGTCTTTACTGTAAGGGTGGTGAGGCACTGGGATGGGTTGCCCAAGGAAGTTGTGAATGCTCCATCCCTGGCAATGTTCAAGGCCAGGTTGGACAGAGCCTTGAGTGACATGGTTTAGTGTGAGGTGTCCCTGCTCATGGCAGGGGAGCTGGAACTAAATGATCTTAAGATCCTTTCCAACCCTAACTATTGAAACAAGGGGGCACAAAATCACAAAATGGAATATAGAAACCTTTAGAATTAGATTTAAGTAATGCTACGTTTGATGGCTTTGTAACAGTAGTAATGGAAAATTACTGAGGTGCATGATACATAGAGAAAAAAAAATAGAGTACAGCTAGAGAACATACTGAGAATTCTCACAAGATAAATCGTTATATTTAACATAGTTTAAGAAAAACAGTCTAGAGGAACAGGACACAGGTATAAGGAGTATCTGGGAACCGCAGATGTCCAGGATCGGCTACAGTTAAACTAACTGATAAGTAGGAGGATAGAAGGATTATTATGTCTCAGGTGCTAACGAACCAGTTACACTGGTATGAGCATCTACTGCGCATGCTTCAAAGGCTGCAGAAGTGATGAAGATTGTTGGAAGAAGTAAATGACCCTCAGAGACCAGCACCGCAATTCTGTACATATGGGGGGAACTTTCTGGAAAGTTATGTAATCCATACATAGCCTCATGAATATGTATGTATGCCCAGTGGCTATAAAAGGACAGCTTGTGTGGCAATGGGGAGACACACGTTAGGAGGTGCTATCCCCCATGTCTCCCGGCGCCGCAATAAAGAATACCTGCTTGTCAGCTTGAAAACTTTGTTGGCAAGTTTGTTCCTGGAGTTTTCTCCGTATCACTATTCTATGATTCTATCCTATGATTCTAAATAAGAGTACATGCATGTAGGCCTGATATGAAGGGTTAACCGATGTACGGGGGGGGTAGGTCAAGCTGCTTACTTAAGTGCTACTGCTTGCTCATGCTTATCGTACTTGCAATGTACAAGGGAGTAGATCAAGCCACTTGCTTAACAATGTTACTACTCGTTCATGCTTATCATACTCTCTGTATATGCTCGAACAAGACATAAGGACATAGCTATTGCTAAGAAGTAGGGACCGTGACTTGATTCCAGTCCTTTAGATGCCTAGGCCGGCTTAAATTTGCTCTGCGCTTTGGACAATGACCAAGCCTCCAGGGAGCACGTGTAACGACTAGAGGTGAAAAGTTCAGACTCGAGGAAGACTCATTTACTTCATCTTGAGACCCTCTCCCATGACCAGCCGGAGGCACTGAGCAGGCGCAAAGAACTTCTTAGCTCATTATAATAAGAAGCGGGGATAGGACACGAATATGTACAGGTATGTTGTGCAACCTCACGCATATGTATAACTTTAGGTGATAAATGTAAAGGGGAAACGACACTAAGGTGCGCATGCCTTTGGAGGAGCTATCCCCCATGTGCCTCAGTGGTGAATAAAGCTTTTACAACTTTAACGAGTTGTGGAGTCTCTCTGCGCATCAGACCTTATATAGACTATCACCTCTTTGCCTCATTTACCACCAGCAAGGTCTCCCAGGCCTTTGTGCTTTGAGGCAGGACTCTGGATGGGAAAGGCAAACAACCATGGCTGGATGGTGATCAAGCCAAGGGTTACTTTTCAAACTACACTCTTGCCAGTCCATGGAACCAAAGGGGCTACATCCAAGATTACAAGAGAATGTTTTTTTCACCTGGATGTGCTGGTTTGTTATCATCCCAGGAAGAAAGGCTAGACTATGTGAGGCATCATTTAAAATGCTGTTCCTTAGATCTAGCACTGTAAGGGGAGAATTGCACAGATAATCTCATGTCCCTTTATATGGCTGGAACCCCAGGAGGTACAGCATGGAGACAAGAAGGATGAGAAGAGTGAATGCCCCCTGCATGAAAAGGAAGCTTGGATTTATGGAGGTCCTCTCTATGACAGGTAACAAGTTGGGTTTGCTTTTGTCACTGAGGATCTAAGGAGTCAGTAAGAGGGACATTGTGCTCACAGTTACAAACTACTTGATCATGGAGGGGAAACTGAATAGGTCTTTTGGCACCAACTGAGGAAGTATCCAGGTTAATGAGCAGTTTCTATGGGAACTGTAGTTGCCCCGGCATTCACTGGCCAGGCAAAGCAACAGGGTGCAACAGTTTGGAGGAACTTGGGACAGACCGTTAGCACAGATGCAGGGCAGGCCAAAAAGGGTGATGCTCCCCTGGACCTGATCCTGGCCAACAAGGAAAACCTGATCAGGTTGTAACCATCAGTGTCAGTCTTGGCTGTCATGACCATGAAATAGGGGTGTCCCAGGCACTAAAGGGCACGAGGAAGGCCTGCAGCAGAGAACAGACTCTGGACTCCAGAGGAGAAAACATGGACATGCTTTGGGACTGATCCAAGTGGAAGCAGCTCTGATGGTGAAGGAGCATGACCAAGTCTGACAGGCCTTACAGGACAGCCTCCTCCCAGCACAAGAATGATGTCTCTGAGTACACATAGAAAGAAGCGTTCCTCTCAGGAGACAGCTGTTGCCATTAAATTATAATGATTCAGAGAAAACTCCAGGAACAAACTCGCCAACAAAGTTTTGAGTTGACAAGCAGGTATTCTTTATTGTGGCACCGGGAGACGGGGGATAGCTCCACCTACGGTGTGTCTCTGTATAGCTACACAAGCCGTCCTTATATAGTCCCTGGGCATACATACATATTCATGAGGTTACAAATGGATTACATTATTTTCCAGAAAGTTCCCCACATGCATACAAAATTGTGGTGGTGGTCTCTGAGGGTCGTTTACATCTTCCAACAATCTTCATCACTTCTGGCAGCCTTTGAAGCAGGCTCAACAGGTGCTTATACCAGTTTAATTGATTCGTTACCACCACAGACATAATAATCCTCCTGTCCTCCTATGTATCAGTTAGTTTAACTGTAGCCCATCCTGGACACCTGCCATTCTCCAATACTCCTTATCATTGCATCCTGTTCTTCTAGACTGTTATTCTTAAAACTACATCAACTATAACAATTTATCTTGTACAAGAATTCTCAGTAGGTTCTCTAACTGTACTCTGTCTTTTTTTAATGTATCATGCACCTCAGTAATTTTCCATTGCTACTGTTACAAAGCAATCAAACTTAACATTACTTAAAACTGATTCTAAAGGTTTATATATTCCATTTTGTAATTTTGTGGCCCCCCCCCTTGTCTCAATAACTGTCAGCAAAAAGAGAAAAAGCACTGTTGTCCTGGGTTCAGCAGAAGCAGTCACGTTTCTCCTTCGTGGTAGCTGGTGCAATGCTGTGTTTTGACTTCCAGCCTGGGAACAGTGCTGGTGATACCGATGTTTTCGGTTGTTGCTAAGTGATGTTTACCCTGACCAAGGACTTTGTGAGGCTCATGCTCTGCCACGGAGGAGGGGAAGCCGGGAGGAAGCAGAGACGGGGCGCCTGACCCAGGATAGCCAAGGAGGTATTCCATACCACAGCACGTCATGCCCGGGGTGGGGGGTAACTGGGAGTTACCCAGAAGGACATGGGCTTCCGGGTGGGACTCGTTTCTTGGCCGGTGGTATTGTATTCTCTTCCCTTGTTATTTTCTCTTATCATTGTTTTCATTGGTGGTAGTGGTGGCAATTTGTGTTGTACATTGGTTGCTGGACTGTTGTCGTGGTTTAAACCCAGTCAGGCAACTCGTTCACTCACTTCCCCCCCTTTCTTGCCCTCCCCCTGCTCCCGGAGGGACAGAGAGGAGAATCAAAAAGAATGCAACTCCCACGGGTTGAGATAAGAACAGTTTAGTAACTAAGGTATAACACAGATCACTACTGCTACCACCAGTGATAATAATGATAAAGGAAATAACAAGGGAAGAGAATACAACACCTCAGCACCAGCCGACCGATCACTCGCCCCCCAAGCCCGACCAAGCTCCGACCGATACCTCCTCCAACCCTGCAGTCTCCCAGCCCTTCTGGCTAACTCCCAGTTACATCCTGGGCATGACGTGCTGTGGTATGGAATACCTCTTTGGTCAGTTTGGGTCAGGTGTCCTGTCTCTGCTTCCTCCTGGCTTCCCCTCCTCCCTGGCAGAGCATGAGGCTCACAAAGTCCTTGGCCAAACCAAAACATCGCTATCAGCTCTGTTCCCGAGCTGAAAGTCAAAACACTGCACTGCACCAGCTACCAAGGAGGAGAAACATGACTGCTACTGCTGAACCCAGGACATTATCCACCCCTTATTCCATACCATTCACGTCATGCTCAGATCCCACATTTTCAATATACCATCACTCTTATCTCAGTGCACTCTTATCTTAGTGCATGGACCAGTCCCTATAAAGCTGCTGAGTCCATCTGGTCCATGATGTCAGGCTCCATCTCTTGTAACAGTCTTCCAGAGCAGGAGAGACTGTGTGCAGTGTTCACACTCGTGAATAACCTGGGCAATAGTGTCCATTGCTAAGTCCACCCCTCGATCATGAGTCCATCTCTATGTTGCATCTCTGCTCTGATGGCCTGAAGTGCCATGGGCCCACCAGGCTTAAAATAATTCACTGTCCCCTTCAGCAGTTTCTGCTGCTTGTTGCTGGGGTCTCCATACAGCTGCCTTCCATCTCCGACGCTTCCAAAGCACTGGAGGGGCCCAGTGGAATAGATACTTGCCCATACTGTCACACACACCCTGCCACTCATGACTGTCCAGCCTTGGGGAAAATCTCTTGGTCCCCCTATATTGTTGTCTAACCCCAGGCAAGACCCAAACCTGACTCTGCTTAACTTTTGAGATCAGACAAAATGGTGGTGGGTAGAACACAGTCTGTGTGTGTGCCAACATGCTGATCCCCATCACAATCAGCAGGCAGGTCCCAAGGATACCCAAAGGCCATTCAAAACCTTCAGAACTCTCAAACGATGCTGCTGTACTTGTCACTGGGGCTGGTGTAGCTGCTGTACTTGCCGGCTCTCCCACCACCAGCTTCTCTTTTCCTGAGTCCAGCTCTTCCTCCTCTGCCTTGCTGGGAAATGCTGCGTGGTCTCCTGCATCCTCCTGGGGCTCGGCAGGCGGCTTCCGGGGGATGCTCTCGGCCGTCGCGGGGCTGGGCTCCTCCGCGGGGCTGGGCTCCTCCGCGGGGCTCGGCTCCTCCGCCGCCTTCTCCCGCTGCTCGGCAGCCGCCTCCTTCCTCTCCTCGACCGCCCCGACCTCCTCCACCGGCAACCGTCCCCCCGCGGCCTCCGGCCCCGCTCCCGCCGCCGCTTGGTCCCCGGGGCCGCTCTCCCGGGCCGCTTCAGCAGCCGCCGGCTCCCGGGGCCGCTCCCCCTCGGCTCCCCGCAGCCTCACGAAGATGGAGAGTAGGGCGAGGGCCAGGATGGTGAAGAGCAGCCGGACGGCCAGGTACAAGTCCACGGCCACGTCCGTCCCGCCCTGCTGCTGGAGCCCGCCTGTATTACAAGCCATTGCCATAAAGCACAGTGAGACAAGAACCTTAGCCCAGGCCCCACACTTGATAAACACTAACACAGCAAATACCGGCTCTACGTAAGTTACAACGGTCTGAAGCTGTGAGATCAACGAGAACAACTCTGAGAGCCAATAAATCAGCATTGTGACGAGTGACTATTAATCCAGTCAAATCTGTCGTTATCTCAACCCTTCGTGCCCCACGTTGGGCGCCAAAAAGAACTGTCGTGGTTTAAACCCAGTCAGGCAACTCGTTCACTCACTTCCCCCCCTTTCTTGCCCTCCCCCTGCTCCCGGAGGGACGGAGAGGAGAATCAA
This sequence comes from Pezoporus flaviventris, assembly GCF_033815535.1. Lineage (NCBI taxonomy): Eukaryota > Metazoa > Chordata > Aves > Psittaciformes > Psittacidae > Pezoporus > Pezoporus flaviventris. Next base: position 83,203 of record NW_026892695.1, read on the forward strand.
AAAGAATGCAACTCCCACGGGTTGAGATAAGAACAGTTTAGTAACTAAGGTATAACACAGATCACTACTGCTACCACCAGTGATAATAATGATAAAGGAAATAACAAGGGAAGAGAATACAACACCTCAGCACCAGCCGACCGATCACTCGCCCCCCAAGCCCGACCAAGCTCCGACCGATACCTCCTCCAACCCTGCAGTCTCCCAGCTCTTCCGGCTAACTCCCAGTTCCCTCCTGGGCATGACGTGCTGTGGTATGGAATACCTCTTTGGTCAGTTTGGGTCAGGTGTCCTGTCTCTGCTTCCTCCTGGCTTCCCCTCCTCCCTGGCAGAGCATGAGCCTCACAAAGTCCTTGGCCAAACTAAAACATCGCTATCAGCTCTGTTCCCGAGCTGAAAGTCAAAACACAGCACTGCACCAGCTACCAAGGAGGAGAAACATGACTGCTACTGCTGAACCCAGGACAACTCTTCTTGTCTCAACCCATGGGAGTTGCACTCTTTTGAACCTCCTCCCCGTTCCTCCAGGAGTGGGGAAGGGGAGAGTGCCGGGGAAGGGGGGGGCTCAATTGCTCTCAGCCCGACACCACTCACTGGGAGTGAGTGAACAAGCTGTCTGGCTAGGGTTTAAACCACGACAACTGTTCTAACAACTTCATGCCAGAGGTAATGCATGTTGCAGTTAGAGCTACCTTGTCAAGTAAGACAGAATGACAGGAATAACATCAAAAAACTTCAGTTTATCAACACCAAGAAGTGCTGTGGTCACCCAGGGTGTATCCAGATCAGCCCAAAGCTTTGTGTTTCAAGAAATGAGCCCCAGAGGAATGGTACCAAATGAACTCCTGGAGCTTTGCAAAAGCACTTAGGCCTGCAAGAGCCAAGATGTGCCTCAGGCTCGTCATCCCCCCACACATCTTGATGGGTTTCCTTAACTGGTCTTTCTAGGATACATCAATGGTGAATGGAGAAACATGGTCACCACCTAAGGAAAGCCTTGAGAGTTTCTTAACTCTTCAGTTAGTTATTAGTGGCAATTAGCAGCGTGTAGGGAGGTGAAAGAAGCAAGGTGATGGTTCAGGGCTTTAACAAATCCCTACAACCACGACTGATCCCAGAAATGGAAAGCAGCTGATGTCTGTAGGTGGAGGAGTAGGTGTGCCCTTGGAGCGTGGCTGCAGACCCTGGACAAACCAGCGGTTATCTGAGAAGTTTCCATCATGGAACATGCCTCAGTGTGCAACATTGAGGAATGCCCACTACTGAGGGTGCCTGAACACTGCTCATCATGCACCATGAGCCAACCTTCCTGTCTCCCTCTCTTTCACTACCTAAACTTGCCTGGAATTCATGATCCATCCATAAGCCTGGAGAATGCAGGAACCTCCTGGAGTGAGGTGTTGCTGCTACAGGGGAAGTGCAAAGGTTCTGTGAGACACTTGTGAGTATGGGGAGAGAGTGGGGTGTGTGCAGCACAGAGTGTGCTACAAGCCAGAAAAGGACCTGGAAGAGCAAGAGACGGTCCTGCTGATGTGGAATAGCTCAAGTTCTGATTTTAGGGCAGCACAATAAGGAGAATGGGCAGTGCAGCACTAGGATATGGATCCAAGTGGAGGATGCAAGCAAGGAACTGGGACATCTTAGGTGACTGAGGGCTGTTAGCAGGGCCATGAAAGAAGCCGGATGGGTTATGAGGAATTCACAGGCATTGCCAAATCCCCAAAAACCCATAGCCAGACTTGTACAGTAATTTGGGAGGTTTCCTAGTGGAGGAAGATTACAAAAAGCTTCTGATAAAAGTTATTTGAAACATTCTACTTTATTAGTTTTCAGTCTAGAAATTTATATTCAGTATTGATTCAGAGAAAACTCCAGGGACTTGCCAACAAAGTTTTCAAGTTGACAAGCAGGCATTCTTTATTGCGGTGCCAGGAGACAGGGGAATAGCTCCTCCTAACGTGTATCACCGTATTGCTACACAGGCCATCCTTATATAGTCACTGGGCATACATACATATTCATGAGGCTACATGCTACACATGATTTACATCACTTTCCAGAAAGTTTCCCGCGTGCATACAAAAATGTGATGGCGGTCTTTGAGGGTCGTTTGCTTCTTCCAACAATCTTCATAACTTCTGGCAGTCTTTGAAGCACCAGCTTAATTAACATTACAGACATAGCAATCATCCTGTCCTTCAGTTAGTTTAACTGCTACCATCCTGGACATCTGCTAGTCCTGGGTACTCCCCAGTACATGTTTACACCAGCTTAATGGGTTCATTAACACCACAAACATAGCAGTCATCCTGACCTTCTATTTATCAGTTAGTTTAACTGTGCCCATCCTGGACATCTGCTTGTCACAGATACTCCCCATCCCCAGGTCCTGTTTTTCTATATTGTTTTTCTTACACTAAGGTCCTAAGAACCCAAAACTATGCCAACTACCTTCAAGGACCTCAGTTATTTTCCATTACAAAGCCATCAAACTTAAGGTTACTTAGAACTGATTACATTTTGTGCTTTTGTGTCTCCTTGTCTCAGTAGATATTGAACCATAGTGTCTCTTCCAGAGGCCTGGACAGTTCAGAAGAGCAGCCCTTAAGGTCCAATACTGTACTGACCACCTGGCTCCTCACCTCCTCACCTGGGACTTGTGTCACTTTTCCCTCACATCTGACTTCTCCGCTGATTCGGAGAAAACACCAGGAACAAACTCGCCAACAAAGTTTTCAAGTTGACAAGCAGGTAATCTTCATTGCGGCACCGGGAGACACAGGGGATAGCTCCTCCAAGCGTGTCTCCCTCAGGTATTAACCAGGCTGTGATTATATTGATCTTAAGCATACATATTCATTAGATTACATACATTACATCATACTTCTTAGACAATGCCTCCTGTATGCATACAAAAATGTGGTAGTGGGCTTTCGGACCCCCAGTGGTTATTTCTTCACCGCTTTGTTTTAGGATCATTGTCATATCAGTAACCACCAGGTGGTTCTGGCAAAGCTTATCTTAGTAATTCTGTTTTCTCTATAGTTGCTAGCAAAGCCTAAGGTTCTTGCGGTTACTTATTTACAACCCTATTCTTCAATCAACCCCATTCTTCAATCCACCCTATTTTTCAATTAACCCCACTCTTCAATCCCCCCTTTCCTTGTCCTATTGCAAATTCTTTTGCAACTGAGTTATTTCATTTTTATTTAAAGTTTACTGAAGTATTTCCCTGTTTCTACTTTATGCTTAATTTTGTTTCTCTTCCACTTGTCAGAGTTCATCATGGTTTGTTTGCAACACCAAAAGGAGCACTGGACCGTTATGCATGTAATTGCAACCATTCCTATTATTACAAATGCAGTAAAAAACAACTGTCTCAACCAGGAGAGATTGGGTACCCATGATGTTAATTTTTCCCAAATATCCTCAAATCCCCATGAGGTGTTGTCCTCCACCACCTCATGAAATATTTTAACTTGTTTCCACGTTTCCTTTAGATCAGTAGTAATTCTTCCACTTTGATCTATATAGGAAAAACATCTATCATTGATTACAGAACAAAGTCCTCCTTGGGATGTTAACAGTGTTAACAGGTTTATATATTCCATTTTGTAATTTTGTGCCCCTCCCCCCCCTTGTCTCCCTATGTATCTGGAAAAGGAGCCTGATTTATATCCCCCAGATCCTTATGACAAATAGGCAGCTGTAAAGGGAGAAGTGAGATGGGTGGGGGATGCAGATGTATTGAGTGTGATTTGGAGAAAACTCCAGGAACTTGCCAACAAAGTTTTAAGTTGACAAGCAGGTATTCTTCATTGCGGCGCCGGGAGACACAGAGGATAGCTCCTCCAAGCGTGTCTCTCCCAAGCATCAACCAGGCTGTGATTATATTGATCTTAAGCATACATATTCATGAGATTACATACATTACATCACACTTCTTAGACAATGCCTCCTGTATGCATACAAAAATGTGGTAGTGGGCTTTCAGACCCCCGGTGGTTATTTCTTCATCTCTTTGTTTTAGGATCATTGTCATATTAGTCATATCAGTAATTACCAGGTGGTTCTGGCAAAGCATATTTTAGTAATTTCTTTTTCACTATAGTTGCTAACAAAGCTTAACATTCTTGAGGTTACTTATTTACAACCCTATCCTTCAATCAACCCCATTCTTCAATCCCCCCTTTTCTTGTCCTATTGCAAATTCTTTTGCAACTGAGCAATTTCATTTTTATTTAAAGTTTACTGAAGTATATCCCTGTTTTGACTTGATGTTTAATTTTGTTTCTTTTCCATTCGTCAGAGTTCATCATGGTTTGTTTGCAACACCAAAAGGAGCACTGGACCGTTATACATGTAATCACAACCATTCCTATTACTACAAATACAGTAAAAAACAACTGTCTCAACCAGGAGAGATTGGGTACCCATGATGTTAATTTTTCCCAAATTTCCTCAAATCCCCATGAGGTGTTGTCCTGCGCCACTTCATGAAATATTTTAACTTGTTTCTACATTTCCTTTAGATCAGTAGTAATTCTTCCACTTTGATCTATATAGGAACAACATCTATCATTGATTACAGAACAAAGTCCTCCTTGGGATGCTGACAGTTTAGCTAATGCCATTCGATTTTGAAGGAGTACTTTAGACAGGCTGGTTATTTCTTGTAATTCTAAAATACCATAAGCAGTTCTATTTTCCATTTCCTAAACTGCAGCTGAGATATTGACAATCGCTTTTTCTAATTCACTACCACCTAGAGTTGGAATAAGCCATCTAACAAAGCTATGGAAAGCAGTGTTTCATTCTGCTATGGGATTATATCCTTGTTTGATTCTTTTATTAAAACTCCAAACCCAGGTTCCAGAGGGATCATAGAATCATAGAATAGTTAGGGTTAGAAAGGACCTTAAGATCATCTAGTTCCAAACCCCCTGCCATGGGCAGGGACACCTCACATTAAATCATGCCACTCAAGGCTCTGTCCAACCTGGCCTTGAACATTGCCAGGGATGGAGCATTCACAGCCTCCCTGGGCAACCCATCCCAGTGCCTCACCACCTTAACAGGAAAGAATTTCTTCCTTATATGCAATCTAAACTTCCCCTGTTTAAGTTTTAACCTGTTACCCCTTGTCCTATCACTACAGTCTCTAATGAAGAGTCCCGCCCCAGCATCCCTATAGGCCCCCTTCAGATACTGGAAGGCTGCTATGAGGTCACCATGCAGCCTTCTCTTCTCCAGGGTGAACAGCCCCAACTTTCTCAGCCTATCTTCATATGGGAGGTACTCCAGTCCCCTGTTCATCCTCGTGGCCCTCCTCTGGACTTGTTCCAACAGTTCCATGACCTTTTTATGTTGAAGACACCACAACTGTACACAATACTCCAGGTGAGGTCTCACGAAAGCAGAGCAGTGGGGAGGATCACTTTCCTCGACCTGCTGGTCACTCTCCTTTTGATGCAGCCCAGGACACGATTGGCTTTCTGGGCTGCAGGCACACACTGCCGGCTCATGTTCATTGTCTCATCAAATAGCACCACCAAGTCCATCTCCGCATGGCTGCTCTGAATCAATTCTCTGCCCAGCCTGTAGATTTGCCGGGGATTGCTCCGACCCAGGTGTAGGACCTTGCACTTGTCATGGTTAAACTTCATGAGGCTGGCATCAGCCCACCTCACAAGCATGTCAAGGTCCCTCTGGATGGCATTCCTTCCCTGCAGGGTATCAACCGAACCACACAGCTTGGTGTCATCGGCAAACTTGCTGAGGGTGCACTCAATCCCGCTATCCCTGTCACTGACAAAGATGTTGAACAAGACCGATTCCAACATCGATCCCTGAGGGACACCACTTGTTACTGGTCTCCAGCCAGGCATTGAGCCATTGACTACAACTCTTTGCATGCAACCATCTAGCCAGTTCTTTATCCACCCAGTGGTCCACCTTTCAAATTGATGTCTCTCCAATTTAGAGACATGGATGTCATGTGGGACAGTGTCGAAAGCTTTGCACAAGTCCAGGTAGATGACATCAACTGCTCTACCCCTGTCCATCAGTTCCGTAGGCCCATCCTAGAAGGCCACCAAATTGGTCAGGCAGGATTTCCCCTTAGTGAAGCCATGCTGGCTGTCACGAAGCAACTTGTAAATGAATGAATGTCAATTACCGTAAAGTTTGGAACCACTACACCTAGTGTCCATGCCCCTTTCCAGTTAGGAGGCAAAGCCTTATAGGCATTTTCTCCACATAACCAATACTACCCTTCCCCTTCAGGAACATTCCAGTAACCAGCTAAAGGTTTTCGAAGGTGAAGTTGCATTGCCCACCTGCAATATGTTTAATTTCCTAGTGACATGTTGCCTTGTTTAAGAGTTTTGTGAGTGGTTACACATTTAACTTCTGACATATTTGAGGCTTGTATTCTTAAAATCTGTAAATTTGTATGGCTCTTGTCAGTGTTAGCATGATCTCTCCATAATCTATTCCAATTTGTTTTAAAGGGGATAGGGGGGCCAATTAAAGGAATACCCAGGCTCTCTCCTGATTTAGGTAGCTGAGTACAGATCCAACAATCACGCTTGTTTAAGACATTAGTAACATTTTGTTCAATCTCAGATATAGATTTTGATTCCATGCTTCTACACCTATTATTATACAAGTCCAAATTATGATCAATGTAGTCTCATATGTGTGGGTCTTGAAGACTCAATGCGCCATACTTTTTCTGGGTTCTGATGTTTTTCTGGTTCTGGTGCCTTCTTGATTCTTGGGTAATGAATCCAAGCGGGCTGCTCCTTTATCTTCACTGCTGCAAAAGTAGTCAGTAATACCTGGTATGGTCCATTCCACTTCTCTTCTAGGGGATCACCTGCAAAATTCTTAATCAAAACCTAATCTCCTGTCTTAAAAGGATGAATAGGATAATCTAAACCTCTTGCTCTTGTTTCTAATATTCTCTTATTTATTTCTTTAATTGTTTTCCCAGGTTGATCCGAAACTGTTGGAGATAGCCTTCTCCCACTTCCTGAAGACTTTCTCCTTTAAACTGAGACTGATATGGTCTTCCATATAAAATTTTGCATGGGCCAGCCTCTTCTTTTGACCGAGGTTTAGTTTGAATTCTTAATAGGGCCAGTGGTAAAGCTTGGTACCAATATAACCTGACATATTTTCTTAATATGTTGTTTGATCAGATGGTTCATCTTTTCTACTTGCCCACTGGCCTGAGGCCTGTATGGAACATGTAGTTGCCAATCAATTTCTAATTTTTTCTAACTTCTTGTAACAATTTTGTACTAAACTGTGAGCCTCGGTCGGAAGAAATTGCCTCTGGTACCCCAAACCAAGGTATTATATTGTTTAATAATGCTTTAATTACTTGTCTTGCATTATTTATTCTACAAGGGTATGCTTCTGGCCACCCTGTAAAAGTATCTGTCAATACCAACAAATATCGACAACCTCCTTTTCTCGGTAAATCAGAAAAATCTATTTGCCACTGTTGTCCCAGAGAATTCACTTTTCCAGTTGTCCCTACATGACTCCTGTTTTCAGTCTTAGGGCTATTTTTCAGACATAGTTGACATTGTTTTGTCACTAATTGCACTATGGTACAGAAATTTCTTCCTATGATCTGTTTGTTTAAATGTTTATAGAAGGCATTACCTCCCCAATGAGTTTTGTTTTGTTCTTCTTGTATCAACTTCCATAACTGATTATAGGGGATCACCACTCACCCATCAGGTATTTTTATCCAACCCTTTTCATTTTCCTGTCCTTCCAAGTCTTCAATTAGTTTCATATCTTCTTTAGAGTACCTAGGTTTATTTTGATCAATTACCAGTTGTCGTGGTTTAAACCCAGCCACGCAGCTTGTTCACTCACTCCCCCCCTTCCTCTCTCTTTCTTTCCTTCCCCCCCCCCCCCCACCCCCCCCCCCCTCCCGGAAGGGTGGGGAAGAAAATCGAAAGAATGCAACTCCCACGTGTTGAGATAAGAACAGTCCAGTAACTAAGGTATAACACAAATCACTACTGCTACCACCAATGATAATAATGATAAGGGAAAATAATAAGGGAAGAGAACACGATATCACCCGCCAAAGCGAGTGTGACCCAAAAGCGATCCCCATGCCCTTCTGGGTAACTTCCAGTTACCTCCCCGGGCATGACATGCTATGGTATGGAATACCTCTTTGGCTAGCTTGGGTCAGGTGTCCTGTCTCTGCTTCCTCACAGTTTCATTTCCTCCCTGGCAGAGCATGAGACTAACAAAGTCCTTGGTCAGAGTAAACATGACTTAGCAACAAATAAAAACATCAGTGTTATCAGCTCTATTCCCAGGCTGAAAGTCAAAACACAACGCTGCACCAGCTACTAAGAAGGAGAAAAAATTGACTGCTACTGCTAAAATCAGGACAGTATAGCTTTTATTTTCATTCCAAATTCTCTTCCACTCAAAAAAGGGTAATGGAGAACTTGAAAGTCACTCTCCCATATGTCCTGGGTTCAGCAGTAGCAGTCATGTTTTTCCTTTGTGTTAACTAGTGCAGTGCTGTGTTTTGACTTCTAGCTTGAGAACAGTGTTGGTGAAGCCGATGTTTTTGGTTGTTGCTAAGTGATGTTTACCCTGACCAAGGACTCTGTGAGGCTCATGCTCTGCCAGGGAGGAGGGGAAGCTGTGAGGAAGCAGAGACGGAGCGCCTGACCCGGGCTAGCCGGGGAGGTATTCCATACCACAGCACGTCATGCCCGGGGTGGGGGGTAACTGGGAGGTACCCGGAAGGAGAGGGGCTTCCGGGTGGAACTCGTTTTCTTGGCCGGTGGTATCGTATTCTCTTCCCTTGTTATTTTCCCTTATCATTGTTTTAGCTGATAGTAGCGGTGGTGATTTGTTGCTGGACTGTTCTTGTCTCAACCCGTAGGAGTTGCACTCTCTCGATCCTCCTCCCCGTTCCTCCAGGAGCGGGGAAGGGGAGAGCCCCGGTGCGGGGGGGAGACGGACACGGACCTCGATTGTTGTCAGCTCGGCACCACTCACTGGGAGTGAGTGAACAAGTTACCTGACTGGGTTTAAACCACGACACCATATATAGCTTTCATTAGGAGGTTAGTGAGCACTTCTAATAAGAAACTTCTTCCATTGTTAGGTGGGCTTTTCCTCTGAAATCTGCTTCTTTAGTTCCCAAATTTTGTGAAGCTCTATTCCCAAGCTGAAAGTCAAAACACAATGCTGCACCAGCTACTAAGAAGGAGAAAAAATTGACTGCTACTGCTAAACCCAGGACACCAGTTTACCGTCAGGAATTAAGGACATCACCTCAACTCTTTCTGCGGCCCGTTTAGCCTCACGATCAGCCAAATTATTTCCAATATCTCTTGATCAGAGTTACCTCTTTGATGCCCTTTACAATGGAAGATAGACACTTCATTGGGTAATTGTACAACTTCTAACAATTGTAGAATTTCCGCTGCATGTTTAATTTGTTTTCCCTGGGTATTTAAAAGTCCTCGTTCTTTCCAAATTGCTACATGTGCATGAAATACACCAAAGGATTATTTGAATCAGTCCAAATATTTTTCCTTTTGTCTTTAGCCGATTCCAGGGCTCTCGTTCACCATGTTCTAGAGGTTTTTCTCTCAAATCTGGTTGGCTTGAATATACAGTCTCTATTGTAGCCAAGCGGCTGTGTGTTAATAGTTCTGTCGGTTGTTCCTGAAAAGAGGATGTTGGATTCACAACAAAAGTGACCACAATTTCTATATTATTGTGTTGTGCAAGGGTGGCCTGGTATTTTAAAAAACATGAAGGAGATAACCAGTGGGCTTCTTTCTGTTCCAGGAATGCTGATACAACATGAGACACTAGTACAGTAATCTTTTGTCCCAAGGTGAATTTGCAAGCCTCTTCAATATTCATGACAACTGCTGCCAAAGCCCTTAGGCATCTGGGCCATCCTTTTCTTGCTTCATCCAGCAGCTTTGAAAAAGACACCACTGCCCTCTTATTGGGTCCTAGTTTCAGAGCAAGGACCACCAAAGCTATTCCCTGTTCTTCATAGGAATATAGCCAAAAGGATTTAGTCACATCCAGAAGTCACAGAGCTGCAGCTCTCATTAGCTCTGTTTTTTTAAATTTCTAAAGCCCTCCTCTGCTGAATCAGTCCATTCCAAAGAGAGAGGGATTTCTTTTATCAATTCATATAGGGCCTTTACCAGAACACCATAATCATGCATCCAAAGTCTGCATCATCCAGTCATTCCCAGGAATGTCTGGAGCTCCTTGATGGTCGACAGTCGTGGAGTTTGACAAATAGCTTCTTTTCTAGTGGTTTCAAGTTCACAGTATCACAGTATCACAGTATGCTAGAGATTGGAAGGGACCTTGAAAGATCATCTAGTCCAATCCCCCTGCCGGAGCAGGAACACCTAGATAATGTTATACAGGAATGCGTCCAGGCGGGTTTTGAATGTCTCCAGGGAAGGAGACTCCACAACCTCCCTGGGCAGCCTGTTCCAGTGTTCCGTCACCCTCACTGAGAAGAAGTTTCTTCTCAAGTTTAAGTGGAACCTCTTGTGTTCCAGTTTGTACCCATTACCCCTTGTCCTATCATTGTTTGCCACTGAGTAGAGCCTGGCTCCATCCTCGTGACACTCCTCCTTTATATATTTATAGACACTTATAAGGTCACCCCTCAGTCTCCTCTTCTCCAAACTATAGAGACCCAGCTCCCTCAGTCTTTCCTCATAAGGGAGATGTTCCACTCCCTTAATCATCTTCGTTGCCCTGCGCTGGACTCTCTCCAGCAGATCCCTGTCCTTCTTGAACTGAGGGGCCCAGAACTGGACACAATATTCCAGATGCGGTCTCACCAGGGCAGAGTAGAGGGGAAGGAGGACCTCTCTCGACCTACTAACCACCGACCTTCTAATACACCCCAGGATGCCATTGGCCTTCTTAGCCACAAGGGCACAGTGTTGGCTCATGGTCATCCTGTCGTCCACTAGGACCCCCAGGTCCCTCTCCCCTACACTGCTCTCTAACAGGTCGTTCCCCAACCTATACTGGAACCTGGGGTTGTTCCTGCCCAGATGCAGGACTCTACACTTTCCCTTGTTATATTTCATCAAGTTACTCCCTGCCCAACTCTCCAGCCTGTCCAGGTCTCGCTGGATGGCAGCACAGCCTTCTGGCGTGTCAGCCACTCTTCCCAGCTTAGTGTCATCAGCAAACTTGCTGATAGTACACTCAATTCCCTCATCTAAATCATTGATGAATATATTAAATCATACTGGTCCCAGTACTGACCCTTGAGGCACTCCACTAGTTACAGGCCTCCAACTAGACTCCGCCCCATAGACTACAACTCTCTGGCTTCTCTCCTTCAGCCAGTTCGCAGTCCACCTCACTACCTGATCATCCAGTCCACACTTCCTCAATTTAGCTGTGAGGATGCTGTGGGAGACTGTGTCAAATGCTTTGCTGAAGTCAAGGTAGACCACATCCACCGCTCCGCCATCATCCATCCACCGTGTTATTTCCTCATAAAAGGCTAAGAGATTGGTCAAACATGATTTCCCCCTGGTGAAGCCATGTTGACTGCCCCTCATAACCCTCTTATCCTTGATATGCCTTAAGATGGCACCAAGGATAAGGTGTTTCATCACTTTCCCAGGGATGGAGGTGAGGCTGACCGGTCTATAGTTACCCGGGTCCTCCTTCTTGCCCTTTTTGAAGACTGGAGTGACATTTGCTTTCCTCCAGTCCTCAGGCACCTCTCCCGTTTCCCAAGACTTGGTAAAGATGATGGAGAGTGGTCTAGCAATGACTTCCGCCAGTTCCCTCAGCACCCGCGGGTGCATCCCATCTGGACCCATGGATTTATGGATGTCCAGATTGCTCAACTGGTCTCTAACCCATTCCTCATCGACTAAGGCAAACCGCTCCGTCGACCTGACTTCATCTAAGGTCTCAGGGGTGCAGGGCTCTTCAGGACTGCCTGCAGCAGAGTAGACAGAGACAAAGAAGGCATTCAGTAACTCTGCCATCTCTGTATCTTCTGTCACCAGGGCACCCATCCCGTTCATCAGTGGGCCTACATTGCCTCTGGTGTTAGTTTTGTCTGCCATGTATTTGAAAAAGCTCTTTTTGCTGTCCTTGACCCTTCTTGCCAGGTTTAATTCTAAGGATGCCTTAGTCCTCCTAGCTGCCTTCCTACATCCTCTAGCAGCAGCCTTATATTCCTCCCAAGTGGCCAGCCCCTCCTTCCATGACCTGTAAACTCTCCTCTTCCACTTGAGCATACCCAACAATTCCCTATTTAGCCACGCAGGTCTCTTGGCCCTCTTCCTTGACTTCCTACGTGTCGGGATGCTCCGATCTTGAGCACGGAAAAAAGCAGTCCTTGAATGTCAACCAACTATCTTGGGCCCCTTTACCTTCAAGCAGCCTTGCCCATGGGATTTCCCCTAGCAATTGCTTGAAAAGGCCAAAGTTTGCCCTGCTAAAGTCCAGGGTTGCAATTCTACTTGCTATTCTACTAGTCCTACCACACAAGATCCTGAACTCCACTCTCTGTCTTCCTGTTATTTCATATCCTAGGCAGGAAACTCGGGTTTGGATTAGTCTAGATACCCGATGACCATTCAGTCCCAGAAAATTCAATAATCCCACCATTCACTGGACACATTCTTCCTTTGTTTCTGTGGCAATTAATTGGTCATCCACATATTGTAACAGAGTCCTCATCTGAGTGGGTGGCTTCCATGATTCTAGTTCCAGTGCTAACTGATTTCCAAAAATTGTTGGACTGTTTTTAAACCCTTGAGGTTATACTGTCCAAGTTAATTGGGTTTTCCTTCCTGTGTCAGGATTTTCCCATTCAAAAGCAAATAAATTCTGGTTTTCTTTGGCCAATGTTAAACAAAAAGAAAGAGTCCTTTAAATCCAAAAAGGCAAACAATTTCTGATTATTATTCAATTTAGTCAATAAGGTATACAGATTAGCTATTACTGGATGAATATCCTCTATGAATTTGTTGATTGCTCTGAGATCTTGAACCAATCTGCAACTTTATTTCTTTACTGGCAAGATAGAAGTATTATATTCCGATTCACATTCAATTAGTAATTTATATTTTAAAATTTATCAATGATTTTTAATTCCCTTTCCTGCAATTTTAGGCGATACTGTTTTATTCTAATTTGGCAGCCCTCCCCTCCCCCCCCCTTTTTATTTCTACTTCAACAGGCAAAGCATTTTTTGCCTTAACTGGAACTTCAGATGCCCATACTCCCAGATATACCTGATTAAGAATTTCTTCTATTTTGGGGAGGTCCTCCAGTTCGCTTTTCAGTTGAATTAAAGATAAACTCAAAACTGCAATTAATTGATTTTTAATTCTTAATTCCATTTTACCTTCTTTAAATGTTGCTTCTCACCCTACTAAAGATTTTGGAGAATTTAGCATCTATAAAATTTGTGCGTTCCTATTTCTTTTCCCAATTTGTACTTCAAGGGTTTCAGAAAGAATGCCTTTTTTTTGGGTTTTTTTTTTTTTTTTCCCCTTGGTTGCCAGTAGCTCCCACATCTGTAACAAATTCTTTTCCCACTGATTTAACACCTAATAAGTTGCTCCTGTATCCACTAAAGTTCCACTTTATTTCCTTTAGTCCCTAGCTTTAATTTAACCCGTGGATCTGCTAGGGTAGATTCCCCAGGTCCCTGTCGGTCTAGTTCCAATTCAGACCCTGGAGCCACCCCATGGCACTCCCCCCAGGGCAGTCTCACTTCCAACGTCCACGCTCCCTACAGCACACACCGATCCGGTCCTATAGAAGAAGAACCTACTCCCCTACCTCCACCCAACATCCCACTACCTCTGCCTGCCCTGCACTCATCCCATGCTCAACCACAGGAGCTGCCCAACCTACCCCCCTTTCCCCTTGGTTTTCCTTAACTTTAAATATCTTTCCCCAGTATTACAATCTGAACATGTCTCCATACTAGATTTCAGTTTTTCCCTGTCCTTTTCAAAAGCCAAAATTAAGGGATCTGGCAGGGGTATATTAATTTTGCATTCTGTCTGTCACTCAGATTGGTTTCTTAAAGTGAAAAACATATCTGCATACATTACTTCATCCCATTTTCCTTGCCACCTCAAAAGCAACATTCATTGTAACAATGTATCATAATTCAAAGTTCCATTTTTAGGCCATTTTTCCTGATCTTCCAAAGTACACAAAGGCCACCATTGGTTACAATATTTTATCAACGTTTTCTCATTTACCGCGCCCCCAGGAAACCCTCGCTGTTCTTTCCAGTATGCCAAAATGCACCCTAAAGGACTCTTTTTCAATATCTCTCCACTCTGCTGATTTCCCATTATCAATCTCGCATTCACACACACATACATGGGATCCGACAGACGCACTCCACACAGTTATAACACTTGAGACAGAGACTAAAATTGTATCAAACTAACAATTAACAGTTACAACAACCTCTCACCAATACCAAAATCACAAGACCAAAATCATCACTACAACAAGCCACAAATAAAGTCAAATACCAGTAAAATCAAAAACTTTTTCTACAAGACGCCCAGTGCGTCTTGGAGGACCCAAACCACAAGATGCCCCCTGCTTTTTGTGGGTGTATAGTGAAACCAGTAAAATCCCAAACCTTTTCTACAAGACACTCACTGCTTCTTGTGGGTGTATACCAAATGGGCTCTCACAGCCGGGTTTATGCCTTTACCCATGAGATTTCTTATCTCGATTTATGGAAGGCTTCCAATCTTGCGTATGCGTACTAAACCAATTTACCAAATCATGATGCCCCCTGCATCTTACAGACTATATAAAAGAAAAGCATACCTTTTATGAGATGGTCCTTGTCTGCTCCCGCAGTGATCCAAATGAGTCGAGGGGTCCCTCCGGGAAAAACTCCCGAGGGCCCTAGGGAGCCCTGTCCTCAGCAGGTCCTGCAGCTGAGCAGAGAGGGTCTCATCTGGGATGCCAAATAATTCGGAGAAAACTCCAGGAACAAACTTGTCCAAAAAGTTTTCAAGTTGACAAGCAGGTATTCTTTATTGCGGCCCCGAGAGACACAGGGGATAGCTCCTCCAAGCGTGCCTCTCCCAGGTATTAACCAGGCTGTGATTATATTGTCCTTAAACATACATATTCATTAGATTACATGCATTACATCATACTTCTTAGACAATGCCTCCTAGATGCATACAAAAATGTGGTAGTAGGCTTTCGGACCCCCGGTGGTTATTTCTTCACCGCTTTGTTTTAGGATCATTGTCATATCAGTAACCACCAGGTGGTTCTGGCAAAGCATATTTTAGTAATTTCTTTTTCACTATAGTTGCTAACAAAGTGTAAGGTTCTTGAGGTTACTTATTTACAACCCTATCCTTCAATCAACCCCATTCTTCAATCCACCCTATTCTTCAATCAACCCCACTCTTCACCACTGAAGCTGGTGGTCGGATGACGCAGCTCCTGTGCACCAACTCCTAGCCCGGCTTCCTTAGAGAACTGTCTGCACACAGGCACAGCAGAATTGTTCCTCTTGGCAAGCAAAGAAAAACATGACAAAGTTTCATACACAGTAAAATACACTGTCACCACATGCCTGATACAAGCAGTGCCTCATGGGGACACGTTTCTACACAGGGATAATCTCATGAGAAATGTTTTAGAGAGACAAGTAAATACAAGAGTTGTCCAAGGAGACAATTTGGCTGTAGAAAGACTTGTAATCCTTTATTCTCTGAAGCCCAAAGCAGCAGCTTAGGGGAGAGGACTCTGAACAAAGTGTGAGGGGAGGAGACAACTGGAGAATAATGGGAAGGGCCTTTGTGATGTGAATGGTTAACCTATGTACAGGGGGGTAGGTCAAGCCGCTTGTTTAACAGTGTTACTGCTTGCTCATGCTTATCGTACTTGCAGTGTACAAGGGGGTAGGTCAAGCCGCTTGCTTAACAATGTTACTGCTGTTCGTGCTTATCGTACTCGTCGCGTATGCTAGAACAAAATATAAGGACATAGCTATTGTTAAGAGGCAGGGACTGTGACTTGGTTCCTTGTAAAAGTGAGACTGCCCTGGGGGGGCAGTGTGCCATGGGGTGGCTCCGGTGACTGAATTGGAACTAGACTGACAGGGACCAGGGGGGTCTTCCCATGCAGACCCGCTGGTTTTAATGAAGATAGGGGAAACGGGAGAAGAAGTGGTATTTTTAGTTGATACAGGCGCAACATATTCAGTGTTGAACAAAACTTTAATACCTGTAGGAGATGATTACATTATGATAAAAAGGGCAACTGGCCAAAGTGAGAAGACATACTTTTGTAAACCATTAAAATATCAATTGAAAAAAACAATGAAACGCATATACCTAACTCCCCAAAAGCTCTTTTGGGGAGAGATTTGTTAGAACACTTGGGAGTGACCATTACTTTCAAAGGAGGCAAGGTCACTTTAAAAGTAAACGACCAACAATATATAAAGATGTTAAGCTTAGTTTTGGTTTCTAACCACGTCGAGGAAGAAGTCAGGGAAGATATACTGGATCAGGCATTCCCAGGGGTATGGGCTATGAACATACCTGAAAGGGCCAAAAATGCACACCTGATACATCTTAATCTCAAGGAGGGAAAACAGGCAGTCAGGATTTAACAGTACACCCTGAAGAAGTGTCCTGGGTTCAGCAGTAGCAGTCATGTTTTTTTTTTTTCCTTTGTGGTAGCTGGTGCAGTGCTGTGTTTTGACTTCCAGCCTGAGAACAGTGTTGGTGAAGTCGATGTTTTCAGTTGTTGCTAAGTGATGTTTACCCTGACCAAGGACTTTGTGAGGCTCATGCTCTGCCAGGGAGGAGGGGAAGCCGGGAGGAAGCAGAGACGGGGCGCCTGACCCGGGCTAGCCAGGGAGGTATTCACGTCATGGCCGGGGTGGGGGGTGACTGGGAGTTACCCGGAAGGACAGGGGCTTCCGGGTGGAACTCGTTTTCTTGGCCGGTGGTATCGTATTCTCTTCCCTTGTTATTTTCCCTTATCATTGTTGTAGTTGATAGTAGCGGTGGTGATTTGTGTACATTGGTTGCTGGACTGTTCTTGTCTCGACCCGTGGGAGTTGCATTTTTTCGATCCTCCTCCCCGTTCCTCCGGGAGTGGGGGAGAACCCCGGTGAGGGGGGGGGGGGCACGGACCTCGATTGTTGTCAGCTCGGCACCACTCATTGGGAGTGAGTGAACAAGTTACCTGACTGGGTTTAAACCACAACAAGAAGGAAGATAGGGAAGGAATTTGCTCAATAATTGAAAAAAAAAATTTAGGACTGTTAAAGGAGTGTCAGTCTGATTTTAACACCCCTATTTTACCTGTTCGTAAACCTCACAGGTCATGCTGAGTGGTACATGACTTATGAGCTGTTAACAAAATAACTGAGGACCTTTACCCTGTGATTGATAGCAAATCCATGTACCCTATTAACATGCTTGACACCAGAGTTAACTTGGTTTTCTGTTTTAGATCTGAAAGATGCCTTCTTTTGCCTCCCTCTCCATGAAGCCAGCCAGAAAATCTTTGCATTTGAGTGAGAAAGTCCTAAGAGTGAACGCAAAACCCAGCTCATGTGGACAGTGTTTCCTCAGGGATTTAAGAACAGTCCCACACTATTTGGATAACAACTTTCAGAAGACTTAGAGTCCTGAGAAGCCCCACCAGAAGAAGGGAAGTCATTGCAGTACGTAGATGACACCCTGATAGATACCCAGACAGAAGAGGCCTGTGCAGCCTGGACGATATGACAGGATGGTGTAGATTGTGGATCTACCATCGTGGACTAATTATTAAGCCTCTATATGCACACACTGGCAATGGAAATAGAGATCTCCAGCAGACAAAGGAGGCCACGTGAGCCTTCGACCAGCTGAAGAATGCTCTCATGTCCAAGCAGTTAAACACAACGGCCAAAAGGTGGCCCGGCTGCCTTAGAGCTGTCGCAGCAGTCATGTTAATATCTAAGAAGCACGCAAATTTACCTTGGGCCAGAAAATGACAGTGCTAGTGTCCCATACAGTGTCTGCAGTGCTGGAAGTGAAAAGCGGACACTGGCTTTCCACTCAGAGGTTCCTGAAATATCAAGCCGTCATGGTGGAACAAGATGATATAGATATAGTGGTAACTAACATTATCAACCCAGCCTCTTTCCTCAGTGAGAATAAAGGAGAACCTGTACACCACGATTGTCTGGAAACCACAGAGGCCACATACTCCAGTCATCCGGATCTGAAAGATACCCCTTTAGGCGATGCGGAAACCTGCTTTACTGATAGGAGCAGCTATGTCAGAAGTGGAAAATGGCATGCTGGATATGCAGTTACCACCTGCAGAGAGGTAATAGAATCTGGACCTCTACCAATAAACACCTCTGCACCAAGAGCAGAACTGATTGCTCTGACTAGAGCCTTAGAAATAGCAAAAGGAAAAAAAAAAAAAACAACATCTAAACAGACTCAAAATATGCATTTGGGGTTGTGCATGCACATGGAGCCATTTGGGAAAAAAGAGGACTGTTGAACTCGCAAAGGAAAAACATCAAACATGCACAAGAAATAGTGCGACTGTTGGAAGCAGTCCAGCTGCCTGAGAAGGTAGCAATTATGCACATCAAGGCACACCAGAAGGTGAGCTCAGAATTAGAGGAAGGAAATGAGCTGGCAAAAGAAGCGGCAAAAGGTGAGATAACAACTGAAAGGGCCTTAATTCCTGACAGGAAAATTTCCCTGGAAGGTAAGCCAAATTATAATAGGGAAGATCAGAAATTAATCACAGACCAAGGCGGAACGTTCAATGAGGAAGGGTGGGCTAGCACAGCACAAGGAAAAATAATTGTCCCCTTCTCTTTGTTATGGTCCCTAATAAGGAGTGAACATCAAAAAATGCACTGGAGGGTGGATGCCTTGCATAAATATTTAATAAGCAAAATTATGGCTAGAAATTTGTATGCTACTATCCAGCAAGTAACTCAGCAATACAATCTCTGCCTCCAAACGAATTCCAAAAAACAACCCTAGGCCAAAGATAGGCCAAATTGGGAGGGGCAATGGGCCAGGACAACAATGGCAGATTGACTTCACAGAAGTGCCAAGAAAAGGGGGGTATAGATATTTGTTGGTGTTAACAGATACCTTTTCAGGTTGGCCAGAAGCCTTTCCAACTAGAACTGCAAAGGCCCGGGAGGTAACAAAAGCGCTATTACAGAAAATGATACCACTCTTCAGAGTCCCAGCCACTATGTCTTCCAACAGGGGACCACACTTTATTTCAAATGTGGTACAACAAATTAATAAGCATTAGGGTATTGAATGGCAACTTCATACTCCTTATCACCCCCAATCAAGTGGTCAAGTGAAGAAAATGAATCATCAATTTAAACAGCAAATTGTGAAATTAGGCCAGGAAGCCAGTCTACCCTGGCCCCAGGCACTCCCACTGGCCCTATTAAGGTTTAGAACTAAACCAAAAACACGAGAAGGGTTGAGTCCCTTTGAAATTCTATATGTGTCCTGGGTTTGGCAGCAGCAGTCAATTTTTCTCCTTCTTGGGAGCTGGTGCAGCACTGTATTTTGACTTCCAGCATGGGAACAGTGCTGGTGATACCGATGTTTGCAGTTGTTGCTAAGCGATGTTTACCCTGACCAAGGACTTTGTGAGGCTCATGCTCTGCCAGGGAAGAGGGGAAGCCGGGAGGAAGCAGAGACGGGACGCCTGACCCAAGCTAGCCAAAGAGGTATTCCATACCACAGCACGTCGTGCCTGGGGTTGGGGGGGTGATGGGAGTTACCTGGAAGGACACGGGCTTCTGGGTCAGACTCGTTTCTCGGTGGGTGGTATTGTATTCTCTTCCCTTGTTATTTTCTCTTATCATTGTTGTCATTGGTGGTAGTGGTGGTGATTTGTGTTGTACACTGGTTGCTGGACTGTTCTTGTCTCAACCCATGGGAGTTGCACTCTTTCGATCCTCCTCCCCATCCCTCCGGGAGCAGGGAAGGGGAGATCCCTGGTGGGGGACACCTCGATTGCGTTCAGCCCGGTACCACTCACTGGGAGTGAGTGAACAAGCTGTCTGGCTAGGGTTTAAACCATGACAATATGGAAGAACATATGAGGTTCAGCAAGGGGGGGGGTGGGGGGTGGGGCGGGATTATGAATCCCTATATAATAGAATTAGGAAAACAACTCAGAAAGATTGAAAAACATGTGGCTGGGACTCAGAGCAGGCGACTGGATAGCCCAGTACATAACATACAACCTGGAGATTATGTATATATAAAATCCTTCAAACCTGCAGGCAAGAAGATCTTGAACTAAGGTGGAAAGGACCATTTCAGGTATTACTTACAACTCTGACGGCTGTTAAAATCAAAGAACAGAGTGCCTGGATTCATCATACTCGAGTTAAGAAGGCTTCGAAGGCCCCTTGGAAAGTAACACCGGGTGGTAATAAATTAAAACTAAAATTTATTTGAGCAAGATAGATATATTATCGATGGAAATGCTAAAAATTGTATTATATGTAATCATTATATGCCAAGGAGGAGAGGGATACGACCTGTGGGGCCAAGCCCTCCCTGGATATACCGAATATATGGGATCGCAATTAAGTATTCAGCATCTCACCCTGTCTATAATAGTTTTACGTAGTAATCGAACCGACTACCCATCTCCTTCTAAACCAGAAGACCAGAGAATAATTCAAGGAACCGTGGGAGAGACAGTCAATGTAGGATGTTGATTAGATTATAAAAAAGAGGATATAGTATATAGAGCACAAAAGGGCAAGAATAAAACTACCTATAAGAAACCAACTCAAATTAGTATAGCTACCCCGACTAATAAACAGGTAACGATTTGTAACCAAACAAATAAAAAAGATTGCTGGCACAATTTTACATTAACACAGAATGTCGAGGTAGTTTGTCTCCGGGCTCACAAGACGAGAGGAATATCATTTAAATTTAAAATACATGTTAACTCAAGCAGTACCACTATGGTGCCAATTAAAGTAGTTACTATTACTATCCAAACTCCAAAGGTTAGCACCTGAGCCCCAATTAAGCTTGAACCCAAAATCTCAAGAACCCAAGAACTCTCAAACGATGCTGCTGTACTTGTCACTGGGGCTGGTGTAGCTGCTGTGCTTGCCGCCTCTCCCACCACCAGCTTCGCTTTTTCTGAGTCCAGCTCTTCCTCCTCTGCCTTGCTGGCAAATGCTGCATGGTCTCCTGCATCCTCCTGCAGCTCGGCGGGCGGCTTCTGGGAAATGCTCTCGGCTGTCACAGGGCTCGGCTCCTCCGCGGGGCTGGGCTCCTCCGCCGCCTTCTCCCTCTGCTCGGCAGCCGCTTCCTTCCGCTCCTCGACCATCCCGACCTCTTCCACCACCAGCAGCCATCCCCTCGCGGCCTCCGGCCTCGCTCCTTGTTATCAGCTCTGTTCCCAAGCCGAAAGTCAAAACACTACACTGCACCAGCTACCAAGAAGGTGAAAAATGACTGCTACTGCTGAACCCAGGACAACTCTCTTTTGTGTTGTTGGTTCAGAATTGGAGAATGTTGCAACGAGTAGCAGCTCTAACTTCTTTGTCAAAGGCACATGATAAAGTGCTAGAAGATACCTTTTGTAGGAGCTCGCTGGGAGAAGAACCTACGTATTAGTAAAAGAATTTACTAACTTCATAGAAAGGGGGGACTGATGCGAAGGATTAACCTATGTATGGGGAGGTAGGTCAAGCCACTTGTTTAACAGTGTTACTGCTTGCTCATGCTTATCGTACTTGCAAAGTAAAGGGGGTAGGTCAAGCCCCTTGCTTAACAATGTTACTGCTCGCTCATGCTCGCGACCACCAGGAGGCACTGCGCAAGCGCAAAGGACCTTTTAGCTCATTATAATTCGAAGCAGGGATAGGACATGAATATGTATAGGTATGTTGCGCAATCTCATGCGTATGTTTAACTTTAGAGAATAAATGTAGAGGGAAATGACGCTGAAGTCCGCATGCCTTTGGAGGAACTATCGCCCATGCGCCTCAGCGCCAAATAAAGCATAACTACTTTACAATTTTAACGAGTTGTGGAGTCTATCCGTGCATCACTTGTCTAGACAGCCTGCTAAAAAGATAGCTTCAGAGCTGGATATTGTGTCCTGGAAAGGAGGAAATCTATGAAAGATTAGAGGAATGAAGGACGTGGTGTAACAGGCAGAGCAGTGGAAGTTCAGTTACAGGGGAAGATCGAAATTTCTTTGGTATCCCCCTTTTGAAAGGTCTTTGGATTGGGAGAGAGGACAAGGACGTGTTGCACTTACTTACCTTTGAAAAAGGCCCAAAGTACAACCCAGGGGAGCACAGTCTGTACAAGCTGCCTTTGGTGAGGCATGTGCTAGCGTCAGAGTTCTCTTGGGTGACATTTTTGGGCACCTAAAAGCAGGGTAACTCCTGCCTGGCCATCCTGACAGCCTGCAGTTGTGCAAGAGTGGGTGTGGTTTCCCTCAGCTTCAGCACAGCTCTTGGCATGTTCTCCCTCAATATTGCTCTACCCAAGGTAAGGCATTGCGGTCTGAGTATGTATACAAACAGGAGGGTGAAGTGCTAGTTTCAGCAGAAACAGCTCCAACCAGGGGCATCACAAGCACCAGGAGATCCAAGTGCCTGCTCCTGGCCTGTAACCTCCACATCCAAAGAAAAAGATGCTGTCCCAGATAACTTCCTCTCCCAGTTGTCCCAATTTAATTTCTATTGCCAATTTTAGGATTATTTTTGAGACAGAGCTGACATTGTCACTAGTTGAACTATGGTATATAGATTCCTTCCTACAATTTGTTTGTCTAAGTGTCTATACAAAGAGTTGCTACCCCAATGACTTGTATTATGCTCCTCCTGAACTAGCTGCCAAAGTTGATTTTAGGGAATTACAATTTTCCCATCAGGTATCTGAACCCAACCTTCTTTGTTTTCCTGTCCTTTCAGATCTTCAATCAACTTTCTATCCTCTTTTGAATATCTATGTTCAGATTTCTCAATTGTTAGTTTGCCATCAGGAATTGATGGCTTGGTTTAGCGAGCGAAGATTTAGGAAGGGCTTTAACCACGCATACTACAAGCATGATGACCAAGGGCATGTGGGATATGCAAATCTGTTTGGAAAAAAAGGGTGCTTAGGCAATCAGGAAGCGTCTGACCAGGACTATCATCTCCTGAGCAATCTTGAGCCACCCATGCGCTGGTCCGCCCGCATGTAAGGTTGGATCTGCAGCTTCCCATGCACCTTTTCACCTTCCCTTTCGACCCTCACCCGTCCATACAGACAAGTGAGACTAAGACCTTCCAGCCTGCGCAGTGGATTTTTTAGGTGAGGTGCAGCTTGTGCAGAAGTGGCCCCACCCTTTGCACCTGAGGTTTAACTGCCCCGGCCTAGCTAGCTAGGACAGTGACAGCAAAGTCCACAAGTCACAGGTTTTGTAATAGTGTCGTCATGGTTTAAACCCAGTCAGCCATATATCACGCAGCCGCTCTCTCAGTCCCCCCCCTTCTTGCCCTCCCCCTGCTCCCAGAGGGATGGGGATGAGAATCAAAAGAATGCAACTCCCACGGGTGAGATAAGAACAGTTTAGAAACTAAGGTGTAACACAGATCACTACTGCTACCACCAATAATAATAATGACAAAGGAAATAACAAGGGAAGAGAATACAACACCTCACCACCCGCCGACCGATAAATTGCCCCACCCTGCCCGCCCAAGCACTGACCGATACCTAGTCCAACCCCACAGTGAACTAGCCCTTCCGGGTAACTCTCAGTTACATCCTGGGCATGGCGTGCTGTGGTATGGAATACTTCTTTGGTCAGTTTGGGTCAGGTGTCCTGTCTCTGCTTCATCCCAGCTTCCCCTCACCCCTGGCAGAGCATGAGGCTCAGAAAGTCCTTGGTCAGACTAGACATTTGAGCAGTAACTAAAACCATCGGTGTTATCAGCACTATTCCCAGGCCAAAAGTCAAAACTACACTGCTGCACCAACTACTAAGAATGAGAAAAAATGACTGCTACTGCTGAACCCAGGACAAGTGTCCTTCTCTTAGATGGAAGACCTTACAAGGCTAGACGAGCTCCATCTGCCCAGGTTTGAGGATAGAAATTTTCCTTCTCCTATGAGGAAGGCCAGTCTTTGCTAACGAAGATTCAAGAAGGGCTTTAACCTACGCATTCTGAACAAGACTGTCATCTCCTGGGTCAATCTCGAGCGACTAATGACACAACAGCACAACGTCAAGTGTCTAGGTGGGATTCTGACTTAGAGGCGTTCCATCATAAGCCCTCAGATGGTAGCCTTGCGTCAGTGGCTCCTCAGCCAAGCGCATGCATCAGGGGTCTGAACCTGCGGTTCCTCTCATACTGAGCAGGATTACTATTGCAACAACACATCACCAGTAGGGTAAAACTAACCTGTCTCACGACGGTCTAATCCCAGCTCACGTTCCCTATTAGTGGGTGAACAATCCAAGGCCTGGTGAATTCTGCTTCACAATGATAGGAAGAGCCGACATGAAAGGATCAAAAAGCGACGTTACTGGCTTTTTGGATTTTAAGCAGAAGGTGTCAGAAAAGGTACCACAGGGATAACCAGCTTGTGGCGGCCAAACGTTCATTGCCATCAGGGATTAAGGACATGATTTTAGGTTGTTCAGCTGCTTGTTTGGCTTCAAAATCAGCCAAATGATATCCAGTTTCCTGATGAAAGTCACCTTGTTGATGCCTTGACAATACATAATAGCTACTTCCTCAGGTAGCTGGACAGCTTCCAGTAGTCGTAGAATTTCTGTAGCATGTTTAATCTGTTTCCCCTGTGTGTTCAAAAGTCCTTGTTCTTTCCAGATGGCACGATGTGCATGGACCACAGCAAATGTGTATTTAGAATCAGTCCAAATATTTAACCTTTTGTCTTTAGCCGATTCCAGGGCTCTCGTTCACCATGTTCTAGAGGCTTTTCTCTCAAATCTGGTTGGCTTGAATATACAGTCTCTATTGTAGCCAAGCGGCTGTGTGTTAATAGTTCTGTCGGTTGTTCCTGAAAAGAGGATGTTGGATTCACAACAAAAGTGACCACAATTTCTATATTATTGTGTTGTGCAAGGGTGGCCTGGTATTTTAAAAAATGTGAAGGAGATAACCAGTGGGCTCCTTTCTGTTCCAGGACTGCTGATACAACATGGGACACTAGTACAGTAATCTTTTGTCCCAGGGTGCATTTGCGAGCCTCTTCAGCATTCATGACAACTGCCGCCACAATCCTTGGGCGTCTGGGCCATCCTTTTCTCGCTTCATTCAGCAGCTTTGAAAAAGACACCACTGCCCTCTCATTGGGTCCTAGTTTCAAAACAAGGACCACCAAAGCTATTCCCTGTTCTTCATAGGAATATAGCCAAAAGGATTTGGTCACATCCAGAAGTCACAGAGCCGGAGCTCTCATTAGCTCTGTTTTCAAATTTCTAAAAGCGCTCCTCTGCTGAATCAGTCCATTCCAAAGAGTATTTCCTTTTAACAGTTCATATAGTGGTCTTACCAGAACACCATAATCATGCATCCAAAGTCTGCATCATCCAGTCATTCCAAGGAACGTCCGGAGCTCCTTGATGGTCGACGGTCATGGAGTTTGACAAATAGCTTCTTTTCTAGTGGTTTCAAGTTCTCTCTGTCTTCCTGTTATTTCGTATCCTAGGTAGAAAACTCAGGTTTGGATTAGTTGGGCCTTTTGTCTGGTCATCCAATAACCATTCAGTCCCAGAAAATTCAATAATCCCACCATTCACTGGACACATTCTTCCTTTGTTTCTGTGGCAATTAACTGGTCATCCACATATTGTAACAGAGTCCCCACCTGAGTGGGTGGTTCCCATGATTCTAGTTCCAGTGCTAACTGATTTCCAAAAATCGTTGGACTGTTTTTAAACCCTTGAGGTTATACTGTCCAGGTTAATTGGGTTTTCCTTCCTGTGTCAGGATTTTCCCATTCAAAAACAGATAAATTCTGGTTTTCATTGGCCAATGGTAAGCAAAAGAAAGAGTTCCTTTAAATCCAAGATGGCAAACCATTTCTGATTATTATACAATTTAGTCAATAAAGTATGCAGATTAGCTACTACAGGATGTCGTGGTTTAAACCCAGTCAGGTAACTCGTTCACTCACCCCCCCCCTTCTTTCCCTCCCCCTACTCCCGGAGGGACGGAGAGGAGAATCGAAAAGAATGCAACTCCCACGGGTTGAGATAAGAACAGTTTAGTAACTAAGGTATAACACAAATCACTACTGCTACCACCAATAATAATAATGATAAAGGAAATAACAAGGGAAGAGAATACAACACCTCAGCACCAGCTGACCGATAACTCGCCCCCCAAGCCCGACCAAGCTCCAACCGATACCTCCTCCAACCCTGCAGTCTCCAGCCCTTCCGGCTACCTCCCAGTCACATCCTTGGCATGACGTGCCGTGGTATGGAATACCTCCCTGGCTAGCCCGGGTCAGGCGCCCCATCTCTGCTTCCTCACAGCTTCCCCTCCTCCCTGGCAGAGCATGAGCCTCACAAAGTCCTTGGTCAGGGTAAACATCACTTAGCAACAACCGAAAACATCGGCTTCACCAACACTGTTCCCAGGCTGGAAGTCAAAACACAGCACTGCACCAGCTAACACAAAGGAAAAAACATGACTGCTACTGCTGAACCCAGGACACAGGATGAATATCTTCTGCAAATTTATTGATTGCTCTGAGATCTTGAACCAATCTGCATCTTTATTTCTTTACTGTCAAGAAAGGAGTATTATATTCCAATTCACATTCAATTAATAATCTATATTTTAAAAAATAACAATGATTTCTTTGATTCCCTTAGATCTTCTAATTTTAAGGGATATTGTTCTATTTTGACAGGCAAAGCATTTTTCACCTTGCCTGGAACTTCAGATGCCCTTACACCCAGATGTACCTAATTAAGGATTTCTTCTATTTCTGGGAGGTCCTCCTGTTTGCTTTTCTTTTGAATTAAAAATAAACTCAAAACTGCAGGTAATTGATTGTTTTTAGCTGTTAATTCCATTTTGCTTTCTTTAAATGTTGCTTCTTGCCCTAATAAAGATTTCGGAGAATTTGGCATGCATAAAAATTTATGCATTCCTATTTGTTTTCCCAATTTGTGCTTTAAAGGTTTCAGATAGAATGCCTCTTTTTTCTTTTTTTTCTTTTTTTTTTCCCCTCTTTTTCTTGGTTGCCAGTAGCTCCCACATCTGTAACAAATTCTTTTCCCTCTGATTTAATGCTGAATAAGTTGCTCCTGTATCCGCTAAAATTCCACTTTATTTCCTCTAGCCCCTAGCTTTAATTTAACCAGTGAGTCTGCTGGGGTAGATTCCCCAGGCCCCCGTCAGTCTAGTTCCAATTCAGTCCCTGGAACCTCCCCATGGCACTTCCCACCCAGGGCAGTCTCACTTCCAACGTTCACACTCCCCACAGCATGCACACCGATCCAGTCCCACAGGAGAAGAATTCACTCCCCCACCTCCACCCGACATCCCTCCACCTCTGCTTCCCCAGCACTCATCCCACACTCAAACACAGGAGCTGCCCAAGCTCCCCTCCTTTCCCCCTTGGTTTTCCTTAACTTTAAGTATCTTTCCCTAGTATCAGTCAGAACAACATCTCTCCAGCTTAGCTTTCAATTTTTCCCTGTCCTTTTCCAAAGCCTAAATTAAGGGATTTGGTGGAGCTATATCAATTTCACACTCAGTCTATCACTCCAGTTGGTTTCTTAAAGTGAAAAACATATCTGCATACATTACTTCATCCCATTTTCCTTGCCACCTCAAAGCAACATTAATTGTAAAAATGTATCATAATTCAAAGTTCCATTTTTAGGCCATTTTTCCTGATCTTCAAATTATACAAAGTCCACCATTGGTTACAATATTTTATCAATGTTTTCTCATTTACCGAGCCCTCAGGAACGGCACAATGGGCTGTTAAAAACTACACTGAGAGCAATGGGTGGGGGAACTTTCAAACACTGGGATACACATTAACAAAAGCCACCTGGCTGGTCAACACCAGAGGATCTGCAAACAGGGCTGGCCCAGCCCAGTCAGAATATCTACATCCTGTAGAGGGGGACAAAGTTACTTTGGTGCACATAAAGAATTTGCTGGAGAAGACAGTCTGGGTTATTCCTGCTTCGGACAAAGGCTGGCCCACTAATGGGATTGCTTTTGCTCAAGAACCTGGATATATATGGTGGGTAATGAGGGAAGAGTGGGATGTCCAATGTGTACCCCAAGGGGACTTGATTTTAGGGGAAAAAAAACAATGAGCTCAATTATTTACACTAAACCCTAACCCTAAAGGTAACCCTAACATTTTCCCTAACACTAACCCTAAAACATAATAGAAATCCTAAGCAAAACTTTAACCCTAAAACTAAGGTCAAACATTAACTCTGAACTTAAGTTGGAAATGTGACTCTCCAGGGCAGCCTTGGATGCAGCGATCACGAGATGCTCGAATTTGAGATCCTCAGGACAGTGAGAAGAGTGTGCAGCAAGCTCACTGCCCTGGACTTCAAAAGAGCAGACTTTGCCCTCTTCAGGAACCTGCTTAGGAAGGTTCCATGGGATACAGCCCTAGAGGGCAGAGGGGCCCAAGACTGTTGGTTGATATTGAAGGATCACCTTCTACAAGCTCAGGAGTGTTGCATCCCAACTAGAAGGAAGTGCAGCAGGAGGGCCAGGAGACCTCCTTGGATGGATAAGGAGCTCCTGAGGAAAATTCAATGAAAAAAGAGGCTTATAAAAAGTGGAAGCAAGGACAGGTGACATGGGAAGAGTACAGGGATGTTGTCTGGGAAGCTAGGGGCCAGGTTAGGAAAGCTAAGGCCTCATTAGAATTAAACTTACCTAGAGGTATTAAAGATAACAGGAAGGGATTCTACAAATATATAGCAAATAAAAAACTGACTAGGGAGAATGTAGGCCCCCTCAGGAAGCTCTCAGGAGAACTGGTTACACAGGATTTGGAGAAAGCTGAGGTTCTGAATGACTTCTTTGCCTCCGTCTTCACTGGCAAAGGCTCAGACCAAACCACCCAAGTCTTGGAAGGCAGATGCAGGGACTATGAGAATGAAGACCTTGCACCCACTGTAGGAGAGGAACTGGTTCGAGACCATCTTAAAAATCTGAACGTGCACAAGCCCATGGGTCTTGATGACATCCATCCACGGGTCCTGAAGGAGCTGGTGAATGAAGTTGCTAAGCCACTGTCTATCATATTTAAAAAATCATGGCAGTCAGGTGAAGTTCCCGACAATTGGAAAAAGGGTAATATAACCACCATTTTCAAGAAGGGGAAAATGGATGACCTGGGGAATTACAGACCAGTCTCACCTCTGTGCCTGGCAAAATCTTGGAGCAGATTCTCCTGGATGGCATGCTAAGGCTCATGGAAATCAACAAGGTGCTTGGTGACAGCCAGCATGGCTCTACTAAGGGGAAATCCTGCCTGACCAATTTGGTGGCCTTCTAGGATGGGGCTACAGAACTGATGGACAGGGGTAGAGCAGCTGATGTCATCTACCTGGACTTGTGTAAAGCGTTCGACACTGTCCCACAAGACAACCTTGTCTCTAAATTGGAGAGACATCAATTTGATGGATGGACCACTCGGTGGATAAAGAACTGGCTGGATGGCCCCACACAAAGAGTTGTGGTCAATGGCTCAATGTCCAGCTGGAGACCAGTAACGAGTGGCATCCCTCAGGGATCAGTGTTGGGAGCGGTCTTGTTCAACAACTTCATTGCTGACATGGACAGTGGGATTGGGTGCTCCCACAGCAAGTTTGCAGATGACACCAAGTTATGTGGTTCAGTTGATACCCTGGAGGAAAGGAATGCCATCCAGAGGGACCTTGACATGCTTGTGAGGTGGGCTGATGCCAACCTCATGAAGTTTAACTATGCCAAGTGCAAGGTCCTACACCTGGGTTGGAGCAATCCCAGGCACAGCTACAGGTTGGGCAGAGAAGAGATTCAGAGCAGCCCTGTGGAGAAGGACTTGGGGGTGTTGGTGGATGAGAAAATGAACATGAGCCGGCAGTGTGTGCTTGCAGCCCATAACGCCAACCGTATCCTGGGCTGCACCAAAAAGCAGCGTGACCAGCAGGTCTAAGGAGGTGATCCTGCCCCTCTACTCTGCTCTTGTGAGACCTCACCTGGAGTGCAGTTCTGGTGTCCTCAACATAAAAAGGATATGGAACTGTTGGAACAAGTCCAGAGAAGGGCCACGAGGATGATCAGGGGACTGGAGGTCCTCCTGTATGAAGACAGGCTGAGGAAGTGGGAGCTGTTCAGCCTGGAGAAGAGAAGGCTGCATGGAGACCTCATGGCAGCCTTCCAGTATCTAAAGGGGGCCTATAGGGATGCTGGAGAGGGACTCTTCATTAGAGACGGCAGTGATAGGACAAGGCGTAACGGGTTAAAACTTAAATAGTCAAAGTTTACATTGCATATAAGGAGGAAATTCTTTCCTGTTAGGGTGGTGAGGCACTGGAATAGGTTGCCCAGGGAGGTTGTGAATGGTCCATACCTAGCAGTGCTCAAGGCCAGGTTGGACGAGGCCTTGGGTGATATGATTTAGCGTAAGGTGTCCCTGCCCACTGCATGGGGGTTGGAACTAAACGATCTTAAGGTCCTTTTCAACCCTAATTAGTCTATGACTCTATGATTCTATGCTGAAAACCTACCCACTAACCCTGACCCTAAACCCTCACTCTAACCTTAAACTGATATATTAAACTTAGACCCAATATCTAAGACTAACCTTAACCCAAATCCATTAACCAAAGCACTAACCGTAAACCTATACATTAAACCCTAAACCTAAACCTAAGCATGACCATTACCCGAAAGCTAATCCTAACCCAAACCCTAAAATTAACAGTAACTCTAAACCTAACAACTAACGCTGACTCTAAAAAGTAATCCTAACCATAAGCCTAAAACCCAAACCGCAAACCATACCATTAACCCTAATCCATAATCCTAACACTAAGCACTAACTTTAACCTTAAGACTATACATTAACCCCAAGCCCAAACCTACCCTAAAACCGAAGGCTAAATGCTAAACCAAACCCTAAACATAGCCCTAAACCTGGCCTAAACCCTAACCCCTAAACCTAAACACAAATACAAACCTTAAACCTCTACCCTAGCCCAAAACCTAGCCCTAAAACTAATGCCAAAACTAACCGAGAAAACTAACCCTAACCCTAAACTTAAGCCTGAAACTAAACCATAACTCTAACGGTAACCTAAACAGAACCATAACTGCAAGTCAAACCCTAAACCATAAACCAAACTGCAAACCCTAACAATTAACCCTGACCCTAAAACTAAACCCTAACCATAACACTAACATAAACCCAACTGCAACGATAAGGCAAACCCTAACACTAAATCAAATGTTAACCCTAACCCTAAACTTACCCTAAACGTAGCCATAAACCGAAGCATAAGTCTACCCCTAACTCAAACCCTAACACTAAGACTAAAAATTAAACCCTAAACCCTAAGTCATCGCCAAAGCTCTAAACCTAAACACCATAACCTAAAGCTAACACTAACCTCACGCTAACCCTAGCACTTAGTCTATCACTAACACTAACCCATAAGCCCGAACCCCCCAAACCCTACCAAACAAAAACCTGAACCCTAACCCTAAGGCAAAACCTTACCCAAAACTAACCCTAACGCTAAAACTACCCTAAACCTAACTTTAACCCTAAACCAAAACTTAACAATAAACCTGAAGATACCACAACCCAAATAATAAACACGATAACCCCAAAAAACAAGTCTACCCTAAAAGATAATGGGAAGCCAAAAACCTAACCCTAAACATAAAACTTACCTTGTCCCTAACACTAATCCAAAACGTCAAACCCCCATCCATACCCCTAATCAAACACTGAACCGAAACCTTACCCCAATTCTAACTGTCACTGAAAGCCTCACATTAACCTAACCCAAACCCTGAAAAAGAACCCTAACACTAATGACAAATTTAAACCAAAGGACAAACCCTAACCCTAAACATAAGTCTAAAAACCAACCACTAACCCTGACCATAAACCTAAACACTAAACCTAATACTAACCCTAACTAGAAGGCAAAAAATAAACCTACCCCAAACTTTAACCCTAAAACCCAACCTAACCCTCCCACCTAATCCCTACCCCTAACCCTAACTCTAAACCTAAACCTAAGTCTCACCCTAACTCTAAATCCTTACCACCAACCCTAAACATAACCATAAATTGAATCCTAAACATAACACAATTGTTAAACCTAACCCAAAAAATGAACCTACCAGACTCTATCCATAACCCTAAACATAACTCTAACCCAAATGGCTAAACCCTTACCACTAGCCCTAACCCTAACTATAACCTGAACCCTAAACCTAAGTCTCACCCTAACTCTAAATCCTTACCACCAACCCTAAACATAACCATAAATTGAATCCTAAACATAACACAATTGTCAAACCTAACCCAAAAAATGAACCTACCAGACTCTATCCATAACCTTAAACATAACTCTAACCCAAACGGCTAAACCCTTACCACTAGCCCTAACCCTAACTATAACCTGAACCCTAAACCTAACCCTAACCCAAACTGTTACCCTTACCATACTGTTAACACTAATCCATAACACCTAAGGCCCACACCTAACCCAAAGCATGAAACTGAGTAAAACCCTAACCCACCAACTATCCCTAACCCTAACCATAACATTAACCCAATCCCAAACACTAAACCTAAAACAAAACCTAACTCAAAGCCATAAATCTAACCCTAACACTAGCCCTAAAGCTCAACCGAAATATAAAATATAATTTTACACAAACCTTAAGCCCACATCCTAAACTTAACCCAAACAAAAAACCTAAACATAAAAATAAGAAAGGTAAAATAAGAAAGGTAAAATAAGAAAGATAAGCCCTAAAATGAACGTTAGGCAAAACCTTAAAAAGTAAAACAAATGTTAACCTAACCATAACCCTGAAACTACCCTAAACATAACCAAAACGAGACAGTGAACCCATACCATAATCCTAACACTAACAGTACCCTAAACACTAATGGAAAGACTCAACCCTAACCCTAAAAACAACCCTAACCCTATCACTAAACCTAACACTAAAATAAACCTGAAACACTAAAACCTAACCATAAACCCACACCCTAACACTAACCCTAACCCTAAAACGAAAAACATCCGTAATGACTAACACTAAACCTAAGCATAACCCTAACTAAAACAGGAAAACTAACCTAAACACTAATCTAAATACTAACCTAAGTCAGGTGATCGGAGCTAGCCTATCTAGAGCCACAGCCGGCACGCTTCAGCGACTGCGAGGGTCAACGGAGATTAGGAAAATCAGAGGGGATAGCGCAGAGACATCGCGATTCCCGACATCTCCCAATCCCCAAAGCCCCAGCAGCCCTTGTGAGAGAGCGGCTGATGTGGCGGGGGGCGTTCCCACGGTGACGGTGACCACACCCCTGCCGCTTGCCTTGGAAGAGCCTCTTAGAGGGCAGCGACGTGTCGATGCCTACCAGGCGCAGGGAGGAACAAGCAGGTCGTGTTGCTGACCCTGTTGCTGGTGTCCCAGACTGCGGACCAATATGGTCGCCTCCAGAAAGAGAGCTTGCAGTAAGATGACTGCAGCAACTCAGACAGAGACCCCGTCCCAAACCGTGGCTGTTCAGGTCTCTGGATGCAGGGAGTGCCAGAGCCTGCTGGAGGACAGCATTCCACCTGCGTGAGGTGTGAGCAGGTAGAAGATCTGCTTAGCCTGGTGGCAAAACTTAAGGAGGAGGTTGAGACCCTGAGGACCATCAGGGAGTGTGAAAGGGAGGTCGACTGGTGGAGTAACTCCCTGGCGTGCCAGTTGGAACGGTTCCAGGGAGATATCCCCCAAAAGGGGAAGGACCCCCTGCCTTCTCACACAGAGGGGGATGGCCTGAGACAGCCCCTGCCCTGTAGCTGTTGTGCAGAGGTAGGGGACCAAAAAGACGACCAGGGTTGGAAGCGAGTTCCAGTTCGGCGTTGTGGGAAACCCTCCCCCCTTCCTGCCCTGCTTCCTCAGGTGTCCCTCCATAATAGGTTCGAGGCCCTGGATCTTGAAGGAGAGGTAGGTGAGAATGTGGGGCAAGGAAAGCCTACAGGGCCACATAGGAAAAGGCGGTCGACTTTGAACCTCAAGACTGACTCTGATAAGAAAGAAAGAAGGGTCATTGTAGTAGGCGATTCCCTTCTGAGAGGAACAGAGGGCCTGATATGCAGAGTTGACCCTCATCATAGGGAAGTGTGTAGTCTGCCTGGAGCCCAGATCAGGGATATCACTAGGGCGCTCCCCAACCTGGTGCACCCGACAGACTACTACCCGCTGCTGATCTTCCAGACAGGTGGGGGAGAAGCTGCTTCCCGCAGTCTGAGGGGGATGAAGAAAGACTACAGGGCCTTGGGGTGGATGGTGAAAGAGTCTGGGGCTCAAGTGATCTTCTCCTCACTCCTTCCATCTTCCACTGATGATGTGGGAAGGAATGGGAAGATTCAGTTCATAAGTGATTGGCTTTGAGACTGGTGCTACAGGCAGGGCTTTAGATTCTTTGATAACAGCTGGTTTTATAGGGCACCAGTCTGGACAATGACAAGTGGGAAAGGTTTATCTCACAGAGGCAAAATGATGCTGGGGCACGAATTAGCAGGGCTCATTTGGACAGCTTTAAACTAGATTCGAAGGGGGATGGGGTTGTAGCTGGGCTTGCCCCAGTGGGGCAGCACTCCAGAATTGATGAAGACTGGGAGGCCTCCTATAATCCTAGGGTGAAATTGGTGTGCTCAGCTCGCTCCCTGGAATGTCTGTACACCAACGCACGCGGCATGGGAAATAAGCAGGAGGAGTTGGAAACCTGTGTTAAGTCAGGAGACTATGATCTGGTGGCAATTACAGAGACGTGGTGGGACAGCTCACATGACTGGAATATAGTCATGGAGGGCTATGTCCTTTTAAGGAAAGACAGGCCAGCCAGGAGGGGTGGTGGGGTTGCTCTTTATGTGCAAGAGCAGCTACAGTGCACTGAGTTCTGTCCAGGGACAGATGACGAGCGAGTTGAGAGTCTGTGGGTGAGAATTAAGGGTGTCGTGGTTTAAACCCAGTCAGGTAACTTGTTCACTCACTCCCAGTGAGTGGTGCCGAGCTGACAACAATCAAGGTCCGTGTCCGTCTCCCCCCCCCCTGCACCGGGGCTCTCCCCTTCCCCGCTCCCGGAGGAACGGGGAGGAGGATCGAGAGAGTGCAACTCCTACGGGTTGAGACAAGAACAGTCCAGCAAAAAATCACCACCGCTACTATCAGCTAAAACAATGATAAGGGAAAATAACAAGGGAAGAGAATACGATACCACCGGCCAAGAAAACGAGTTCCACCCGGAAGCTCCTGTCCTTCCGGGTAACTCCCAGTTACCCCCCACCCCGGGCATGACGTGCTGTGGTATGGAATACCTCCCCGGCTAGCCCGGGTCAGGCGCCCCGTCTCTGCTTCCTCACAGCTTCCCCTCCTCCCTGGCAGAGCATGAGCCTCACAGAGTCCTTGGTCAGGGTAAACATCACTTAGCAACAACCGACAACATCGGCTTCACCAACACTGTTCTCAAGCTAGAAGTCAAAACAGCACTGCTCCAGCTAACACAAAGGAAAAAACATGACTGCTACTGCTGAACCCAGGACATTATCCACCCCTTATTCCATACCATTCACGTTGTGCTCAGATCCCACATTTTCAATACACCATCGCTCTCCCACATATATACATCCATATACATACAGACCAAGAGGAAAAAAATCATTTTCTTAGTGCATGGACCAATCCCTATAATGCTGCCGAGTCCATCTGGTCCATGATGTTCCAAGTTCATTCTCTGTTGGGATGATGGCTGGAGGGAAGTCAGGGCCAGTCGCTGGTGACCTGGAGACATCTAGTTGATGGGCTATAAAAGCATTACACAGCAGGCAACAGCATACAATAGAGTTCACTGGCTGTTTTCCCCTAAAATCAAATCCCCTTGAGGTATACATCGGACTTCCCCATCTTCCCGCATTACCCACCAAGTATATCCAGGTCCCTGAGCAAAAGCAATCCCACGAGTGGGTTTGCCTTTACCTGAAGCAGGAATAACCCAGACTGTCTTCCCCAGCAAATTCTTCATATGCACCACGGGAACTTTGTCCCCCTCTACAATATGTAAAAGTTCTGACTGGGCTGGGCCGGCCCTGTTGGCAGATCCTCTGGTGTTGACCAACCAGGTGGCCTTTGGTAAATGTGTATCCCAATGCTTGAAAGTTCCCCCACCCATCGCTCTCAGTGTAGTTTTTAACAGCCCATTGTACCGTTCGATTTTCCCAGAGGCTGGTGCATGGTAGGGGATGTGATATACCCACTCAATGCCATGCTCTTTGGCCCAAATATCTATAAGGTTATTCCGGAAATGAGTCCCATTGTCTGACTCAATTCTGTCTGGGGTGCCGTGTCGCCACAAAATCTGTTTCTCAAGGCCCAGGATGGTGTTCCGGGCAGTGGCATGGGGCACAGCGTATGTTTCCAGCCACCCGGTGGTTGCTTCCACCATGGTAAGCACATGGCGCTTGCCTTGGCGGGTTGGTGGCAGTGTGATATAGTCAATCTGCCAGGCCTCCCCATATTTATACTTCAACCATCGTCCTCCATACCAAAGAGGCTTTAACCGCTTGGCTTGTTTAATTGCAGCACATGTTTCACACTCATGAATAACCTGGGCAATAGTGTC
This sequence comes from Pezoporus flaviventris, assembly GCF_033815535.1. Lineage (NCBI taxonomy): Eukaryota > Metazoa > Chordata > Aves > Psittaciformes > Psittacidae > Pezoporus > Pezoporus flaviventris. Next base: position 120,204 of record NW_026892695.1, read on the forward strand.
CATTGTTAAGTCCACCCCTCGGTCACGGGCCCATCTATATGTTGCATCTCTGCCCTGATGGCCTGAAGTGTCATGGGCCCACCGGGCCAAAAATAATTCACCTTTATGTTGCCAATCTAAGTCCATCTGAGCCACTTCAATCTTAGCCGCTTTATCCCCTTGTTGGTTGTTCTGGTGTTCCTCAGTGGCCCGACTCTTGGGTACATGGGCATCTACATGACGTACCTTCACCACCAGGTTCTGCACCCGGGCAGCAATATCTTTCCACAGTGCAGCAGCCCAGATGGGTTTACCTCTGCGTTGCCAGTTGCTCTGCTTCCATTGCTTCAACCACCCCCACAGGGCATTTGCCACCATCCATGAGTCAGTATAGAGATAAAGTACTGGCCACTTTTCTCGTTCAGCAATGTCCAGGGCCAGCTGGATGGCTTTCACCTCGGCAAATTGACTCGATTCACCCTCTCCTTCAGCAGTTTCTGCAACTTGTCGTCCAGGACTCCATACAGCTGCCTTCCATCTCCACTGCTTTCCCACAATACGGCAAGAGCCATCAGTAAACAAGGCATACTGCTTTTCACTTTCTGACAGTTTATTATATGGTGGGGCCTCTTCAGCACGCACCACCTCCTCCTCTGGTGACATTCCGAAATCTTTGCCCTCTGGCCAGTCCATGATGACTTCTAGAACGCCTGGACGACTGGGATTTCCTATTCGAGTTCGTTGTGTAATTAGTGCAGCCCATTTACTCCATGTAGCATCAGTTGCATGATGTGTAGAGGAGACCCTGCCTTTGAACATCCAGCCCAGCACGGGCAGCCGGGGTGCCAGGAGGAGCTGTGCTTCAGTGCCAATCACTTCCGAAGCAGCTCGAACCCCTTCATATGCTGCCAGTATCTCTTTCTCAGTTGGGGTATAGCTGGCCTCAGATCCTTTGTATCCCCGACTCCAAAAGCCGAGGGGTCGACCTCGAGTCTCCCCTGGAGCTTTCTGCCAGAGGCTCCAGGTAGGACCGTTCTCCCCAGCTGCAGTGTACAGCACATTTTTTACATCTGGCCCGGTCCGGACTGGTCCAAGGGCTACTGCATGAACTATCTCGCGTTTAATTTGCTCAAAGGATTGTTGCTGCTCAGGGCCCCATTTAAAATCATTCTTCTTCCGGGTCACATGATAGAGAGGGCTTACAATCGAACTGTAATTTGGGATGTGCATTCTCCAGAACCCCACTGCACCCAAGAAAGCTTGCGTTTCTTTCTTATTAGTTGGTGGAGACATTGCTGTTATCTTGTTGATCACATCTGTGGGGATCTGGCAACGTCCATCTTGCCATTTTATTCCCAAAAATTGAATCTCCTGTGCAGGTCCCTTGACCTTACTCCGTTTTATGGCAAAACCGGCTTTCAGCAGGATTTGGATTATTTTCCTCCCTTTCTCAAAGACTTCTTCCGCTGTATCGCCCCACACAATAATGTCATCAATGTATTGCAGGTGTTCTGGAGCTTGCCCCTGTTCCAGTGCAGTCTGGATCAGTCCATGGCAAATGGTAGGGCTGTGTTTCCACCCCTGGGGCAGTCGGTTCCAAGTGAACTGGACACCCCTCCAAGTAAAAGCAAACTGTGGCCTGCACTCTGCTGCCAAAGGAATGGAGAAAAATGCATTGGCAATATCAATCGTGGCATACCACTTGGCTGCCTTTGACTCTAGATCATACTGAAGTTCTAGCATGTCCGGTACGGCAGCACTCAATGGTGGTGTGACTTCATTCAGGCCACGATAGTCTACTGTTAGTCTCCATTCTCCATTAGACTTTCGCACTGGCCATATGGGGCTATTGAAGGGTGAGCGGGTCCTGCTGATCACCCCCTGACTCTCCAGTCTACGGATCAGCTGATGGATGGGAATCAGGGAGTCTCGGTTGGTGCGATATTGCCGCCGGTGCACTGTTGTGGTCGCAATTGGCACTTGTTGTTCTTCAACTTTCAGCAACACCACAGCAGAGGGATATTCTGAGAGACCAGGCAAGGTGGACAGCTGCTCAATTTCCTCAGTCTCCAAAGCAGCAATACCAAAAGCCCACCGGTACCCTTTTGGGTCTTTGAAGTACCCTCTCTTGAGGTAGTCTATGCCGAGGATGCATGGAGCCTCTGGACCCGTCACAATAGGGTGCTTTTGCCACTCCCTCCCAATCAGGCTGATTTCAGCCTCCAGCACAGTCAACTCTTGGGATCCTCCTGTTACTCCAGAAATATAGATGGGTTCCACCCCTTGACAGCTTGATGGCATCAGGGTACACTGTGCACCGGTATCTACTAGAGCCTTATACTTCTGTGGGACTGATGTGCCAGGCCATCTGATCCACACAGTCCAGTAAATCCGATTGTCCCCTACCTCCACCTGGCTGGAGGCAGGGCCCCTCTAATGGTCGTCACAGCATTGGACACTTAAGTCGTGTTGAAAGGGATTAGTCTTCGTTATCACAGGAGCTGGAGTAAAATCAGCTCTTCCACTCCATCTGGGAAACTGCTCACCAGAGACTGAAGCCGTAGCTCTCATGGGACGATCAGTCTTGGCCCTTGCTCCCCTCTTCAGTTCACTCACCCGTTCCTCCAAAGCTGAAGTAGGTTTTCCATCCCACTTTGTCATGTCTTCTCCGTGATCCAGCAGGTAAAACCATAGGGTACCCCGTGGCGTATACCTTCTGTATCTCCTCTCTTGAATAATAGGACGTCTTTTGTTAATAGCTGAGACGTGTGTTGGTACACGTGAGGAGCTGGATAAATCAGATACATCGTCCCTCAATTTGTCGAGGTCCTGGGACAGTTTTTTCACAGCTGAGATGATGGAAGGAGTGAGATTGTCTTCGAACTCTCGGAGTTTATGAACCATTTCATCCACTGTTAGTGGTACTATGTCATTCCAGGTCACTGTTGCCAATGAATGGGCATATGATGACGGTGCATTCCGTGTAAGTTTTCGCCACATGGGTCGTGTACATTCAACTTCATCTGGATCTATAGGTGTATCCCCGTTATTCGGCTTGATGTGATAGATCATCTCTACGATGGCCGATTCCCTCAGAGACTGGATGACTTTGTCTATAGTAGTCCACTTGGCCGAACGACTCGTAACATTGTCCTTGTACGGAAACCTTTCTTTCACAGCTGCCAAGAGCCTCCTCCAAAGGCTGAGGGACTTTTTCTCTCTTGCAATTGCTTTGTCAATTCCCCCTTCTCTAGCAAGTGATCCCAGCTGCTTGGCTTCTGTACCTTCTAGTTCGTGACCATCGGCCCCATTGTCCCAGCATCGGAGTAACCAGGTGATGATGTGCTCCCCTGGTTGATGGTTAAAATTTTTTCGCATATTCCGCAGCTCGGTTGAGGTCCGAGGTCGAGAAGTTACCTCTTCTTCTTCTTCTTCGTCATGTGATGATGACTCCTGATCAGATTCTGGACCGGGTGGTGAATTCATTGGTTCTTCATCTCGCTTCACCCTTTTTGCCTCCTTTTTGCTTGTTCTCTTGCGTACAGGGGCAACTGATATTGGTACGAATTGGTCCTCTGGTTTGGCTGCAGTGATTATCACTGTGGTTTGAGTAGCGACTGTACTTGTTGCTGGGGGTGGTGTAGCTACCGTGCTTGGAGCTGGGGTAACCGCGCTGTCTGTTGCAGTTGAAGTTTGAGCAGCTGCTGTACTTGCCACTGGGGTAGCTGCGCAGTTCATTGCAGCCAAAGTTTGAGTAGCGACTGTCGCTTTGCCCTCAAATCCGCCGATATTCTTTTCCTTTTGAAGGTGCTGGATAGTGTTGAACAAGGCCCTGTAAGCATAGGCCAAGCCCCAGCACGTTGCCGTGATTTGTCCATCTCTGGTATGGCCAGAATGACCACACACCTCATTTAAGTGTTTTACTAATTCTTCTGGATTTTGCAGTTGTTCGGGAGTGAAATTCCAAAATACTGGAGGGGCCCACTGACCTAGATACTTGCCCATACTATCCCACACACCCTGCCACTCATGGCTGTCCAGCCTCAGGGAAAATCTCTCGGTCCTCCTACATCGTCGTTTGACCCCAGACAAGACCCAAACCTGAATCTGCTTAACTCTTGAAATCAGTAGTGGGCAAAACACACTCTGTATGCGTGTTAGCATGGTGATTCCCATCACCATCAGCAAACAAGTCTCAACAGCATTAAAAGGCCATTCAAAAAATTCAAAACTCTCAAATGTAAATGGTCTGGGGGGACGACTAGGAGGGTAAAAGGATGTCTCCTTCACAGGTTGAGCACCTGAGAAGGAGAAAAAAGATGTGTAATTGCTAAGCACCTCCATCATATACCTCCCAAAGTATAAAGGTGGTGACCACACTGGGAACATAAACCAGATCAGTTTCATGATCAATGATTCTATTGTATTACAAGTCATTACCATAAAGTACAATGGGATAAAAACCTTAGCCCAAGCCCCACACTTGAAAAACACTAATACAGCCAATACCGGATGGACGTAAGATATGGTATACTGAAACTGTGAGATCAAGAGGAAAAACCTTGAGAGCCAATAAATCAGCATTGTGACGAGTGACTATCAATCCAGTCAGATCTGTTCTTATCTCAACCCCTCGTGCCCCACGTTGGGCGCCAAAAAGAACTGTCGTGGTTTAAACCCAGTCAGGTAACTTGTTCACTCACTCCCAGTGAGTGGTGCCGAGCTGACAACAATCAAGGTCCGTGTCCGTCTCCCCCCCCCCTGCACCGGGGCTCTCCCCTTCCCCGCTCCCGGAGGAACGGGGAGGAGGATCGAGAGAGTGCAACTCCTACGGGTTGAGACAAGAACAGTCCAGCAACAAATCACCACCGCTACTATCAGCTAAAACAATGATAAGGGAAAATAACAAGGGAAGAGAATACGATACCACCGGGAAAGAAAACGAGTTCCACCCGGAAGCTCCTGTCCTTCCGGGTAACTCCCAGTTACCCCCCACCCCGGGCATGACGTGCTGTGGTATGGAATACCTCCCCGGCTAGCCCGGGTCAGGCGCCCCGTCTCTGCTTCCTCACAGCTTCCCCTCCTCCCTGGCAGAGCATGAGCCTCACAGAGTCCTTGGTCAGGGTAAACATCACTTAGCAACAACCGACAACATCGGCTTCACCAACACTGTTCTCAAACTAGAAGTCAAAACACAGCACTGCACCAGTCAACAGAAAGGAAAAAAAAACATGACTGCTACTGCTGAACCCAGGACAAAGGGGCAGGCTGGCAGGGGCGATACTGTTGTGGGTGTCTGTTACAGACCACCAGATCAGGGTGAGGAAGTTGACAAGGCCTTCCACAGGCAGCTGAGAGCGGCCTCACAGCCACAGGCCGTGGTCGTCGTGGGGGATTTTAACTTTCCTGATGTTTGCTGGAAGGACCACTCAGCAACCCAGCCACAGTCCAGGAGGTTCCTCCAGTGTATGGATAACTTCCTCCTGCAAATGGTGGATGAGCCAACCAGGAGAGGAGCACTGCTGGATCTCATCTTCACTAACAAGGAGGGTCTGGTCGAAGCAGTAAGGGTTGAGGTCTGCCTTGGTTGCAGCGACCATGAAATGGTGGAGTTCAGGATCTTGTGTGGTAGGACTAGTAGAATAGCAAGTAGAATTGCAACCCTGGACTTTAGCAGGGCAAACTTTGGCCTTTTCAAGCAATTGCTAGGGGAAATCCCAGGGGCAAGGCTGTTTGAAGGTAAAGGGGCCCAAGATAATTGGTTGGCATTCAAGGATTGCTTTTTCCGAGCTCAAGATCGGAGCATCCCGACACGTAGGAAGTCAAGGAAGAGGGCCAGGAGACCTGCGTGGCTAAATAGGGAATTGCTGGGTATGCTCAAGTGGAAGAGGAGAGTTTACAGGTCATGGAAGGAGGGGCTGGCCACTTGGGAGGAATATAAGGCTGCTGCTAGAGGATGTAGGAAGGCAGCTAGGATGACTAAGGCCTCCTTAGAATTAAACCTGGCGAGAAGGGTCAAGGACAGCAAAAAGAGCTTTTTCAAATACATGGCAGATAAAACTAACACCAGAGGCAATGTAGGCCCACTGATGAACGGGATGGGTGCCCTGGTGACAGAAGATACAGAGATGGCAGAGTTACTGAATGCCTTCTTTGTCCCTGTCTACTCTGCTGCAGGCAGTCCTGAAGAGCCCTGTAGCCCTGAGACCTTAGATGAAGTCAGGTCGACGGAGCGGTTTGCCTTAGTCGATGAGGAATGGGTTAGAGACCAGTTGAGCAATCTGGACATCCATAAATCCATGGGTCCAGATGGGATGCACCCGCGGGTGCTGAGGGAACTGGCAGAAGTCATTGCTAGACCACTCTCCATCATCTTTACCAAGTCTTGGGAAACGGGAGAGGTGCCTGAGGACTGGAGGAAAGCAAATGTCACTCCAGTCTTCAAAAAGGGCAAGAAGGAGGACCCGGGTAACTATAGACCGGTCAGCCTCACCTCCATCCCTGGGAAAGTGATGGAACACCTTATCCTTGGTGCCATCTTAAGGCATATCAAGGATAAGAGGGTTATGAGGGGCAGTCAACATGGCTTCACCAAGGGGAAATCATGCTTGACCAATCTCTTAGCCTTTTATGAGGAAATAACATGGTGGATGGATGATGGCAGAGCGGTGGATGTGGTCTATCTTGACTTCAGCAAAGCATTTGACACAGTCTCCCACAGCATCCTCACAGCTAAATTGAGGAAGCGTGGTCTGGATGATCAGGTAGTGAGGTGGACTGCGAACTGGCTGAAGGAGAGAAGTAAGAGAGTTGTAGTCTATGGGGCGGAGTCCAGTTGGAGGCCTGTAACTAGTGGAGTGCCTCAAGGGTCAGTACTGGGACCAGTATGATTTAATATATTCATCAATGATTTAGATGAGGGAATTGAGTGTACTATCAGCAAGTTTGCTGATGACACTAAGCTGGGAGGAGTGGCTGACACGCCAGAAGGATGTGCTGCCATCCAGCGAGACCTGGACAGGCTGGAGAGGTGGGCAGGGAATAACTTGATGAAATATAACAAGGGAAAGTGTAGAGTCCTGCATCTGGGCAGGAACAACCCCAGGTTCCAGTATAGGTTGGGAAACGTGAGAGCAGTGTAGGGGAGAGGGACCTGGGGGTCCTAAAGGACGACAGGATGACCATGAGGCAACACTTTGCCCTTGTGGCCAAGAAGGCCAATGGCATCCTGGGGTGTATTAGAAGGGGGTGGTTAGTAGGTCAAGAGAGGTCCTCCTTCCCCTCTACTCTGCCCTGGTGAGACCGCACCTGGAATATTGTGTCCAGTTCTGGGCCTCTCAGTTCAAGAAGGACAGGGACCTGCTGGAGAGAGTCCAGCACAGGGCAACAAAGATGATTAAGGGCGTGGAGCATCTCCCTTATGAGGAAAGACTGAGGGAGCTGGTTATCTATAGTTTGGAGGAGACTGAGGGGTGACCTTATAGTGTCTATAAATATATAAAGGGGGAGTGTCACGAGGATGGAGCCAGGCTCTACTCAGTGGCAAACAATGATAGGACAAGGGGTAATGGGTACAAACTGGAACACAAGAGGTTCCACTTAAACTTGAGAAGAAACTTCTTCTCAGTGAGGGTGACGGAACACTGGAACAGGCTGCCCAGGGAGGTTGTGGAGTCTCCTTCCCTGGAGACATTCAAAACCCGCCTGGACACATTCCTGTGTAACATTATCTAGGTGTTCCTGCTCCAGCAGGGGGATTGGACTAGATGATCTTTCGAGGTCCCTTCCAATCTCTAGCATACTGTGATACTGTGAAACCCTAAACACTAACCCTAAAGCTAAACCTAAACCCGAACCCACACCTTCATCTAAAACTAACCTGGACTAATCCTAACCTGAAACCTAACCCTAAAACCACCTTAAACGCAAACCTCCCCTGAACACAAATGCTAAACCGAAACCCTGAGCCTAAATGTAAACTTAATGAAATAGCTAACCCTGAACCAAATTCTAACCGAAACATTAGCCCTAAGCATAAACCTAGACCCAACAATAACCTTAAAAAAAGCCTAACCTATAACTTAAACCTAAACCCGACACTATCATGAACCGGAATACTCAACCTAAACACTAAACCTAAAAGTTAACCCTAACACTAACCCTAAACCTAAATCCTAAAGCTAAACCGAAACTTAACCATAAACCTAACCCTAACCCAAAGCCCAATCTATATCTTAAACCTAAACCCAAGCCTACCCAGAAACACTATGCCAAACCAAAACCCTAACATTGCCCATACCCATAACCCTAACCATAACCAAACACTAAACGTACATGTAAGGCAAACTCTAACACTAACACAAAAGTTAACCCTAAATCTAACCATAACATTAAGCATAAGCCTAACAGTAACAGTCACACTAACCGTAACACTAAACACTAACCCAAACGCAAAAACTTAACCCTAAACCTCACCTTAATCCTAACCCTAACCCTGACTATCCCTAGCCATAAACCTAACTCTAATCCTAACCTAAACACAACCCTACCCTGAATCCTAATGCTAAACCTAAACCTAAACCCAAACCCTAAGCCTAAACCTAAACCTAACTCAATCCCTAACCCTATGTCATGGTTTAAAACCAGTCAGCCATAAATCAGCCACACAATCTCTTTAGCACTCTCCCCCTTCTTTCCCTCCCCCTGCTCCCAGGGGGATGGGGAGGAGAACTGAAAAGAATGCAACTCCCACAGGTTGAAATAAGAACAGTTTAGTAACTAAGGTATAACACAAATCACCACTAGTACTACCAATAATAATAATGATAAAGGAAATAACAAGGGAAGAGAATACAATATCACACACCGACCAATACCTAGCCTGACCCATCAGTGAAGTAGCCCTTATGGAAAACTGCCCCCAATTCTACATCCTGGGCATGACGTGCTGTGGTATGGAATACCTCTTTGGTCAGTTTGGGTCAGGTGTCCTGTCTCTGCTTCCTCCCAGCTTCCCCTCCTCCCTGGCAGCGCATGAGGCTCACAAAGTCCTTGGCCAGACCAAACATTTGAGCAGTAACTAAAAACACTGGTGCTATCAGCACCGTTCCCAGGCCAAAAGTCAAAAAACACAGTGCTGCACCAGCTACTAAGAAGGAGAAAAAATTACTACTACGCTGAACCCAGGACACCCTAACCCTAACCCTAAACCTAACCCGAAAAAAAAACCTAAATATAAACATAAAACAAATCCTTACCAAATCCCTTACAGTAAACTTAATTATAAACCCGAACCAAAAAATGTGACGCAAAAACTTAAACCTACTCTAACCTTAAGGCAAGCCTTAACTGCAAAAATTTGGCAAAATCTGAACCACAACACCAATGTTAACTATAACCCTAACCAAAAACATAATTCTTTACCCATACCTTAATACTAATCCCAACAATACCCTAAACACTAATGTGAAGCCTAAACACCAACTGTAATGGCAAACCACACCCTCTCCCTAAAACTGATCCATAACGCTAAAATAAACTTAAACCGTAATACTAAATTAAAACCTAAATCTTAAGCCTAAACCCAACCCAACACTGAAAACTAATGTAAAACCAAACACTAAGTCTAAATATAGCCCTAAGCTTATCCCTATAACTAAACCTAACCGCGACCCTTAAACACCGACCCTAACAGCAACCTAAACGTAACTGTAACCGTAAGGCAAACTATAAAAATAACGCAAACCCTAACCCTAACCCTAAATCAGACCATAACAATAACCCTAACCCCAAATTATCCCTAACACTAACAATTCCCCTAACCCTAAACTTAAACATAACCCTAACATTAAACCTAAACCTAATGCTAATTTTACCCATAACACAAACCCTAACCCAAACACCTAATACTAATCCTAACACTAAATATAACAGTAAAACTAACCCAAAACCTAAAACCTAATCCTAACGCTGAAATTTAAACATAACCTTAATACTAACCCTAAATGTGAAAAACCATAACCCTTTACCTAACCCTAATGAAAACCTAAACCTGACACTACCCTAAACATTAAGGGTAAACCCTAAGACTAAACATAGACCTAAAACTATCATTGAGCCTAACCATACAATAACTGTAAGGCAAAATCTAACCCTAACACAAAAGTTAACCACAATACTAACCCTAACCCAAACCGTAAACACTAACGCTAATGCTAAACCTAACCACAGCCCAAAGCCTAACCCTAAGTCAAACCCTAACCCTATCCCTAAGCATAAAACCTAGCCCTAAAACTTAACCCTATCCACAAACTTCACACTAAACCAAAACCTATCCCTAATCCTGACAGTATCCCAAACCTACAATTAACCCTAAACCCTGAGCCTAACACTAACTGTAGCACTAAACCTAACACATAAGCCTAAAAATAACATTAACACTAACAGATAATGCTATCCCAAACAATAAACCCTAAAGCCTAACGTCCAAATCTAACCATAACACTAACACAAAACCTAAACCTAAGCCTAAATGGGAACCTAACCCTATCCCTAACATGAACCCTAACTGTAACAATAAGGCAAACACTAACCCTAAATGAAAACTTAACCCTAAATCTAGCTCTTACCCTAACCATAAACCCCAGCACTAGCCATAAACCTAACCCTAACCAGAGCCCTAACACTAACTCTAATGATAGAACTACACCTAACACTAACCCCTATCCCTAAATGCTAAAGTTGAACCATAAGCCTAACTCAAATAATCATAACCCTAAAAGTTAACCCCAAACCTAAACCCTAGAGGTTAAACACTAAACATAAACCGAAAACTTTAAACCTATCCCTAACACGAACCAGGAACCCTAACCTAACCCTAAAACTAATCCTAACACTAAATGCAATGCAAACCATAATCCATAAATCTAAGCATGACCCAAACCCTAACAGCTAACCCGAACCCAAAACCCTCAGCCTAAAACCATAACCATAACCAATAAATCTGACCCTAACCCTGAAATTACCCAAACACAAACAAAATCCCAAAATCTAAACCCATACCTTAACCCTATGTCCTGGGTTCAGCAGTAGCAGTCATTTTTCTCCTTGGTAGCTGGGGCAGTGCAGTGTTTTGACTTTTGGCTTGGGAACAGAGCTGATAACAAGGATGTTTTGGTTCGGCCAAGGACTTTGTGAGCCTCATGCTCTGCCAGGGAGGAGGGGAAGCCGGGAGGAAACAGAGACAGGACACGTGACCCAAGCTAGCCAAAGAGGTATTCCATACCACAGCACGTCATGCCCAGGAGGTAACTGGAAGTTAGCCGGAAGGGCTGAAAGACTGCAGGGTTGGAGGAGGCATCGGTCAGAGCTTGGTCGGGCTAGGGGGGCCAAGTTATCAGTCGGCTGGTGGTGAGATGTTGTATTCTTTTCCCTTGTTATTTCTTTTATCATTATTATTATTATTGGTGGTAGCAGCAGCGATTTGTGTTATACCTTAGTTACTAAAATGTTCTTATCTCAGCAGGTGGGAGTTGCATTCTTTCCGAATATCCTCTCCGTGCCTCCGTGAGTAGGGAGAGGGAAAGAAGAGGGGGGGAGTGAGTGAACGAGTTGCCTGACTGGGTTTAAACCACGACACCCTAAAGTTAACAATATACTAAACACCAATGTGAAGCCTATACCACAACTGTAACTGCAACCCATACCCCATCGCTAAAACTAATCCATAAAACTAACCTAACACTTAAACAAAAAAAAACACCTAACCTATATTTTAAACCTAAACCCAAGACTGCCCTGAACCATAAAGCTAAACCCTAAACCTAAATGTAAACCTAACACTATCCCTAACCCTAAACCAAAACATCATCTGAAACACTAAACCTAACTGTAACCTAAAACTAACTGTAATGGTAACTCAAAGGTTAACACTAAGCAAATTGTTAAACCAAAACCTAAATCAAAACATAACACTACCCCAACCTTAAAACCTTAACCCTAACCCTATCCTTAACAATAACCCTAACCCAAAACCCTAACCCTAGCCCTAACCTTAAAACATTAACCCTAACCCTATCCTTAACAATACCCTGCCGCAGAAAATATATGGACTCAGTCAGAGATCAATATGATCAGACAAAAAGCCCTTTATTACTGTTGTGGTTTAAACCCAGTCAGGTAATTCGTTCGCTCACTTCCCCCCCTTTCTTGCCCTCCCCCTGCTCTCGGAGGGACGGAGAGGAGAATCGAAAAGAATGCAACTCCCACGGGTTGAGATAAGAACAGTTTAGTAACTAAGGTATAACACAGATCACTACTGCTACCACCAATGATAACAATGATAAAGGAAATAACAAGGAAAGAGAATACAACACCTCAGCACCAGCTGACTTATAACTCGCCCCCCAAGCCCGACCAAGCTCCGACCGATACCTCCTCCAACCCTGCAGTCTCCCAGCCCTTCCGGCTAACTCCCAGTTACATCCTGGGCATGACGTGCTGTGGTATGGAATACCTCTTTGGTCAGTTTGGGTCAGGTGTCCTGTCTCTGCTTCCTCCTGGCTTCCCCTCCTCCCTGGCAGAGCATGAGGCTCACAAAGTCCTTGGCCAAACCAAAACATCTCTATCAGCTCTGTTCCCGAGCCGAAAGTCAAAACACTGCACTGCACCAGCTACCAAGGAGGAGAAACATGACTGCTACTGCTGAACCCAGGACAATTACAAAGCCTTAACCCGTTAAATACTATTTCTTACATGCACTTACAGTGATTTGGCATATTATGATTGGATACATGTCCTGAAGACCCTTTGCAACTAGCATATAATTGGTTAAGCACAGGTGTGGGAACTTGACCTCGAAAGCTTGCCAACAGTCCACAGTTCTCATTACATCAGTGAATTCTAGCTGCTTCTTATCTTGCTTGCTTAAGCTTCCTTGGGCCTCTCATGGCCTTGCTGTATCTTTCAGGATTTTCAGAGTTTCTGTACCAATTATCCATTCTCCTGTAAGAACACTGTCTCCACATCTCCCCCTTTTTGTTTTATATACGTTTTGGGTGACCCTACTTGAGCAGGGGATTTGGCCTAGATCATATCTCCAATATATGCCGACTACAGGCTGCTGGGCCTGCCCCTTTCTTCTGCTGTATGGCTCTCTGGTAACAGGGGAGGCCATCCTTCACATCAAGGTCTGCCATGGCATGTGTCCCCACCGCTCCACGCCTGCTGGGTTGCAGCCAACAGCAGAGCTAAAGGTTCTTCTTGGTGGCAAGCACAGAGGCCAACCCAGTCTTGCCCTTGATTGTGGTAGCAGGCCTTTTGTGAGCCTCAGTCCTTGCACATTGTTGTCAATGCAGAGTTTCACTTGCTTCATCCAGTGACAAGTGGCTACTACAGCAAGGCACACACACATTTACATTAGCAGAGTAGCTATTACAGGGTGAAGCAGCATGTTGAAGATGCTGATGGCAGCGAGGGACTAGCCAAAGAAATTTCTTACCAGTGGAATTTTCCCACCCTCTTAATTTGTTCCATCACCTGCTTTATAACACTACCATTGTATTAAAATTTTTCTAGCTTTTGCCTTAGCATTTTCTAGCAGCTACTGCAAATTTCCATACTCTAACATCTTTTTTACAAGTGACAAATCTATACAATACAAGGTGCAGTTTCTAATTGCTACTAAGCAGCTAGCTAGTAAATACAGGTGGTTTTATACACAAAATCACAGCCTCTAATAATAGCTAACTTACAAGCACACATATTCAAGATGTTACTTTTCATTTGTCCCCAAGTGATGTTTTGCAGTTATTCTTTTTTTCTCTTCCTCTATCTCATTCTGCTTGGGGTATTCACGGTCAGCTCCTGTAGCTGAGGCATCAGGTTTTTCCATTCATCTGTCCAGCTCATGGCAAGGCATGCAAACTTTGCAGGCAGTCACCATGGACCTGTAGGCAGGAGGACACAAATATACCCCCTCCCCCATAGTATCAGTTCTTGAGAAGCAGACAGGTTAAACTGCACATTGTTAACTGTTGTGGAGTTTGCTGCATCAACTCTTTCCCCCCCACCTTTTTTTTTTTTTTTGGATTCCTGCAAAAGCCTGCCTGCTCGACAGCAGCTACAGCCTCCTGCCTGCTTCAGCAGCAACTATAAATACCTGCCGGCAGCCGCACTTTTACATTAACTCTTTCATGCCCGAAAGGTTAAACAGCTACCCGTTAAAAACTTTTGCATGAACCCAACAATACACAAAACACCGATTGCCCTCAACACACACACACACGTGTGGGATCCCAGAAGCACACTCCATACAACTACAATATTTGAAGCACAAAATCCAGACAATCATTACTCCCACTACAGTCCCATGTACAGAACATGGCATAAGGACCCTGTGGAGACTAACAGGAAACCAGCTCCGAGAAGCATCATTGCAGTGCGAGGTGGCAGGCTCAACCTTAGCGGGTGTCCCCGCAGAGGCTCTGCCTCCCCCACATCGTATGAGGCTTGGGCTTTTATACTGACCAAAATGCACACTCATTCCGACACAGGTGGCCAGCCTGTGCTGGAAGAAGTGGCCAGCAATATCTGTAAAGGTCTCCAAAGGTTGATAGAAACCTAGACATACTTATTTTTACCAACTTCTAGTTCATAAGTATCACAGAGAGACTGTATTAAATGAGTCACAATATGCCCAATACCCCTGATAAGAGCATACGAAAGACCTTCCCACCACCGAAAATGCACACAATACGCCTGTATTCCGTGTTTGTCTCGCTGTAGGTTCAAGGGGAGTGGGTGGGGGGTGGTGGATAGTGGGTTTTCTTTTGTTTTTTTTTTGGTTTTTTTTTTGTTTTTTTTTTTTTGTTGTTGTTGTTGTTTTTTGTTTTTTTACTTTAACGTAAAAAAGATTGCTTCCTTCACTTTAAGAAGGACTGAAAACATCCATAAAACGGAAGTCCTAAGCTGAAATTTCAATTAATTCAATCACTGACAAGAGGATTGTCCTGGGGTGGTGCTGGCTCTTTCCAGGGTTTCACCCATCGAGCCGGCACCCACCACAGACCGGAATCTGTAATTATACACATATAACCGTGAACAGTTATCTTTACTGTCACGGGACCTTTCCAAATGCTGGTTTCCAAATCCTTGTACTGGGCCAAAATACCCGGAGTTTTAGTCATATAGCTGGAACCTAATGCCTGACCATGTATTATAGCAGGGGGGTCATTAAAGTCTCCTGTCAATTGCGCAAAATTCATAGCATATACAGCTTTCTGTATCCTTGCTACCGGTGTACGTCCTTCCTCTCCCGTTTTTTTGTTTTTCCAACAGTTGTTTAAAAGTTTGATGTGTTCGTTCAATAATAGTTTGTCCTTTAGTACCCCCACAATCACCCTGACCTTGTTGTAGAAGGGGTTTAACAGCAGCGGCAAAGGCAGTAGCCATGGATCCAGCCTTTTCCTCTGCTGTGCCCACTTTAGAACATGCATCAATCATTTCTTGAAGACCAGCAGATTTTGGCAAAACCTGCAAAATATGCTTACAAGCGGGGTTAGCATTTTCCATAGCCAGAGACATAAGCATGGATTCTTTAGCATTAGATGCCAGATCAATATTCTTTTCAATAGCCTCTGTCAATCTGTCAATAAATTGCATATATGGCTCAGTAGGTCCCTGCTTTACTGATGTATATGAAGGATTAGGTTTTCCCGCTTCCGGCACAGCTTTCAGAGCAGCTAAAGCCAATTGCTGTGCTTGCTGTAAAACTTCAATTTTTATACGAGGTTGTACTCAATCAGGGTGAAATTGTCCCTTTCCCAATAACATTTCAGATGAAACACCATGCAAAGGGTGATGAGGATTACACTCTGAATTCTCATCTGCAGCCCTTGCAGCAAGCTCCTCAAACCCACTTTTAAAATGTAGGAGCTGTGAAGGAGTTAATAAAATTGCAGCCACTCTGAGACAATCATTTGGAGTAACATTACTAGAAAAGAAAGCAGATAACATTTGCTGTGTATATGAGGAAGACAACCCATAGTACTGCCTATGATTGCATCCTGAATGCAGCCTTGCCATCTCATGACACTCGGATTGGCTTTATTAGATGTAGGAGTCCATGGTAACGGCACATCACACGGACTGATCTTATCTGTTTTTTCCGGTTTTTCTGGGGCTCTCTCCCTCTCCTCCCCCAACTTGTCCAGACGGTCCCGCAAGTCCTGCAATTGTTTACCTAAGGATTTTGTCCATTGTCCCCAGTTCCACTCATTTTGCAGCTCCAGTGGGAGTGATGCAAGCGGTGGTGTATGTGGCGGAGGTGGGTATTTATTTGGAGTTACACTCTCCTCCTTAGGAGACTCCCACCCTGGCAAAAATACTTGGAGATTAAGTTTAGGGGCAGTAGCAGCATGAAAAGGGTTAACATCAGTTTGTTTCAGTTGCTCAGTAGCCGCTACTGGCTCCTGAGTATCAGCTGGAGCTGCTGCCGGTAAAGGAGTTGTCGACACAGGATAGGGGAAAGGCGCAGGGTCCTCAAACTTTTCGTACTGTACTCAGTCAGAGATCAATATGATCAGACAAAAAGCCCTTTATTACAAAGCCTTAACCCGTTAAATACTATTCCTTACATGCATTTACAGTGATTTGGCATATTATGATTGGATACATGTCCTGAAGACCCTTTGCAACTAGCATATAATTGGTTAAGCACAGGTGTGGGAACTTGACCTCGAAAGCTGGCCAACAGTCCACAGTTCTCATTACATCAGTGTCCTGGGTTCAGCAGTAGCAGTCATGTTTTTCCTTTGTGTTAACTGGTGCAGTGCTGTGTTTTGACTTCCAGCTTGAGAACAGTGTTGGTGAAGCCGATGTTTTCGGTTTTTGCTAAGTGATGTTTACCCTGACCAAGGACTTTGTGAGGCTCATGCTCTGCCAGGGAGGAGGGGAAGCTGTGAGGAAGCAGAGACGGGGCGCCTGACCCGGGCTAGCCGGGGAGGTATTCCATACCACAGCACGACATGCCCGGGGTGGGGGGTAACTGGGAGTTACCCGGAAGGACACGGGCTTCCAGGTGGAACTCGTTTTTTTGGCTGGTGGTATCGTATTCTCTTCCCTTGTTATTTTCCCTTATCATTGTTGTAGTTGATAGTAGCGGTGGTGATTTGTTGCTGGACTGTTCTTGTCTCAACCCGTAGGAGTTGCACTCTCTCGATCCTCCTCCCCGTTCCTCCGGGAGTGGGGAAGGGGAGAGACCCGGTGCAGGGGGGGGGAACGGACACGGACCTCGATTGTTGTCAGCTCGGCACCACTCACTGGGAGTGAGTGAACAAGTTACCTGACTGGGTTTAAACCACGACAATCAGAGAATTCTAGCTTCTTCTTATGTTGCTTGCTTAAGCTTCCTTGGGCCTCTCACGGCCTTGCTGTATCTTTCAGGATTATTCAGAGTTTACGTACCAATTATCCATTTTCCCGTGATAACTTTGTCTCCACAATACCCCTAACCCTAAACCATAACCATAACTATAACTCCAAACCCCAATCGTAAAACCAAAACCATAACCCTAAACTTAACCCTAACACTAATCATAACCGTAACCCAAACCAAAAACGTAAACCCTAACCACAACCCTAAATCCAAACCAAAAGCCCTAACAATAAGCCTAACCCGAAACCACAAGCCTAAAATCTTACCCTAATTCCAACACATAACCCTAAGGCTAACCTGAAACCATATTTCTAAAATGTTACCCTAACACTAACCCTAAATCCTAACCCTAACCCCTAATACAAAAACTAACCCTAAACCTAACCCTAAATCAACAACATAACCCTTACGCTAACCAAAATTTGAACCCGAACCCTAAGTCAAACCCAAACCCTAAACATAAAAATAAGACTAATCCTTACTAAAAAACTTACCCTAAACCTAGCTCTAAAACCTACCCACTAACGCAGACCCTAAAACTGAACAAAATTCTAACAGCAAGGCAGGCCATAAACATAACCATTGAACAAACCCTAAACCACATGTTAACCCTAACCCTAACCCGGAACCTAGCATAACCTAAACATAACCAAAACCATAAATCTAAACGCATACTGTAATAATAAACCTAACCCTACCGAAAATAACAATGCGAAACCTAAAAACTAACCATAACCATAAAACATACCATATCCCAAAAACTAATACACAACCTATACCAAACACTAAGACTAAATGTTAACCTAAACCAAACCCTAACCCTAATACTAACCGTAACCGTAAGGCAAACTCTAGCCCTAACCCAAAAGTTAACCCTAAAACTAACTCTAACCCTAAGCCTATCCATAGCCCTAACCACTAACACAAACCCTAACCCTAACTGTAAAAATTAGGCAAACCATAAACCCTAACCCAAACGTTCACCCTAACCCTAAATCCATGCCATAATCCTACCCCTACCATTACCATAAATGCTAATACAAAACCTAACGCAGAACCACAGCCATAAAAGACACACTATCCCTAACACAAATCCATAACCCAAACCAAACTCTAACCAGAATCCTAAGCCTAACCTATACCTAAAACCTAAACCCAAACCTACACTGAATGCTAAAACGAAACCTAAACCCTAAGCCTAAACGTAAGCCTATCTCTAACCCGATCACTAATCATAACTGTAATGAAAAATCTATCCCTAACCCAAAAGTTAACCATAAAACTAACCCTAACCTCTAGCACTAGCCTTAACCCTAAACCTAAACCTAAGCACAGCCGTAACCCTAAAACTAACTCAAACACTAACCGCAACCACAGGCCTAGCCCTAACTCAAACCCTAAACGTAACCCTAGCCCTAGACCTAACCATGACACCTAACCCAAAAACTAGCACTAACCGTAACCTTAACCCTAAAAAAAACCCCTATCCATAATGCTAAAACTAACCAAAATGGAGACCAGAACACTAAACCGAACAATGACCCAAACCCTAAACCCAAAGCTTAAAAAACAAACCCTATCCCTAAAACACTAAACCTGACCCTAAACCAGACTAAAAAAAAAAACCCTAAACTCAATCTTAACCCTAACCCTCAACCTCTCCCTAAACCCTCAACAGAACTCTACTGTTAAGACTCAAAATGACTCTAAACTTTACCAGACCATAACCAAGCAGTAAACCTAAATGTAAACCTGAAGCTACCATAACCCTAACCATAACCCTAAAGATGAACCCATACCATAACTCTAAAACTAACTCTACCCTAAATCTAAGGTGAAGCCCAAACCCTAAACCCTAATTCTAACCATAGTCCTATACCTTAAACCCAAACCCAACCCTACCCCAAAGGCGACTGCCAAACCGAAACCCAAACCCTAAAAATAACCCTAACACTAGCCGTAATGCTAAACCTAACCCTAACCCTAACCATTATGCAAACCCTAAACCCTAACCATAATTTTCATCCTAACCCTAACCTTAACGACAAATCCATGCCTAAACCATTACCCGAACAGAACCCTAAACATTAATGCAAACCCTAAGCCCTAACCATAGCCATAACCCATACACAATCCCTAAAACTAACTCATAGCCCCAACCTAAACCTAGTCCTAAACCTAACCCTAACCCTGCCCTGAACCCTAACACAAAACATAAAACCTAAGCCTAAAAGAAACCAAAACCCTATCCCTAACCGAGACTGTAAGGTAAACTCTAGCCCTAACCCAAAAGTTAAAACAAAAACTGACCCTAAACCACATTGCTAACCTTAACCTGTAATCGCAACTGGAACCCATACCCTAACCCTAAAGCTAATACATAACCTTTACCTATCCCCAAAGCTAATACATAACCCTTACCAAACCCCAGACCTAACCCTAAACCAAGCCTATACCTTAAAACTAAACCCAAGCCTACCCTGAAACCTAATGCTAAATCTAAACCCGAAGCCTAAACACAGGCCTGAACCTAATCCTGACAATAACCCTAATGCTAACTGGAAGCAAACTCTAAACCTAACCAAAATATTAAACCTAACACTACCTCTGACCATAGCATTGACCCTAACCCATAACATTAACCCTAGCCCTGATCCAAACCACTAACCCTAACATGAACCAAAACCTAATGCTAAAAACCCCTAAATACCCATAACTCTAACTTCAATCCCTAACCCTAAACCAAACCATAACCCTAAAATCAACAATTACACGAACCACAACCCCAAACCACAAATTTAACCACTGACTCTAACCCAGAAACTAAACCCTAACCCTAACACTAATATTAAACCCAAACCTAACGCTAAAAATCCCTAAATAACCCTAACCGTAACTCTAACTTCAATTCCTAAACCTAAACTGAACCATAATCCTAACATCAACGCTAAACCTAACAGTAATCCCGACCCGCACACATAATCACTAATCCTAACCCTAACTCAGACCCTAACCCTAACACATAACAATAGATATCTCCCTAAAAGTAACCCTAACCCTAAACCCAAAATTTAAAACCATAAACCTAATCCTACACCTAACAATAATATTAACCCTAAACCCTAAAACTAATTTGAACCCAAACACTAATCCTAACCCTAAAACTGAAAAAACATAACCCTAAATCTAAAAACACAATTCAAACCCTAACCGTAACCATGTTCCTAACCATACCCTACAGCTAGTAAGCTCTAGCCATAACCATTATGCAAACAGTAAACCCTAACCCAAACATTCACCCTAACCCTAACACAATCCCTAAATCCATGCCTTAATCCTAATCCTGACACTGCAATAAAGACTAATGCAAAGCCTAAACCCAAACAATAACCATAACACAATTAACCCTTAACCATAAACCTAATTTGAAACCTAACATTGACCCAAACCCTACACCTGAAAAAACATAAACTTAACCCTAAAAAACTAATTCCAATCCAAATGCCAACCATAACCATAACCATAAAGAAAGCCCCAACTGTAACCGTTATGCAAACCCTAAAACCTAACCCAAATGTTCCCCCTAACCCTAACCCGAAATCCATGCCTTAATCCTAACACAAACACCACCATAAATACTAATGCAAACCCTAAACCCTAACCATAACCATAAAATATGCACTACCCTTAAAACTAATTCATAAACTTAAACTAACCTGAACACGAACACTAAGCCCAACCTATAACTTAAACCTAAACCCAAACCCAGCGTGAAACATAATGTGAAAACTAAACCCTATACCTGAACATAACATTAATCCTGTCCCTAAACATAACCATAAGGCAAAATCTATGCTTAACCCAAAAGTTAATCCTAATACTAAATCTAACCCTAAGAACAGCCCTAAATTAAACCTAAGCCTAACCCTATCCCTAATGCTAACCCTAAAAATAACAATAATCAGAAACATAAATCAAACATGAATACCTAACCATAAAATCTAAATATAAAACCAAACACAAAATGCTAATATTAAACCCTAACACCAACTCAAAGCCTAAAGGCAACCGTAAACAGAAGCTAACAGACAGCTTAACCCTAAACCAAAAAATTAATCTTAATACTAACAGTAACCCTAACTCTAACTCAAACCGAAACCCTAAATTAAACCCTAACCCTAAAACACTAAGCCGAAACTAACTCTAACCCTAACTCAAAGGTTAACCCTAGCCCTAACCTCAACCATAACCCTAATCCTAACCCCGAAGCCCAAAATTAACCATTAACCCTAGCCCTGAAACTAAAAACTAAACATAACGCTAACTCTAACCCTACCCCGAACAGCTAACAATAGCACTAACCCAAAACGTAATCACTAACCCTAAAACTAAACCCTAACCCTAACAATGAACCAGAGACCTAACCCTAAAAGTAACCCTAATGCAAGTCTAACCTAAACCCTAATAAGAAAACTAAACCCTAAGCACAAACGTAACCCTAAACCTATCCTGAACTGTAACCGTAAGGCAAACTCTAGCTGTCACCCAGAAGTTAACCCTAACATTAATCTTACCCTAATACTAAATAGTAGGCCAACACTAACGCTAAAGCTAACACTAAGCGTAGCGATAAAATCAACCATAACCATAACACCAAACCCTAACCCCAACCTTAACCACTAAACCTAGCCCTAAAACTAAACCCTAAATCTATCCTTAACACTAACACCTAACCATAGCCCAAACCATAACAGAAACCCTATGTCCGGGGTTCAGCAGTGGCAGTCAATTTTCTCCTAATTAGTAGCTGGTGCAGTGCTGTGGTTTTGACATTCAGCCTGTGAATAACGCTGATAACACCAATGTTTTTAGTTGTTGTTCAATATGTTTACTCTGACCAAGGACTTTGAGTCTCATGCTCTGCCAGGGAGGAGGGGAAGCCGGGAAGAAGCACAGACAGGACACCTGACCCAAACTACACAAAGTGGTATTCCATAACACAGCACATCATGCACAGGATGTAGAACTGGGGGCAGTTACCCAGAAAAGCTAGATCAGTGCTGGGGTCAGGCTGGGTATCAGCCGATGGGTGGTGAGTGATTGCATTCTCTTCCCATGTTATATCCCTTAAAATTATTGTTATTGGTGGTAGCAGTAGCAGTTTTGTGTTATATGATAGTTACTGGACAGTTAGTATGTCAACCCGTGGGAGTCACATTCTTTCGATTCTCCTCCACATACATGTGGGAGCGGGGGAGAGGAAGGGGGGGAAGTAAGAGAGCAGCTGAGCAGTTTTGGGTCACCAGCTGGGCTTAAACCATGACACCATAAACCTAAACCTAAAACCTAAAAAGATAAACCTAACACTAAACGTGAACTCTAACCCTAAACCTAAAAATAAACCCTAAACCTAAAACTAACCCAAACACCTAAATACAGATCTAAAACGAAAAGTAAATGTAACCCTAAAGCAAAAACCTGAAACACTAAACCTAACCCTAACCGTAATCCTGACGCTAAACCCTAAACCGAATTAGAACCCTAACATTAATCCTAAACCTAAAAATGAAAAACCATAGCCCAAACCCTAAAAAATTAATTCAAAAATTGTCTACAAAACCTAAGCCAAACCCTGAACCCAATGACTAACCCTAGTGACTAAACCTAACCCCAAAAACAAACCTCACCCAAAACCATCATAAACCTTACCCTAATGAATAACCCTAACGACTAACACTAACACCAGCCCTCACCCTAAACCTAATGACTAACCTTAGCGAATAAACCCAACCCCAACCCTAAACCTCGGTCTAACCCATCCCTAAACCTAACCATAATGAATAACCCTAATGACTAACCCTAACCCCAGCCCCAGCCCTCACCCTAAACATAATGACTAACCCTAGTGAATAAACCGAACCCCAACCCAACCCCAAACCTCACCCTAACTCTAAACCTAATGATTAACCCTAATGACTACACCTAACCCCAACCCCAAACCTAGCCCTAAAACTATCCCTAAACCCAACCCTAATGACTAACCCGAATGGCTAAACCTAACCCCAACCCCAGCCCTCACCCTAACCCTAGCCCTAAACCTAACAATAATGACTTACCCCAACCCCAACCCCAGCCCCAGCCCTCACCCTATCCTAGCCCTAAACCTAACCCTAAACCTTAACCCTAATGATGCGAGGAATAGTAACGGACTAAGGGAAGGGTTAAGAGTTTTCTTCAAACTATGTATTGATTGTGTTAACTTAATATAGGGAACAGATATGTTCTTGTTCTTGCTAGTCTTGTGGTTAAACTATAACTCAGAATAGAATAGGTAACCAAAACACATTGTTTAAAATCAAAGACCCTTTTCCCTCAGGAAGATGAATGTCTGACAGGAACCTGTTTCAACTAGTCTCTAAAAGACTTGAGGCTGCCAGCTGGGAAAACTGTGCCAAGGGTGAAAAGTGCATAGCAAGGAAGACCTGTTACTCCACCCAGAAGACCCCTGCCCAAGACCACCAGATGGCAGTGTGCAGGCGTAGAAGGGAGGGAAATAGTATTAATGAGTTCTTGGAACTAATTATAATAATCTCCTCCTATGCTTGTGAAATCTGATGAATATGTATGTTTGTGTGTAATAAATACCTAGCTTGTTGAGATCCCGGTGTGGGAGTTAGGAGGAGCAATCCCCATCGCACCCGGCACCGCAAAAAACATACCAGCTTTATAACTCCTCGTGAGTTATGAAGTTCTGCTCCATAAATCACTAACACTTACCCTAAACCTAAACACTAAACTTAAATATAACTCTTACCCTAACCCTATCCCTAAAACTAACCGTAACCCCTAACTGTGGAGACAGTGTTCTCACAGGAGAATGGATAATTGGTACATAAACTCTGAAAATCCTGAAAGATACAGCAAGGCCATGAGAGGCCCAAGGAAACTTAAGCAAGCAAGATAAGAAGAAGCTAGAATTCACTGATGTAATGAGAACTGTGGACTGTTGGCAAGCTTTCGAGGTCAAGTTCCCACACCTGTGCTTAACTAATTATATGCTAGTTGCAAAGGGTCTTCAGGACATGTATCCAATCATAATATGCCAAATCACTGTAAGTGCATGTAAGAAATAGTATTTAATGGGTTAAGGCTTTGTAATAAAGGGCTTTTTGTCTGATCATATTGATCTCTGACTGAGTCCATATATTTTCTGCGGCACCTAACTCTAAACCTTAACCATAACCATAACCCTAAACTGTAATACTAAACACTAACACTAAACTTGATTCTAGCCCTAACCCTAACTGTAAGTCCAGCACTATCCCTGACATTGCCTCTGCCCCAGCCCTAAACTGAGCACAAAAACCTAACCATAACCTACACTCGAACCTTAACCCTATCCCTAAGCTGACAACCTATCCTGACTCTCTAGCACAGCATGCTATCCTTAACCCTAACCCATAACCCTAACCTTAACCCCTAACTCTAACTCCTAACACTAACCTAACCCCAACAGCTATTGCCCTTTGGTTCAGCTGTAGCAGTCGTTTTTCTCCTTCATAGTAGCTGGTGCAGTGCTGTGTTTTCGACTATAGTCTGGGAAAAATATTCATAACACACCAATGTTTTTAGATGCTGCTAAGTAATGCTTACCTGACGAAAGACTTGTCAGTCTCATGAGCTGCCAGTAAGGAGGGGCACGGGAAGACGGGAGGAAGCAGAGACAGGATACCAGACCCAAACTAGGGATATTCCATATCACAACACTTCATGCCTCTATATAAACTGGGAGGATTTACCCAGAAGGCCCAGATAGCTGCTTGGATCAGGCTGTGTATAGGTCAGCGGGTGGTAAGCAACTGTATTGGGCATCACTTGTGTTTATTGTTTTCTTTTCCTTTTCCCCTTTTAGTTTTGTATCCTCTTCCCTTGTTAATTCCCCTATCATTATTATTATTGGTGGTAGTAATAGTAGTTTTCTATTATAACTTAGTTACTGGACTGTTCTTATCTCAACCCGAGGGATGTACATTCTTTCAATTCTCCTCCCCATCTGTCTGGGAGCAGGGAGGAAGGGGGGGAGTGAGCAAGAGGCTGCGTGGGTCTGAGTTACTGGCTCTGGCTTAAACCACAACACCCTTATAAGGCTATATATACCTGAGGCAGGGAGTAATTTATTAGGGAGAGATTTGATTATTCAACGAGGATTAGAAATCAGAAACCACAGTGAACACATTACTATTTGTCCTGGGTTAAGCAGTAGCAGTCATTTTTCTCCTTCTTAGTAGATGGTGCAGCACTGTGTTTTTGACTTTCATCCTGGGAACAGCGCTGATAACAACAATGGTTTTAGGTGTTGCTAAGTCATGTTTAGTCTGACCAAGGACTTTCTGAGTCGCATGCTCTGCCAGGGAGGCGGGGAATCCAGGAGGAAGCAGAGGCAGGACACCTGACCCAAACTAGCCAAAGAAGTATTCCATACCACAGCACTTCATGCCCAGTATAGAAACTGAGGGCAGTTACCAGGAAGGGCTAGATCACTGCTCGGGTCAGGCTGGGTATCAGTCAGCAGGTGGTGAGCGTTTGTATTCTCTTCCCTTGTTATTTCCCTTATTGTTATTATTATTGGTGGCAGCAGTAGTGGTTTTGTATTATACCTTAGTTACTGGACTGTTCTTATCTCAACCCGTGGGAATTACATGCTTTCGATTCTCCTCCCCATTCCCTCTGGGAGCAGGGGGAGGAAGGGGGAGAGTGAGAGAGAGGCTGCGTGGCTGGGCTTAAACCACGACAGTTCTTCGTGGCGCCCAACATGGGGCACGAAGGGTTGAGATAATGACAGATCTGACCAGAGTGTGTCTAATTGTATTGGTGATAAGCATTCATTGTTTTGGATTAATAGTCACTCATCACAATGCGGATTTATTGGCTATCAAAGTTGTTGCTCTTGATCTCGGAGTTTCAGAATGTTGTACCTTATTTACAGCAGGTATTTGCTGTGTTAATTGGCTGCAGTGCTTGGGCTAAGGTTCTTGTTTCATTGTACTTTATGGTAATGACTTGTAATACAATGGACTCATTGATGATGAAACTGATCTGGCTTGCATTCCCAGTGTGGTCACCACCTCTATATTTTGGGTGGTATATAATAGGAGTGCATAGCAATTACACATTTTTTTACCCCTCCTCTGCTGAACAGCCTATGAAGGAGACATTCCCACACACCCCCGCAACAAGTACAGCAGCTACTCAAACTCTGACCGCAGCAGACAGCGCAGCTACTCCAACTCCAAGCACAGCAGCTACACCAACCCCAGTGACAAGTACAGCAGCTACTCAAACTCCGACTGCAGCAGACAGCGCAGCTACTTCAACTCCAAGCACAGCAGCTACACCAACCCCAGTGACAAGTACAGCAGCTACTCAAACTCCGACTGCAGCAGGCAGTGCAGCTACTCCAGCTCCAAGCACAGCAGCTACACCAGCCCCAATGAAAAGTACAGCAGCGTCATTTGAGAGTTCTGAAGGTTTTGAATGGCCTTTAGGTACTTTTGAGACCTGCCTGCTGATTGTGATGGGGATCACGATGTTGGCACACATACAGAGTGTGTTTTACCCACAACTATTTCGTCTGATCTTGAGTGTTAAGCAGAGTTTGGTTTGGGTCTTGTCTAAGATTGGATGACGATATAGGAGGGCCAAGAGGTTTTTCCCGAGGATGGACAGTCATGAGTATCAGGGTGTTTGGGACAGTATGGGCAAGTATCTAGTCCACTGGGCCCCTCCAGTGCTTTGGAAGCATTGGAGATGGAAGGTGTGGCATTTCACGACACGGACTCAAGTTGACGCAGGGACTCAAATCCTTGTTTATTACCTCCAAGCCCTTTTTATCCACTTGTTCAGTACTTTCCCTACCTGCACATGCATACAACGTTCAATCTCAATGGCCACTGTGAAACTCTCCAGGTAATTAGTCCAATCACAATGCTGCAGACCCTCTCACCATCCCCACATCCTCTGGCCTACAACTGAGATTCCCGCCACAACTACATCCTGGCCCATCCTCCCAAGGATTGCTTGTTTACCTTTCCTGTCCTTCAACATTCCAACTCATTGACCCAGGGCTTGTCAAAGCAGCAAGGCCTCAGAGCTCATTGCCAAACTATTTTTCATGCAAATCTTATCACCTTCACTACCCACGGAAGGCAGCTTAATGGAGTCCCCAAAGACAAGCTGCAGAAACTGCTGAAGGGGAGGGTGAATTATTTTGAGCCTGGTGGGCCTATGACACCTCAGGCCATCAGGGAAGAGATGCAACTCACATATGGACTCATGATCGAGGGGTGAACTTTGCAATGGACACTATTGCCCAGGTTATTCACAAGTGTGAAACATGCTGCAATTAAGCAAGCCAAGCAGTTAAAGACTCTCTGGTATGGAGTACGATGGCGGAAGTACAAATATGGGGAGGCCTGGCATATTGACTACATCACACTCTCCTGCTCTGAAAGACTGTTACAAGAGATGGAGCCCAACATCATGGACCAGATGGCCTCAGAAGCTTTATAAGGATTGGTCCATGCACTAAGGAATAATCTCTGTCTCTTTGTGTGTATGGATGTATATATATGTATATATATGAGTGATGGTATATTGAAAATGTAGGATCTGAGCATGATGTGAATGGTATGGAATCAGGTGTGGATACTGTCCTGAGTTCAGCAGTAGCAGTCATTTTTCTCCTTCTCAGTAGCTGGTGCAGTGCTGTGGTTTTGACTTTTGGCCTGGGAACAGCGCTGATAACACCAATGGTTTTAGGTGTTGCTAAGTCATGTTTAGTCTGACCGAGGACTTTCCGAGTCTCATGATCTGCCAGGGAGGAGGGGAAGCCAGGAGGAAGCAGAGACAGGACACTTGACCCAAAGTAGCCAAAGAGGTATTCCATACTACAGCACATCATGCCCGGTATAGAAACTGAGGGCAGTTACCCGGAAGGCCCAGATCACTGCTCGGGTCAGGCTGTGTATCGGTCAGCGGGTGGTGGGCAATTGTATTCTCTTCCCTTGTTATTTCCCTTATCATCATTATTATTATTGGTGGTAGCAGCAGTGGTTTTGTGTTATACCTTAGTTACTGGACTGTTTTTATCTCAACCCATGGGAGTTACATTCTTTCGATTCTCCTCCCCATCCCTCCAGAAGCAGGGGAAGGAAGGGGGAGAGTGAGAGAGAGGCTGCGTGGCTGGGCTTAAAACACGACACTGCTACCATGAACATGTTGATGGAAAAAGATGAAAAAGACATTGACTCTGTGATGTGCGTTAAGGAAGGCAATCAGTGGAGTCTAAACATTGCACCCTTGAAAATAACATTTCAAAACGAGTGTGGGGTAATTAGTCAAAGACAATACCCTATCTTTGTGGAAGGGCATAAAAGTATCCAGCCAGTAATAGAACCTTTACTTAAAGATGGGTTCTTAGATCCTTGCATGTCTACTTTTAACACCCTATTTTGCCTATACAAAAATCAGACGGCGCCTATTGCCTAGTACAGGATTTGAGAAAGATGCGATCATACAAACCCAACATCCTGTGGTCCCTAACCCATATACCCTAAAGAGCAAAATACCACACAAACATCGATGGTTTAGTGTTACAGACCTCAAGAATGCCTTTTGGGCCTGTTTATTGAAACCTGATAGTAGGGATTTGTTTGCCTTTCAATAGGAAGATCCCCAGACAGGATTCAAGCAACAGTTCAGGTGGACTGTCTTGCCTCAGTGGTTTATGGAATCCCTTAATCTATTTGGACAGGTGCTAGAGCAGATTTTAGAACAGTTTAAACTGCCTTCAGGAGTCTTCTTATTGCAAAATGTAGATGATCTTTTACTCTCTGGAGAAGAGAAACAATTGGTGAAAGAGGCCACTGATTCACTTCTGAACTTTTTAGGAAAACAGGGTTTGCGAGTTACAAAGACAAAACTTCAATATGTGGTAAGAGACACAATGGATATGCCATCACTGATGGCACAAACTGTGAAACAAAGGAAATGGGACAATTACCAAATAATTGGTCAGCTCAGACCTGTGAATTATATGCTCTCAATCAAGCATTCCAGATGTTGGAAGGGCAAGAAGGAAATATCTATACCGGTTCCAGATACGCATTTGGGGTAGTGCACACCATCAGGAAAATATGGGAAAGGAGGGGCTTAATAAATACTAGGGGAAAAGAAGTAGCCCATGAAGAACTTGTTAGACAGATATTACATAACTTGATGCTGCCTACTGATTTATATAATTTCTCAAGAACTTGCCAAAACAGTTTTAAGTTGACAAGTTGGTTTTCTTTATTGCAGTGCCGGGAGACACAGGGGATAGCTCCTCCTAGCATGTCTCTCTTGAAGTGCTAAACAAGCCATCCTTATATAGTCACTAAGCATACATATTCATTACATACATGCATATTCGTGAGGTTACTTATGTATTACAACATTTTTCTCGAAAGTTTCTCCTGCACGCACACAAAAACGTGGCAGTGGTCTTTGGGGGTTGTTTACTTCTTCCAACAATCTTCATCGCTTGGCCGTTCCTTGAACTTCTGTCAGTCTTTGAAGCATGCACAACAGATAAATGCTTACGCCAGCTTAATTAGTTTAGTCACAACATGTCAGTAACACCACTGACATAACTGAATGATTTCTCCCTGTCCTTCTACTTATCAGTTAACTCAGCTACAACTCATCCTGAACATCTGCTAGTTTAGATAATCTTTATCTACACATCCTGTTTTGCTTACCATAAATTTTGGACATTCTGTTTTCCTTACAAAAAATAATGTACAAGGTTATGGGGTCCTAGAACTATGTTAACTACATTCATTTATCTTTTACAAGGATGACCACTAAGGAGAACTAATTTACTTACTTATAAGAAATTATATTTCAGCCTATATTTCTCTATTTCACTACAGAAATAGCTGTAGTACATGTTAATGGACACCAAAAAGGAAATACTTTCTGAGCCAAGGGAAATCAATTAGCATACAAAGCTGTTCAGGAGGCGGCTTTAAAATCTGACATTATAAGTATGAATTTCCTTACACCCAAAATGCCCTTCAGAAACCCTGAATTTTACTGAAAAAGAAACTCTTAGAAAGTTAGGAGCAAATGACCAAGATGGAAAATGGGTACTCCTGGATGGTGGGGAAATGCTAAGCAAACAAACCTAGAGGGAGATAATGGCCATTTTATATCAAGGAAGTCATTGGGGAACCCGAGCGATATGTGATTTGGTTCTTTGAAAATATGGAGGTATAGGAATTGTCCTGGGTTTGGCTGTAACAGTTCTTTTTCTCCTTCTTAGTAGCTGGTGCAGTGCTGTGTTTTTGACTTTAGCCTGAGAACAATGCTCATAGCACACTGATGTTTTAGTTGTTGCTAAGTAATGTTTACCCCGATCAAAGACGTGTCAGTCTCATGCTCTGCCAGGGAGGAGGGGCACGGGAAGCTGGGAGGAAGCAGAGACAGGACACCTGACTCAAATTGGCCAAAGGGGTATTTCATACACAGCATGCCATGTCCAGTATATAAACTGGGGGGAGTTACCCGGAAGGCCCAGATTGCTGCTCAGGTCAGGATGAGTATTGGTCAGTGGGGGGTGAGCAATTGTATTGTGCATCACTTGTGTTTATTGTTTTCTTTTCCTTTTCCCCTTTTAGTTTTATATTCTCTCCCCTTGTTATTTCCCTTGTCATTATTATTATTAGTGGTGGAAGTAGTAGTTTCGTATTATACCTTAGTTACTGGACTGTTCTTATCTCAACATGTGGGATTTCCATTCTTTTGATTCTCCTCCCCATCCCCCCTGCAGGGGAGGGGGGGAGGAGGGGGGCAGTTGGCGAGCAGCTGCGTGGTTCTGACTTCTGTCGGGGCTTAAACCACAACAGTCCGCATGATCCACACAGTCCAGTACACCTGATTGTCCCTCTCCTCCACCTGGCTGGAGGCAGGGCCCCTCTAATAGTGATCACAAGATTCTCCATTTACGTCTTCTAGAAAAGGATTCGAAATCCTTATCACGGGAGTTGGAGTGAAATCAGCTCTTCCACACCATCTGGGAAGCTTCTCACCAAAGACTGGAGCAGCAACTTTCTTGGGAGGATCATCATTGACAGCTGTTTTCCTTTTCAAGTCATGCACCCAGAAGTGAGGTGGGTTTTCCTTCTCACTTTCTCATGCCTTCTCCATGATCCCACAGATAAAACTATAGGGTGGTCTGTGGTGTGTACCTCCTATATCTTCCCTTCAGAGACAACTGAGTGATGAAGGAAAATACATGTGTCCTTCTGGAGCCCGAATTTGGTCCAGGAAGGAACATATTTATGTACCGCCCTGTCACTCCCGGGCCTCTGTTTTCTGGAATACAGGAATTAATGGGTATACTATAGAAGAAGAAGAGCTAAACCAGAGAGGCATTAATTTGAGAAGAAAAATTACCTTGCATAAAGACAATATTTTCCATGGGGTGAGTCACTGTGATGCAACCCCGTTCCCATAAAGGGAGTAGACCAGACAGTTAATTTAATTTATGGATTAGAAACAGATGTTTATTGGAAAGATCTGATAGGGAGATTTAGAATGTAAGTTTTGAAAAATACTAGCAGAGAAAATATAACTTACACACCTACTCAATTGCCCCAGATAGGACCATGGAACCTGCCGAATGATCCTAATATAGTCAAGGTGGTAGAGATATCTGATTTAAAAGAAACCCTTGAGATAGAGACAGGATATGGAGACACTAATGCCTGGGTAGAATGAATTAAATACACTGTGAGAAGCTTAAACAAAAGTAATTGTTATGCATGTGCATCAGGGAGACTGTAGCACAAGTAGTGCCTTTTCCCTTAGGGTGGGGGAAAGATCTACAAGGAATGCAATTTATGTTAGACTTATGCCAAGACCAGATGGCATGGGGAAATGCATCATGCAGATCCCTTTCTCTGCTATTTCAAGCACTGGAGAAGAAAGATGTCAGAGTCCCACCTGTCTCCTCAGGAGTAGTTAGTAACCATACTGCCTGTCTCTCACAACTGGGAAGAAATGTTACCAAATTCCTTGGAAATATGAGCAGGTGTGTAGAAACTCTGAAAGTCATGCCTCTTGGAGGTAGTGTCCGTCAGACCTATCTGTGGTGGTACTGTGGAAAAAGAACTCTTTATTCTACCCTTCCCCTCTCATTGGGAAGGCGCTTGTGCTATTGCTCAATTAGCCATCCCTTTTACCCTGGCATTTGAACATCATAGACTATCAGAACACCAGCATGAAAGGAGCTTAGGGAGATCCTTTGATGAAAGGATTTATACTGATTCGGATGGAGTCCCTAGAGGTGTTCCAGATGAAGTACGAAATCAAGTGACAGCAGAGTTTGAGTAATTTTTTTTTCTGGTAGGTAACTCTAAAAAAAATGTTGATTGGATTTGATGTGAAGGGTTAACCGATGTATGGGGGGGTAGGTCAAACTGCTTGTTTAACAATGTTACTGCTTGCTCATGCTTATTGTACTTGCGATGTACAAGGGGGTAGGTCAAACCACTTGCTTAACAATATCACTGCTTGTTCATGCTTATAGTGCTCGCCGTGTATGCTAGAACAAGATATAAGGACATAGCTATTGTTAAGAAGTAGGGACCGTGATTTGATTCCAGTCCTTTGGACACCTAGGCTGGCTGAAATTGGCTCTGCAGTTTGGACGATAACCAAGCCTCCAGGGAGCATGCGTAAAGACTAGAGGTGAAAAGTTCAGGCTCGAGGAAGACTCATTTACTTCATCTTGAGACCCTCGCTCACGACCACTAGGAGGCACTGCGCAGGCACAAAGGACTTCTTAGCTCATTATAATACCAAGCAGGGATAGGACATGAATATGTATAGGTGTGTTGTGCAACCTCATGAATATGTATAACTTTAGAGGATAAATGTAAAGGGGAAACGGCGCTAAGGTGCGCATGCTTTTGGAGGAGCTATCCCCCATGCGCCTCAGCGCTGAATAAAAAGCATACCTACTTTACAACTTTAAAGAGTTGTGGAGTCTACCCACACATCAGATTAATTACATATATTACAATCAACAAAGATTCATCAATTATACTAGGGATGCTGTAAAAGGAATAGTTGAGCAATTGAATGCTACTAGTCGAATGGCATGAGAGAACAGAATGGTATTGGTCATGTTGCTAGCTGAGAAAGGGTGTGTGTGTGTAATGTTAGGAATCAAGTGTTGTCCTTTTATCTCAAACAACACTGCTCCCAATGGCACTATAACCAAAGCACTGCAGGGACTTACTACCTTAGGAAAAGAATTGGCTGAAAATTTGGGAATACATAGTTTATTAACAGGATGGTTAGAATCCTGGTTTGGAAAAAGGAAAGGAATAGTGGCA
The DNA here is from genome assembly GCF_033815535.1 of Pezoporus flaviventris. NCBI lineage: Eukaryota > Metazoa > Chordata > Aves > Psittaciformes > Psittacidae > Pezoporus > Pezoporus flaviventris. The sequence goes on from NW_026892695.1 coordinate 154,059, forward strand.
TCAATTTTTACTTTTTTAATTGTAGTAGCAGGAGTATTAACAGCTATAGGATGCTGCATAATTCTGTGCATAAGAAGACTTGTACAATGTCTTATTGAAACAACTTTGTCAAAACAAATGCTCATGGGACCACCACCCTACTCTGATAAAATGCTTCTGATAAAAGAAAGGAAAAGTGAAAATGATTTGGATGACTTATCTTCAGAAAAAAAATGTGAAATTATGTTACCCAGACTGGAAGCAACATATGGGCCAATTCCTTAAAGATGTACAAAAAATAACAATGGTAAAAATAAGAGAAAGGAGGGATTCTGAGAGAAACAGCGTTGTTTTTACATATTGGGGATGGGGCTTTAATAAATAGCTGATGCTTCCCTGACGTGTCTGTGTCCTGCTGAACCTGGAGATTGTTTCTCACACTCACTTCCCTTGAGCTGCCTTCCCCTCCCCCTGCCCACATCCCTCCATCCCACAGGGTGGCAGAAAGACCCCCCAGCTGCCCCAGGGTGGCCTGGGAGGAGGTGAGGGCTCCCCAGGAGATCAACTCTACACTAGAGCCATCCAAAGTGTGCCTGGTGCAGCCACTTCAGAGAGGTGAGTGAGGGTTCCCCCAGGCCTGGCCAGGGTAGGGGTCAGAGACTGTAACCAGCTGGATGCTGGAATTGCTGGATCCTGGTTCCTCCTCACGCTGGCAGCAAGTGCCTGCACTCTTCTGCCAGAGGCATTGAGGACAATTCATTGTGGCATCCCACTTGGCTGTCTTTGACTCTGGTTCAGACTAAAGTTCCAGCATGTCCGCTACGGCAGTTCTCAGTGTTGGTGTGACCTCATTCAGGCTCTCATAGTCTACCGTTAGTCTCCTCTCTCTGTTAGACTTTTGCACGGTCCATATGGAGCTATTAAAATGTGAGCGGGTCCTGCTGATCACTCCTTGGCTCTCCAATTGACGGATCAGCTTATGGATGGGAATCAGGGAGTCTTAGGTGGTGCGATATTGCCTCCAGTGCATTTTATGGTAGCAATTGGCATTTGTTGTTCTTTGACCTTCAGCAACCCCACAACAGAAGGATCCTCTGAGAGACCAGGCAAGGTGGACAGCTGATTAATTTACTCCATCTCCAAGGAAGCTATACCAAATCCCTTTTGGGACCTTGCAATACCCTCTCCTGAGACGATAGTGTATGCCAAGCATGCACGGAACCTCTGGGCCAGTCACACTGGGGAGCTACTCACACTCCTTCCCAGTCAGGCTGATTCAGCCTCCAGTACAGGCAGCTGCTGGGATCCCCCTGTCACTCCAGAAATACAAATGGGTTCTGCCCCTTGATGGCGCCAGGGTACACTGTCACTGGTGTTCTACAGGAGCCTTATACTCCTTTGGGACTGATGTGCCAGGCCATCTAATCCACACAGTCCAGTAAACCCAGTTGATCCTCTCATGCACCTGGCTGGAGGCAGGGCCCCTCTAGTCCTGGTTATAGGATGCTCTACTTCCTCCTTGTAAAAGCAGATTAGAATTGTTTACCATAGGATCATGTGAAGGTGTCATAAATTGAGACCACAACGGATCATAATCCAATTAAAATTTTATTAATTATAGCAAGTAGAATATGAGCAAAAACAGCGCTGGATGACAGGGGAGTCTGCGCTCCGCCAACTGCCGTACTGAGCAGTTCAAACAGCCCCTTTTTATACATCTCACTTCCGTGTTCATGAAGTAGTGGAGGTACTCTGTGCATGCTTCCGCTGTTGTTAGGGGGTCAACCTCTGCCTCCTGGTGATCGTTGAGACTGAAGTAAGAAGTTTTCCTCCTTTGTTCCATAGTTGACCTTTTACTCATATGTCCTTATATGGAGTTGTTTGTCTTATCTCCGCCAGTTCCTGGAACATCTTACAGTTATCTTTAGTCAACATCTGCTAAGCGGTACTTGGTTTAGTTTGTGTAAGCGATTACGGTTATCTTATCTTGCACAAGCTGTGTCTGGTGATTGTTTGAGTAAGCGATTTCACATCTTTTGTTGCCTAACCTTTACATTGGGCTTAACATAAATCTTAATAAACAATACCCTTATCCTTAGTTTCTTACAATCCCCCCTTTTTCTTTTTATCCTATTATTGTTTATTAGACGCTACTTTCATTCTCGGCACTGCAAGTAAACCTTTTTCCACAATCCCAACATTTATCATAACACTCACAAGGTAATACCTCACAATTACAATAGGCATAGTTTTTCCCAGGTTGCCTTCAGATGTCTATCTGGAGATGATACCGACCAACCAGAAGCAATTGTTTCACATCCCCAGTATCCGCAATAATAATGTCCAGGGAGGTTACAATAAGCGGGTCCAGAAGAGGGACACATATAAAATGGTGATACATTTTCACAATTAGCTGAAAGAAATCTACATACAGGTTGTACAGGGAAGTTAGGTTGTCCTGCCCCAATGAAGGTGGCTATCACTTTGGATGTTTCCCAGGATATTAATTCCCATCTTAATGGTTCATGCGGGTTTCCATTTACTTGGGTTATTATCAATAACAAAACTAACAGTATACCAGGAAAAAGGGTGTCTGTCAATTTTGCTATTTTAAGTATATTTTTACCAGTCCTGGGGAAGTTTGGCCATTGCTGCTTTTGCGCCCCATTGTTCTGGCCCTTTTCTCCACAGTTTGTTCCTCCTCTGCCTCGCCCGTCGACTCAGTTGCTTCGAGCCACGGGGTGTACCATCTTCTTGGCAGCAAGGGAATTCTTCAGGAGAGTAGCTGTTTCGGGCTTTCTGCCTATTTACATAGGCTTCCCACTTTGCAGCTTTAACTAATGGGGCAAAGCAAGGCACGGTTAGTACTTCCCTTCTACACTTTATAACCAAAATTTCAGTTACAAAGGGGACTGGTTCTTTGGAGTGGTAACAATAATATTGAGGGTTTACTCCTTTGGCAAAAATCTTCCATTACTCATGGGATTCCCGAATAATTTCTTGTTTAGACTCTAATTGTTTTAATTTCCACTCAGTGAGAGTTCTTTGGATTTTCCAACACTGTGTGCAAACTCCTATCGGAGGGTATCCATATTCACAGTGTGTCCACCATTTATCCTGGCATACCTTACACCTAAAACAAGCAAATGGATAACGATTGCAGTTCAAATTATTACACCTAATTCGTATATCTAGAGTACATATATTATTTACATCAGCATATCTTCTATATTCACTATTGTGTGGTTGCATAAGTTTAGCAATTTCCTTCAACACACTTTGTACGCTTCCATATATAATAGAAAAAAAGAGAAATAATTATAGCAAATATAAACAGCAATACACACTTTATACCAAAAGATAATGCGGTGAAATAATCAAATAAAGTCTCTATCATTACGTTATCTTTTCAGGGTTATCTTGGTGTCACCTGGAGTACTGATTACTTTCCAGTGGGGTCTCGTCACTGGGCCTTTAATGCGTGTCTGTTGTTCAATTGTTTGAAAACAATTGTGCAATAGTTCATTACCTTCTCCTGGGTATAAAAATTCAGCGGGGTTAACTGCTCCAATAGTTTTCAAAGATAGTTTAGGGGATTCTATAAGTATTCCCTCATACTTTAATAATCGGCTATCTGTAAGCCATTTTTCTGCTTTTTGTTGTAACACTCCCCTGATGTTATGAGGCGCATATAAGACAACTTCTCCATTATAGGTAATGCGATTCGTTTCCTCAAGTAATAAGGCAGCAGCAACAATGATTTGTAAACAACTCGGCCAACCCCTGCTCACAGGGTCCAACAGCTTTGATAGGTATGCCACCGGTTTCTTCTGTCCGGCCCATTCCTGAGTTAATACTCCGAATGCCGTTCCTTCATGTATGTTAACAAATAAATGGAATGGCCGCTTTAAATCTGGTAGGCTTAAAACCGGTGCTTGACTTAGCTCTCTTTTGAGACTGACAAACTGCTCTTGATCCTGAGGGGTCCACTTGGGTATTTTGTCTTTAGACAGTTGTTCATATAAGAATTTAACTTTAAAGCTATAGTTTTCTATCCATTGCCTACAATACCCAAATAGCCCTAATGCCTGCCGAATTTGCCTCTTAGTGACAGGCATAGGTAATTCCAAAATTCCTTTAATGCGCTCTGGATCCAATATCTTCTGGCCGTTAAACAAATAATGTCCCAAATATTTCACTTTTTCCTCCACAAATTGTAACTTTTCTTGTGATACCCATAGGCCCTTTTGTGCAAGAAAGTTTAGAAGTCGAATGCTTTCTTTTCTTACATCCTTCTTATTATTCCCTGCTATGAGCAGATCATCTACATACTGTAACAGCACGTTCCCCGTTTGTACCTGGTATTCTTTTAAGAGCTCTTCCAGGGCCTGTCCAAACAGATTAGGGGACTCACTGAACCCTTGGGGAAGCACGGTCCATCTCAATTGCTGTCTACGGCCTGTCTCTATGTCTTCCCATTCAAAGGCAAAATAATCATGGCATTCTTCTGACAGTGGACAGGCCCAAAAGGCATTCTTTAAATCAGCCACACTATACCAGGAGTTATGGGGTCCTAGTTTGCTTAGCAGTGTGTATGGATTTGCTACTACAGGGAACCGGGTGATAGTTCTTTTGTTTATTTCCCTTAAATCATGTACGAGCCGATATTTCCCATTTGGTTTCTTTACAGGCAAAATGGGGGTGTTAAAGGGTGACATACAAGGCTCTAAGATTCCTTGTGCTAACAATTGATCAATTTCTGGTTTTAATCCTCTCCGTCCTTCTAGGGATATGGGATATTGCCTTACCCTCACAGGTATGTGGGATTCGGAAATTTGGATTTTAATCGGTGGAATTTCCAGTCTACTAATTGTGTCCGGAGAGTACCAGACATCGGGGTTAATTTGTTTTTGATCATCCACGGTCAAAGGATAAGCAGACACTGTTAGCTCTTGATTTTTCACTTTAATTTCTAATTGCAATTCAACAATTAAATCTCGTCCTAACAGATTAAATTCTGCTTCAGGGACGAGCAAGAGTTCACCCATTCCAAATTTATTTTCAGTTTCGAATACCACATTTTTGATTTTGCTTACTTTAAAGGGTTCTCCTTTTTCCCCAATTACTTGTACTTTTTCAGGGGAAACTTTATATCCCTCAGGTATTTGCTTAATAGTTGATTTCTCAGCCCCAGTGTCTACTAAAAAGGTGAACTCTTGTTTATGGGGACCTATTTTTAATTTTATCAAGGGCTCATGATGACTCCGGTCCCCTAAGATATAGAGCCCCTGACTCTCCTATTCCGTTTTCAATATTTCCTCATCTCTGATCCTTTTTCTGCAATTCTTCTTTATATGTCCCTTCTTTTTCTTTTGTTTAGTTTTTATTTCATTCAGCGGATAAAGTCTAGCTCCCGGTCTTTCTAGCCACACTTCCGCATATTGACTCTCCTCCGGGTTAAGGGGCTTTTTATTATTAACCCAGAGGTTTAATTGCTGTCTTACCCAATCTTCTAGTGACCCATAGACTGGCCAAAAGACATTTTTAGAAATCTTCTTCCCTCCCCATATCTTAGTACAATATTCTCAATTATCTAAGATATATGCCAGAAGGGTATTCTTAGGTACAATGGGTACCCTTCCCATGGGAGTCGAAGGCTTGCTGCCCTTCGCCCCCATCTTCTGGAATATCCACAAACATACACTCACTCGCTCCTATTGTTCCTGGCCCAGTCCCTCGCGGGAGATGGGAGACGCAGTACTTAAGATTCCACACTCGCTTGGTTCAGTATATCGAACCTCTCACTCGTTATATTCCAGGAAACCCAATCCCGCCTGAACGGCAAACCCGCGAACAACTTCGCAATATACTTACGCGTCCTGCGTCTTCGTCCAGACTCCCGTGCACAGAATTTTATGGGATTTTACCGGTTTCTCCTTTGCTCATTATTCTAGAATTTAGGTTCGTCGGTAAGGTTGGGGTGAGCTGTTGGTCGCGGGGCCGCGAAATGTCGCGGGGCGCCTCCCCGGAGGACCAAAGCCCACCGTTCCTTATCCGAGTCACGGCACCAGAAAATTGTCATAAATTGAGACCACAACGGATCATAATCCAATTAAAATTTTATTAATTATAGCAAGTAGAATATGAGCAAAAACAGCGCTGGATGACAGGGGAGTCTGCGCTCCGCCAACTGCCGTACTGAGCAGTTCAAACAGCCCCTTTTTATACATCTCACTTCCGTGTTCATGAAGTAGTGGAGGTACTCTGCGCATGCTTCCGCTGTTGTTAGGGGGTCATCCTCTGCCTCCTGGTGATCGTTGAGACTGAAGTAAGAAGTTTTCCTCCTTTGTTCCATAGTTGACCTTTTACTCATATGTCCTTATATGGAGTTGTTTGTCTTATCTCCGCCAGTTCCTGGAACATCTTACAGTTATCTTTAGTCAACATCTGCTAAGCGGTACTTGGTTTAGTTTGTGTAATCGATTACGGTTATCTTATCTTGCACAAGCTGTGTCTGGTGATTGTTTGAGTAAGCGATTTCACATCTTTTGTTGCCTAACCTTTACATTTGGCTTAACATAAATCTTAATAAACAATACCCTTATCCTTAGTTTCTTACAAAGGCAATAAGATTTGCATGAAAAACAGTTTGGGAATGAGCTCTGAGGCCTTGATGCTTAACAAGCCCTGGGGCAATAAGCTGGACCGTTGAAGGACAGGAAAGGTCAAAAAAAAAGCCTTGGGGGGATGAGCCCAGATGTTGTGGCAGGAGTCTCAGTTGGAGCCAGACGATGTGGGGGTTGTGAGAGGATCTGAGACGGCAGGTTGAAGCTGTCGCCATCTGGGCAACGTGTGCTCAGCATTGTGATTGGACTATTTACCTGGAGAGTTTCACAGGGGCCAATGAGATTGAACGTGGCATGTTTGTGCAGGTTGGGAAAGTACCGAACAGGGGGATAAAAAGGGCTTGGTGGTAATAAAGTGGGATTTGAGTCTCCTCATCAAATTGAGTCCGTGTCGTGATACGCCACAGGATCAGGTGTAAGGATACCCACTTTGTCTGGGAAGCTGACACTGCAGGTGCTGGTGACATCCCAGTTGTAGGAACAGGGAATAGGTGAGAAGGAGGCACTGGGCTTGTTCATGTGCTTGGAGGTCACCTGTGCCTGCAGAGGTGCTGGGGGCAAAGCAGGAACCTTCTGTGTGCAGGAGCTGCTGGTGTCAGAAGTGCCTGAGAAGGTGGCAGGGCAGGAGCAGACCCTGGGCAGTGCAGCTGCTGGTGCTTTCACTGGGAGCTCAGCACAAGGGGACCTGCCTGGCTCTGGCAACACCCGCAAAAGCCCACCGGGTATTGCGGAAGGCAGGAGGGGTGCTGGTGGGCTCTGAAAAAGCCCAGGCCAGCGCTGGGCACTGTGGAAGGCTCAAGTGCTCTGCTGGGCTCTGGCAATGCATTCTGGAAGGTGACAAAGGCCCTGGCAGGTGCAGGCACAGCCCAGAAGCCCACCGGACATTGTGGAAGGTGGCAAGGCCCTGGCAGGTTCTAGTGATCCCTGTGCCGCGCATTCCAGAAGGCACCATTCAAGCTGTTGTGTTCCAGCAATGGAAGCCCTCCAGGCATTGTGGAAGGAAGGCAGCGGTGTCCCTCACGGACTAAGGCAAAGCCTGCAAATGCCCACCAGGAATTCTGGCAGACAACAAGGGAACATTCAGATCCAGGAAGGCCCTAGGAAGAGCGTTGGCCATTGTGTAAAGAGGAGGCCCTGGCAGGTACGGCCAATTCCTGCAAACACCTGCCAGGCATTCCAGAAGGTGGGAAGGACCTGGTGGGCTCTGGCAACGCCTGTGGAATCCTGACTGAGGCAATGCCTGTGGAAGCCCCTGTGCTCCCACAGTAAAAGTTCCAGGACAGAAAGCTGTTGCTGGGCCTCACCTTCCCTTGGCAAACATTGCACCAGCCCCAGCAACACTCGGGAGCTGCTTTTCCTTAGCCAAATAATCTGTGACGATACAAAGAGTGCAAAGTGCAAACGTCCAGCGCCTGCTGCCACAGCAAATGGGCCAGGACAGTGTCAGTGTTTAAACCCAGCTGGTAACTCAGCAACAAGCAGGTACTCGCTTAGCACCTGGGTGGGATGGGAGGAGAAAAAGAACACTGTAAAACATGCGGGTGGAGATGAGAACAATTCAGTAACTAAAATAAAGTGCAATATTTTAATATTAATAAGGTAAAAACAACAACAAAAATAATAATAGAAATAACAAGGGGAGAGATATAGAACTAAAAGGGGAAAGAAAACACCAATAGCCATCAGTGATGCCCAATACAATTGCTCAGCATCTCTGAGAGATACCTAGCCAGACCTGAGCAGTGACCCATCCCTTCTGGGCAACTCCCTCAAGCTTCTATGGCCTGAGGTGTCATGGGCCCACCAGGCTAAAAATAATTCACCCTGATATTGCCAATCTAAATCCATCTGAGCAATTTCAGTCTTAGCAGCCTGAGCCACCTCTCAGTGCTTCCGATGTTCCTCAGTGTCTTGGGTCTTGACTCATCTATGTGGTGTACCTTCACCACCAGGTTCTGCACCTGGGCAGCAATATCTTGCCACAGTGCACTTCCCAGTTGGGTTTCCATCTGCACTGCCAGGTACTCTGCTTCCATTGCTGCAACCACCCCCACAGGGCATTTGCCACAATCCATGAGTCAGTATAAAGTACTGGACACTTTTCTCATTCAGCAATATCCAAGGCCAGCTGGGTGGCTTTCACCTCTGCAAACTGACTAGACTCACCTTCTCCTTTACCAGTTTCTGCAGCTTGTTGTCGGGGACTCCATACATCCACCTTCCATATCCGCTACTTTCCCACACAATGGCAGGACCCATCAGTAAACAAGCCATATTGCTTCTCACTGTCTGTGAGTTGTTGCACAGTGGGGCCTCCTCAGCACATGTTACAACCCTACTCTGGTGATATTCCAAAATCTTTGCCCTCTGCCCAGTTGTCCTGGGTTTAGCAGTAGCAGTCATTTTTTCTCCTTCTTAGTAGCTGGTGCAGCACTGTGTTTTGACTTATATTGGCTTATAACACCAATGTTTTTAGGCACTGCTCAAATGTCTAGACTGGCCATAGGACTTTGTGAGTCTCATGCTCTGCTTGGGAGGAGGGGAAGCCAGGAGGAAGCAGAGACAGGACACCTGACCCAAACTAGCCAAAGAGGTATTCCACACTACAGCACGTCATGCCCGGGGAGGTATCTGGGAGTTACCCAGAAGGGCACTCTCTTCTCGGTCAGGCTCATTTCGGCGGGTGGTATCGGATTCACTTCCCTTGTTATTTCTCTTATCATTATTATTATTGGTGGTAGCAGCAGTGATTTGTGTTATACCTTAGTTACTGGACTGTTCTTATCTCAACCCGTGGGAGTTACATTCTTTCAATTCTCCTCCCCATCCCTACGGGAGCAGGTGGGGGGGGAGGAAGGAAAGAGGGGGGGGTAGTAGAAACTGTGTGGCTGACTGCGTTTAAACCATGACACCAGTCCATGATGACTTCTAGAATACCTCCACGATTGGGATTTCCTATTCGAGCTCATTGTGTAATTAGTGCAGCCCACTTACTCCATGAAGCATCGGTTGCATGATGTGTAGAGGAGACCCTGCTTTTGAACATCCACCTCAGAATGGGCAGGAAGAGCTGTGCTCCAGTGCCAATCACATCTGAAGCAGCTCGAGCACCTTCATAGGCTGCCAGTATGACTTTTTCAGTGGGGGTATAGCTGGCCTCTGATCCTCTGCATCTGCAACTCCAAAAGCGGAGGGGTAAAATTTGAGTCTCCCCTGGAACTTTCTGTCAGAGGCTCCAGGTAGGACCATTCTCCCCATCTGCTGTGTAGAGTACATTTTTTACATATGGCCTGGTCTGGACTGGTCCAAGGGCTACTGCATGAACTATCTCTCTTTATGTTTCATAGAATCATAGAATAGTTAGGGTTGGAAAGGACCTTATGATTATCTAGTTCTAACCCCCCTGACATGGGGGCAACCCATTCCAGTGCCTCACCATCCTCACAGCAAAGAACTTCTTCCTTATATCCAATCTAAACTTCCCCTGTTTAATTTTTAACCCATTACCCCTTGTGTGCTATCACTACAGTCCCTAATGGAGAGCCCCACCCCAGCAACCTTCTAGGCCCCCTTCAGATACTGGAAGGCTGCTATGAGGTCTCCACACAGCCTTATCTTCTCCAGGCTGAACAGCCCCAACTTTCTCCACCTGTCTTCATATGGGAGGTACTCCAGTCCCCTGATTGTCCTTGTGGCCCTCCTCTGGACTTGTTCCAACAGCTCCGTGTCCTTTTAATGTTGAGGACACCAGAACTGCACACAATACTCCAAGTGAGGTCTCATGAGAGCAGAGTAGAGGGGCAGGATCACCTCCTTCGACCGGCTGTTCACTCTCCTCTTGATACAGACCAGGATATGGTTGGCTTTCTGGGCTGTGAGAGCACACTGCTGGCTCTTGTTCATTTTCTCATCAACCAACACCCCCAAGTACTTCTCCACAGGGCTGCTCTTCCTGTGCCCTCAACCACCTTGATATCTGTTGGAGGGATGGTACGGCCTGGCACAAGCAATCCAGGAGGTTCCTTGATTGTGTGGAAGACAACTTTCTTCTGCAAGTAATAGAGGAGCCAAAAAGGAGAGGTGCCATGCTCGACCTCGTGCTCACCAACAGGGAACGGCTCGTTGGAAATGTGATGCTCCAGGGCAGCTTTGGTTGCAGTGATCACGAGATGGTTGAATTCAAGATCCTCAGGACAGTGAGAAGAGCTTGCAGCAAGCTCACTGCCCTGGACTTCAAGAGAACAGAATTTCTCCTCTTCAGGAGCCTGCTTAGCACTCTCTGGTATATCCATGGGATATAGCCCTAGAGGGTGGGGGAGCCCAAGACTGTTGGTTGATATTCAAGGATCACCTACTACAAGCTCAGGAGTGTTGCATCCCAACTAGAAAGAAATGTAGGAAGAGGGCCAGGAGACCTACTTGGATGGATAAAAAGTTGCTGAGGAAACTCTGAGGGGAAAAAAGAGGCTTATAAATGGTGGAAGCAGGGACAGGTGGCCTGGGAAGAATAAAGGGATGTTGTCCAGGAAGCTAGGAACCAGGTTAGGAAAGCTAAGGCGCAGTTAGAATTAAGCTTGGCTAGGGATGTAAAAGATAACAGGAAGGGATTCTATGGGTACATTGCAAATAAAAGACAGACAAGGGATAATGTGGGCCCTCTCCCAAAGTTATCAGGAAAAATGGCTACCCTGGATTTGGAGAAGGATGAGGTTCCTAATGACTTCTTTGCCTCGGTCTTCACTGGTAAATGCTCTGACCAGACCACCCAAGCCTTGCAAGACAGATGCAGGGACTGTGAGAATGAAGACCTTAGGCCCACTGTCAGAGAGGATCTGGTTCGAGACCATCTTAAGAATCTGAATGTGCACAAGTCCATGGGACCTGATGAAATCCATCTACGGGTCCTGAAGGAGCTGGCAAATGAAGTTGCTCAGCCACTGGCCATCATATTTGAAAAATCATGATAGTCCGGTGAAGTTCCTGATGAGTGGAAAAAGGGAATTGTAACCCCAGTATTCAAGGATAGGAAAATGGATGACCCAGGGAACTAAAGACTAATCAGTCTCACCTCTGTGCCTGGCAAAATCTTGGAGCAGGTTCTCCTGGAAGGCATGCTAAGGCACATGAAAAGCAACCAGGTGGTTAGTGACTGCCAACACGGCTTCACTAAGGGAAAATCCTGCCTGACCAATTTGATGGCCTTCTATGATGGGGCTACAGAACCGATGGACAGGAGTAGAGCAGTTTACTACATGGATTGTGAAAAGCATTCAACATGACATCGTTGTCTCTAAATTGGAGATATATCAATTTGCTGGATGGACCACTTGGTGGATAAAGAAATGTCTGGATGGCTGCATGCAAAGAGTTGTGGTCAATGGCTCAATGTCCGCCTGGAGACCAGTAATGAGTGGTGTCCCTCAGGGATTGGTGTTGGGACCAGTCTTGTTCAACATCTTTGTCGTTGACATGGACAGTGAGATTGAGTGCCCCTCAGCAATTTTGCCAATGACACCAAGCTGTGAGGTTCGGTTGACACTCTGGAGGGAAGAAATGCCATCCAGAGGGACCTTGACATGCTTGTGAGGTGGGCTGATGCCAGTCTTATGAAGTTTAACCATGCCGAGTTCAAGGTCCTACACCTGGGTTGGAGCAATCCCTGGCACAGCTACAGGATGGGCAGAGAAGAGATGCAGAGCAGCCCTGTGGAGAAAGACTTGGGGGTGCTGGTCGATGAGAAAATGAACATGAGCCGGCTTCAGTGTGCGCTTGCAGCCCAGAAAGCCAACCGTATCCTGGGCTGCATCAAGAGGAGCGTGACCTGCAGGTTGAAGGAGGTGATCCTGCCCCTCTACTCTGCTCTCTTGAGACCTCACCTTGAGTATTGTGTGCAGTTCTGGTGTCCTCAACATAAAAAGGACATGGAACTGTTGGAACAAGTCCAGAGGAGGGCCATGAGGATGATCAGGGGACTGGAGCACCTCCCATGTGAAGACAGGCTGAGGAAGTTGGGGCTGTTCAGCCTGGAGAAGAGAAGGCTGGAGAAGAGAAGGCTGTGTGGAGACCTCATAGCAGCCTTCCAGTATCTGAAAGGGGCCTAGAAGGATGCTGGGGTGGGGCTCTTCATTAGGGACTGTAGTGATAGCACACAAGGGGTAATGGGTTAAAACTTAAACAGGGGAAGTTTAGATTTGATATAAGGAAGAAATTCTTTACTCTAAGGGTTGTGAGGCACTGGAATGGGTTGCCCAGGGAAGTTGTGAATGGTCCATCCCTGGCAGTGTTCAAGGCCAGGTTGGACAGAGCCTTGGGTGGCATGGTTTAGTGTGAGGTGTCCCTTCCATGGGCAGGGAGGTTGGAACTTGCTGATCCTAAGGTCCTTTCCTATCCTAACTATTCTATGATTTTATTTATCACTTCTTTGGGCAACGTATCAGAGTTGCAGTCAGGTGTCCTGTCTCTGCTTCCTCCCAGCTTCCTGTGCCCCTCGTCACTGGCAGAGCATGAGACTGTGAAAGTCCTTGATCTGAGTAAGCGGTATTTGGCAACAAATAAAAACACTGGTGTGTTTTCAGCATTTTTCTCAGACTAAAGTAAAAAACAGCACTGCACCAGCTTCTAAGAAGGAGAAAAATGCCTGCTACTGCTGAACACAGGACACCCCCCTATCAGAACACTCCTGGAGATACCTGCAGTCAGGACAGCTGGTTTGTAGCAAGATGACACCATCTCCCTTTCCAGTCCTTTTATATTTCCTTTCCTGGTGTTCTGTGATTTTTGTGGGAAGTGTCCGGACGAAGTGCAGTGTTCAAGGCAGAAGTCCAAGGGGTCTTATACCTCTGGTGGTTCTTACTCTGTCACACCAGCTGGGGGTTGGAACTGGATGAGCTTTAAGGCCTCTTCCAACCAAAACCATTCTAGGATTCTGATTCTATGAATTAATCCCAGTGCTTGGAAATGTAGTTAGCAAAAATGCATGTGGTTTCTTCCTTGAAGCAAGGGTTTCAGTTTTTATGTGCTTGGATTGCTTTTTCAGCGACCAGTTTTGTTAAACCTACTTGTGGGGCAGCACTTGAATTTCTTTTGAAGTGACTTTGTACTGGACAACAACAGCTACACAAATTCTCCTTGGGGACAGGTGTGATAGTAAATCTGGTGTGGTCTGAACTCACCTTTCACTTGCACCCTGAATGTACTGCTGCCTCCTGATTTTGGAAATGAATCTTTGAAACCCTCCCTCTGTGAGCCAAGGGACCATAAATCCCAAGGGCTGAAGCAACCCAGAATTTGGTGGCGGCTTCTTGGGTTCTAGTACTGGTTGCTAGAGCTCAGTTGTGCTGTCACCAGGCAGAGCCCAATCCCCTGAAGTGCCCAGGTTCCATGGGGGGGTGAAGCCTCTGTCTGGGGATCAGACAACTTCCCACTGCAAGTCTGGCTGAGCTGGAAAGACTCTGCAGTGGCTGCAACACCGTATTGCAGGGCTTTGCTGCTTAAGCTGAAAGTGCTTCTGATAGTTCAAACTAGCCTATCCTCTCAGCTGCTGGTTACTAGCTGCATCTCTGTATACATGGGAAGAAGTATTTAGTGCAGTTACTCTACTAGGCTTGGTATCCAAACCTGTTGATCAAGCATTCCATTTATTTTTAACACTGGAGGTCTCCTTGCTCTCCTTCGAAGCCTGTTGCACTTCCCACCCTGGGTGAGGGCCCTACTTGTCTCACATCTTCAGCAATCAATTTCTCACGGGCAGTTTCCACAGGCACGACTTCTTGGGCTGGCTGATCTCTTTGGACCCGATAAGCCAGGCCAATGTATGTGTCCAGCATTTGATCATCAATACCAGGACTGATCATGCAGAAGGTGGTCTTCAAATCATCTGCCTTCACCTCCCTGTTCAAAAACAACTTGATCACTGCTATGCTGTGGTAGGTGAAAGGAATATTTACTTACTGGTACCCCAGGGAGAATCCATGTTGCTTGAAATGCAGAGGAAAGATGATTTTTGGTATTATCTCTGCTTCTACTAGTATCCCTTTGGTTTTTAAACACACATGTAATGAAGACTGCCAAGTATGAAATTTCAAACTGAAGGGAAGCTAGGAAATGTTACATTTGTGATAACCTAGAAGACTGCAATTTCACTCTCTTGTGTATTGTGATATCCTTTGCTGCACAACTATATATTTCCTTGCTAATTCAGTGCCCATGTTGGACAGTACATGACTTCATGGGCATCTACCCACTATTGGTGTTTTCCTCAGTGCTCCGTGCATGGCACCAGCCTTTTTCTTTAGGCAGTAACTGCCTCTTGGTTTGAGGTGGAATTATTTCTCAGGTTAGCACCTTTAAATCTGCAGCTGTCAGTCCCATTCGCTCTTCACACTCCTCAGAACCACTCTCTGAGGATGTACAAGATTTTACTGCTGGTTTTGGAGAGCTAAGGTTGTTGGGACATGAGACTTCAGGTGCTGAAGGGGATTACTGGTACAACCCATTGTCTCTACTCGCTGCCTGCTATATTCAAGTCCTTTGGGTTAGGGATTGCCACTGTGCAGTGTTCTGTTGAGCAGGGCTCAGCCAAGTTTTGGTATTTAGTGCAATATTCACATCCAGGGTTCCCTCTGTGCATGCTGCCCTGATCTGCTGTCCCCATCAGCCCCTTCCCTCCACACTTACATTAAATTTCCCAGCTTGTTCTTCAGCTGTCTCAGATACTCCTGCTTCTCCCTGACATACTGGCTCCTGAGCTTGGCAACAAAAGGTTCAGCATTCCCCTCCTCATCCTGAAAGAAGTTACAGGTGTGTTAGCATTCAACATGCGTTCCAGTCTGGACAGAAGCAGTCCCCCAGTGTCTATTAAAATAGCGCAGACCTCCCAAAAATGGAATTTTCATGTGAAAAATGAAAATAAAGAGAAAGAATATGAAAAAACTCCTATCACAGAAAAGGTACAAACTTGCATTGCTGTTGTCTTCAGATGGCCTTCAGGTGTTCTGGTGGGCACTGCAACTTTGCTAGTGTAATAAATGTGGTTAATATGATAAAACAAATTTAATCCCTAAATTAGGCTTAATCTGAATCAAAAGGAAAATTTAACATCATTTTATCTTTTTGAATAAAGATATGTAGTCAGTGAGGTCTTCAGTGCTGTCCAACTTGTACCTGCTTGCATCGACCAGTTCTTGGATTAACTCTTTCCTTTTCAGGGGAAAAGCTTCCCTCAGAGCCGTGCTGTACAGAGGAATTTAAAGATGAGAAAAAAACTCCCCCTGGTTGCACTGGCAGGTAAGGAGAGTAGACAGAATCAGTGTCATGAGCTCTAACGTGTGACAGACTTGGGCACCAGTTGGGCTCTTGCCTGAACTGCTTGCTGGTCAAGGATCCTCTGTTTGAGCTGTTGCAGGCATCCAGCTCCTTCTGCAGGTTGGAAATGATCTGATTCTGGCTGTAGTACTGTTCTTCACCCACCTGTGAAACAGGAAAGGTTCACAGATCAGTAACTGCCCTATCTATTCCTTGGACTGCCTTCAAGAGGGAACCAAAACTGCAAAAGGACTGTGCTCCCTTCTAAAGCAACTTGTACCTGAGTGGCTTTTGTCTATTTACAAATAATTAAGCAAGCACCACTGTGGCTAGCAGGATCGTTGGTCACAGTGGCTTCTGGATGAGAAACTTGCTTCAGCTGTTAAACCCTCAGGTGCAGATGTACACCCTGGACATCCCCCACACAGCAGTAGCCTCCCTGCCCAGGGGGTGGCATTTGGTCCCAGCCACTTTTCCATATCCAAGTGTAAGTAGTAATTTGAGTAGGGCAAGTGTAAGAGGACCTGAGGAGGCTACACATCTTTGTGTTACAGGAGCTGGAAGGATGTGGCCGTGTAACTAGAGCTCTCCAGCTCTGACATGGTGCTGGAAGTGGGGAGGGAGGCTGCCAGGGCCTGCATGGTGCTGCAGTTCAGGGACCATGTCCTGATCTTCATAGACACTGCACAGGGACAAACCATGAGCTTTTTCAGGAAAGACCTTCTGAGAGAAAGAGGCAGGTATGTAAATCTTGTAAACAGAAGCCTCTTATCAGAGAGAGCAGATACAGTGTGTGAAAGAAGGACTTGGGGGTGTTGGTCGATGAGAAACTTAACATGAGCCAGCTACAGTGTGCACTCACAGCCCAGAAAGCCAACTGTATCCTGGGCTGCATCAAAAGGAGAGTGACCAGCAGGTCAAGGGAAGTGATCCTGCTCCTCTACTCTGCTCTCTTGAGACCTCACTTGGAGTATTGTGTACAGTTCTGGTGTCCTCAACATTAAAAGGTCATGGAACTGTTGGAACAAGTCCAGAGGAAGGCCACAAGGATGATCAGGGGACTGGAGCACCTCCCATATGAAGATAGGCTGAGAAAGTTGGGGCTGTTCAGCCTGGAGAAGATAAGGCTGTGTGGAGACCTCATAGAAGCCTTCCAGTATCTGAAGGGAGCCTAGAAGGATGCTGGGGTGGGGCTCTTCACTAGGGACTGTAGTGATAGAACAAGGGGTAATGGGTTAAAACTTAAACAGGGGAAGTTTAGATTTGATATAAGGAAGAAATTCTTTACTCTAAGGGTTGTGAGGCACTGGAATGGGTTGCCTAGGGAGGTTGTGAATGCTCTATCCCTGGCAGTGTTCAAGGGCAGGTTGGACAGAGCCTTGGGTGACATGGTTTAGTGTGAGGTGTCCCTTCCATGGGCAGGGGGGTTGGAACTAGATGATCTTAAGGTCCTTTCCAACTCTAACTATTCTATGATTCTATGATTCAATGTTTCCGCACAAAAAAATATGCAAGTTACCCTGATTTGCTAATTTGGGTCTATAAAAAGCTGGACCCTCTTGCAGCGACTTTGGAGACCTAATCTATGAGTGGATGCACTGTGCAGAACTTCCCAATTGCCAGGGAAGGTTCTCCAAATCCTCGCTGCATCAGGGGCTCCCCACCGACTGCAGATATGGATGATGTTAACATATTTAGGTAATTGGTAATATGTCTTTTTCTTAATCATTATTCTTTCTCTTGTAATGATTAGGTGCATTACCTTGCTTATTTTGTTTTTTGCTTAAACCTGGAGCATAGCAAGCTAATTGTTTTACTAAATGTATCATTTTATTTCTACATTAACTTATTATTAATAGTAAAATAAGATCATTCTTTCTGTTGGTGTCTGTGTCTTTTCTATTACCCCCGTCAACTAGCAAAACAACAGTGCACCATCATGCCCCGGAGTAGCAGCAGCTGAGCTAATTGAGGTCTCAGGCTCATGACTGTCCCTGATTTGGCTCAGGGTGACTGCCGCGGTTGCTCACCTGGGCACCCTGCCTTGTGGAGGAGTTTTCACTGACTCCCGTTGCTGCTCTTGCAACAACTACTGGACTGCTGCAGTTTATGGCCGTGGGCATCACAGCACCCAGTGCTGAGTTCTAGTTTCCTGAATGCCTCTGAATTTGCAGCAGTGGCTGGCCATCACATGCACCGTGAGCAGCTCAGCTCTCCTGGGAGCAGGAGCTGCAGAGGAAGCCTCTTCAGCCTGGGATGGAGCTACTCCAGGTTATCCAGGTGATACTGTCCTAATCAATGAGTCAGATCCCTGGCAAGCCCTGCCAGGCACAGGCTTACTGCCAGCTGAAGCCGTTTGTTCTCACAGTGTTTTATGCAGCTCTATTCAGATGAAATACTAGGCAGGACCTGAAGAGACCCCTGTTTCCCAAACTGGATGAACTGTCATGGCAAATGCTGTTTGTGGAGGAAACTGGGACAAACCTGCTGTTCTAGTGCAATTTTCTCCTTCCAGACATCCTTTAGGATGTTCACCACATCCTTCTTAGTCAGCTTTCTGTTCCTGACTTCACCTTCATGCCTTGGGTACACAGGAACATTGTCACCTTCTCCCTAAGGAATGGGAAAGAAACATAGACATAGGTAAGGCATTCGCCTCACTGACAGTGGTGCAGCACCAAAGCCAGGTCCTCAGCATCTAAAACCATTAAAATGAGTAATTTGTGTGGGTCTCATTCCCAGTACTATAAAACACACTTGTCGGCACCTCTGCAGTGTGTCTCAAATGCTCCAGGGTGGACAAAATGAGACTATGTGAGAGGTTCTGCCCAATAAAAATAGAAGATGAAAGATCTTCCTTAAAAACCTGTTCCAGGAATGTCAGAGCAAACAGTTCAAGGTTCTGGAAAGGCTGAGGAAGAGATGTTGAAGGACCAAAGAAATGCTGCTATGTCCCTGAGAAGACCTTTGGATATGTTGTTATGCTTGGCATGATGTGAAGAATCCTTATATTTCCTTGTCCCTGTAGCATTTCCTTATTTCCCCACATGCTGGGGTGCACTGCAATCATAGAATCATAAAATCAACCAGGTTGGAAAAGACCTTTAAGATCATGAAGTCCAACCTTTACCCCATCACTGCCAAGGCCACCACTAAACCATGTCACTAAGGGCCTCATCTACACGGTTTGTGAACCCTTCCAGGGACGGTGACTCCACCACTGCCCTGGGCAACCTGTTCCAATGCCTGACCACCCTTTCCGGGAAGGAATTATTCCTAATCTCCAGTCTAATCCTCCCCTGCCACACCTTGAGGCCATTTCCTCTTGTCATAGAATCATAGAATCACAGAATCCTAGGTTTGGAAAGGACCTTAAGATCACCTAGTTCCAACGCCCCTGCCATGGGCAGGGACACCTCGTGCTAAACTTGGGTGACTAAATGTCACCCAAGGCTCTGTCCAACCTTGTTCCTCGGGGGAAGAGACCAGCCCCCTCCTGGCTTCATCCTCCTGTCATGGAGTTGTAGACAGTGATAAGGTCCCCCTGAGCCTTCTCCGGACTAAACCCCTCCATGTCCCTCAGCCACTCCTCATCACACTCATGCTCCAGGCCCTTCACCAGCTCTGTTGCCCTTCTATGGCCCTGCTCCAGCACCTCAATGTCTTTCTTGTTATAAGGGGCCCAGAACTGAACACAGGATTCAAGGTGTGGCCTCACCAGTGCCCAGTACAGGGGGATAATTACTTCCCTGGCCCTACTGGCCACACTATTGCTGATACAGGCCAGGATGCCATTAGCTTTCTTGGCTGCCTGGGCACAAACTGCTCACATTCAGCTCTGTCAATCAGCACCCCCACGTCCTTTTCTACCAGGCAGCTTTCCAGCCACTCTTCCTCAAGCCTGGAGCATTGCATAGGGTTGTTGTGGCCTAAGACAGTATGAGTTGAATTATCTTACTGTTGCCACAATAAGTAGTCATTTCCTGCTGTGTAGTCTAGTGCTTGTCTTAATCTCATCAGCAGAGAACTAATCTGGGAATAAACAAATACCACTCTGCTGGACATTTCCCTGTCACTGCAGCCAGGGCTAGGGGTAGGGACAGAGAGAAGGACAAGGATTTTAAGCAGCAGGAAGCTGTTAATTTGTCTCAGTCATATAGCGCAGCATTAGTACAGGGCTCTAGCCCACCTGCATGTCTGATGACTTATACTTACATCCTTGTAAAGTGTTTCAGCTTTTCTACTGCACCTGAGTTTTCACAACTTTAAAGTTTTTGGTGGTTATGATGCAGAGGGTTGACCAACGTACAGGGGGGTGGTACAGGGGGGGTTGTACAAGGGGGTTAGAGGAATTCCCTTGCTTAAACAAAAGTATTGTCTGTACCTACCATGCCTACTAAGCAGAACAAAGGCACTAACCATTGATAAGGAAAAGCAGACACCTGGTTCTATTGACAAGGAAAAGCAGACGCCTGATTCTACTGATAAACAGCTATTGATAAGGAAAAGCAGATACCTGAATCTACTGATAAGGGGGAGAAGCAGATGGTTTATGGCTGGGACACTGACCAAAGCCTAAGGCCATACGTGATGACTAAAAGGTGAAAAGTTCAAGAAGAGGAAGACTCATTTACTTCATCTTGAAGACCCCTACCCACAGGAGGAAGACTCATTTACTTTATCTTGAGACCCCTGCCCATGACTAGAGGGGGCACTGCGCAGGCACAAAGGACCTTCTAGCTCATTATAATACGAAGCGGGGATAGGACATGAATATGTATAGGCATATTGTGCAACCTTATGAATATATATAACTTCAGAGAATGAATGTAGAGGGAAACAACACTGAGGCACGCATGACTTTGAGGAATTATCCCTGTGCGTCTCAGCGCTGAATAAAAGCATACCTACTTTACAACTTTTAACGAGTTGTGGAGTCTATCCGCGTATCAGTTACACTGATGGAAAGGTGAATATTTGAAGACGCTAGCCAGGAAAGCAATTCTCCTACCTTTGTAGTGGATACTTATTACCAATTAATCTCAGTGGAAACCGGCAGTGAAGAAAGCTTGTACATACCCATCCAAGTGCACATCCCATGGCACTGTGCTGTATTTTTCATTTTGTGATGTAATTTTGAATTTTAATTGTATTTTAAATTATTGGAAAGTAAAACTATCAGAAATCTGGAAGTCTAAGTGTGGAGAGTGAAGGCGATAAGATCTGCATGACGAACAGTTTGGGAATGAGCTCTGAGGCCTTGGTGCTTTGACAAGCCCTGGGGCAATGAGTTGGGGTGTTGAAGGCCAGAGGATGTGGGGGTTGTGAGAGGGTCTGCAGCACTGTGATTGGACTATTTACCTTGAGAGTTTTACAGGGGCCAATGACATTGAAAGTTGTATGTATGTGCAAGTTGGGAAAATACTGAACAGGGGGATAAAAAGGGCTTGATTGTAATAAAGTTAGATTTGAGTCTCTGCATCAACTTGAGTCCATGTCATGAAATGCCACATCTAAGAACTGGGTCTATGTGTATAACCACAGCCTATTCCCATGATGTGATCACATCCTCTCACTGCCAACACCTGCTTAATCTGCTAGATAGGGAATGAATCAAGAGGGTGCTTTACTTGTTGCTCAGAAGACAGCTAGTGCCCTGGGAACCTCTGACTATTCCAATTCTGATGTGATTTGGAGAAAACTCCAGGAACAAACTCGCCAACAGTGTTTCAAGTTCACAAGCAGGTATTCTTTATTGCGGTGCCAGGAGACACGGGGGATAGCTCCTCCTAATGTGCGTCCCCGAATTGCTATACAGGTCATCCTTATATGGTCACTGGGCATATTACATCATTTTCCAGAAAGTTTCCCACATGCATGCAAAAATGTGATGGTGGTCTTTAAGGGTCGTTTTTCTCAACAATGTTCATAACCAGCTCAATTAACATTACAGACGTAGCAATCACCCTGTCCTTCTACTTATCAGTTAGTTGAACTGCTACCATCCTGGACATAGTAGATGCTTACACCAGCTTAATGGGTTTATTAACACCCCAAACATAGCAATCATCCTGTCCTTTTACTTATCAGTTAGTTTATCTGTGCCCACCCTGGACATCTGCTAGTCATAGATACTCCCCATCCCCAGGTCCTGTTTTTCTATTCTGCTTTTCTCAACCCTTTTGTGCTAAAGTCCTGAGGACCTGAAATTATGTCAACTACCTTCAAGCACCTAAGTTATTTTCCATTACAAAGCCATCAAACTTAACATTATTTAGAACTGATTACATTTTGTACTTTTTTGCCTCCTTGTCTGAGATGAAAATTCCGAATACTGTTAGTCTCATGAAAATACCAGTCCTCTGTAGCAATGCTGGTCTGCCTGTGTCCCTACACCAATATAACTACAACCATGCTGCCTCCAGCAGGCAAGTAAGAAGCTTAGGTGGCTCCTTCCAAGGAATTTTTCAATAACTAACCATGCCAGTTAGAACAGTTGAATGCTGTCTCAGAAATGGAATTCTGGTTTTAGAAGAACGATTCTTACCATCCTCCTCCACCCAAATTGCAAAACTTAAATAGTCCAAACTAGAATTTGGATTCTGTCCTCTATTCTTATGTGGCGTATTGAGACACAGACTCAGGACAGTGAGGATACTGAGACAAAACTTTATTACAATTGATACAGGGTTAACCAATGTACAAGGGGGCTGATACAGGGGGGTTGTACAGGGGGGTTAGAGGAATTCCCTTGCTTAAACAAAAGTATTGTCTGTACCTATCATGCCTACTAAGCAGAACAAAGGCATTAACCATTGATAAGGAAAAGCAGACACCTGGTTCTATTGACAAGGAAAAGCAGATGCCTGATTCTACTGATAAGCAGCTATTGATAAAGAAAAGCAGACCCCTGAAGGGGGAGAAGCAGATGGTTTATGGCTGGGACACTGACCAAACCCTAAGGCCATACGTGAAGACTAAAAGGTGAAAAGTTCAAGAAGAGGAAGACTCATTTACTTCATCTTGAAGACCCCTACCTGTGAGTTACATCAAAGTGATTCGTGTCAGCAACTCAGGAGTACTAGTGATCCTTGCACTTTGTGTGGAGATGGAATCCCTTGTGATCATTGTGCTATGTGCAAAGGGTATGATAAGTGTCCCTGTCAATACCACAGTGAGGAGGAAAAAGAAACAAGGGAATAATTCCCCTGGGTCAACTGCAATATTGTGCAAATAAATGTTTTGTTCATTGTTTAAATTGCATGAATGTTCTTAGAAAAGGGGGGGGTAGGTAACTTAGAGGTATGTCCTGCTACAGAACGTTGTGAAATCTGTGCGCTGAACAAATAAACACATAAGGAGTGGAATTTATGGGGGCTAAGATGGCGGTCAGACTTCTGATAGACATAATATTTCTTCACCCGGAGACAAGACCCCAACAACAGGTGGAGAAGCCCAGGAAAATAAGACAACAGGATTGGCTGAAGAAGTCCAGGAAAAGAAGACAACAGGATTGGCTGAAACCCAAGAAGCCCGGGAAAAGAAGACAACAGGATTGGCTGAAGCCCAAGAAGCCCGGGAAACTGAAAAGTATAAGGGACTATCCCCAGAAGTTCCCCGTGTGTGTCTCGGGCAGAGCGGAGACTCCCCGGCGCACCCAGCACTGCTTGCTTATTGTCTCTTGATATTAATTATAATAAAAATCAATTAAAACAGATTGGCTAGATTTTTATAACACTACCCACAGGAGGAAGACTCATTTACTTCATCTTGAGACCCCTGCCCATGATCAGAGGAGGCACTGCGCAGGCACAAAGGACCTTCTAACTCATTATAATACGAAGCGGGGATAGGACATGAATATGTATAGGCGTATTGTGCAACATTATGAATATATATAACTTTAGAGAATAAATGTAGAGGGAAACAACACTGAGGCACGCATGACTTTGAGGAATTATCCCTGTGCGTCTCAGCGCTGAATAAAAAGCATATCTACTTTACAACTTTAACAAGTTGTGGAGTCAATCCGCGCATCAGTTTGGCGAGCCAGCCAGGAGATCTCTGTTCTGCTGCAGGATCGGCTGAGGGGCAGACATCCTAGGCGCTCCGCTCCTCGTCCGCTGCCTGTGAGGACAGACAACACCTGTGCCGGCTGTGGAGAAACGGTATGCTTGGAATTTAGGTAATTTAGGGGGCCTGTAAGGCGTACGCATGGTCCGGGGCTGCTGGTAAGGCTCGCAGAGACGTCTGGCGCACAGCGTAGTTCCCCTTGGCAGGTAGGGCTTGCAGGAAGGGGACTCGCCGACCGATAGAGCAGCTGCTAGCGATACTGAGGGTGGATCAGGTGAGTCCGGGTTTTCACCGCATCCCAGGTTTTGGTAGCCAGGAAGGATCTGCTAATGACCGTAATGGAAGCAGGTGAAGGGTAGGCGAACCCACCAGGTCTCCTCTGCATCTCAAATTCTGGGCACCAGGATGGACCTCCTACCATAAGAAGCAGGAGAAGGGTAAGTCGGAACCATAGTGTGAGTGTGTGGGATCCCACGTGTGTTTGTGTTTCTGTGTGACTGAGACGTAGCATAGCTACAAAGCCAGCGGAGTCCTGATCTGCCGTTCAGTGTTCTCCAGGAGAGGACAAAGTGTCTTTGTTTTGTGTTGTGCCTAAGTGCTTTGTGTGTGCATATGTCTGTCGTTAGTGTTAAAGATTACAGTGTTTAAGCGGTGGGGGAGTAGACAAAAGTAAACTGTGGCTAATGGGGGGTTAAGAAGAGTTCCCTCTCTGCGCCCCAGTGGCTGTATAAGAGAAGGATAACCTCTAATATCTGTAGACCTACTCTTGAGACCTGGACTTTACAATCGGTACCAGAGGCTTGTAGCCTCACATATGGGTGCATAATAACTTTTGAACAGTGGAACCTGCCGTGGATACTAGGACAGTGTAAATTTTGCTGGAACCAAAACTATGATCTAACAACAGGGGAGTTAACCTTCAGAACCCAGAGATATTATTTTACTGAACCCCCTGAGAATATCATAAAACTTGTATGTAGGTGCTCTCATATTTTTAAGTGCGTTTGCAGAGCACTGGGAAAGAGAAGCTATAGAGATTTGTAAAAGATTGTTTGAAATGGGAGCTGGTCAAAACAAGGGAATTCTGAAGAAAAGCCTGTTGGGTTACATTTTGGCACACTGGAAAGAACTGGGAGGGTCTTCTGGGGCCTTGGTAAGCAAGAAAATGTTGATAAAATATTGTAACTAATGTCTGTTTTTAGTTAGACTGTTGCCAGCTTAAAAGTTACAATTCTCCACTCCTGTAATTTTACATGATGTACACCCCTGTTATTTTTTAATTTGTAAAATTTGATATGAAAATTCTCTGGATAAAGTTGAGTACTTGATGCGTATGTATGGAATATCAGCTCTTGTGTGCAGGTGTATCTTTTTATAAAGACTGTGATGTTCTTATATGTGTATGAATTGTATCTGTAAAAACCTTGTGAGTGTAAAAAGCTTGCTTTTGAAAAGTTAATTGCCAAGCTTGTGATTGGTTATTAGATTGGGGAAAGTTTTAATTGGGATTTTGGTGTGAAGTCTCTGAAGTTAAGTACCAGAGGACAGGTATTAGCCCCCTATTTATTATATGCTCATCTGTAAAAAACCCATAAGACATTCAGGAATGATATGGAAAGAGAACAGTGTGTCAATGAAATGGCTCTTTCCCATGGTCAATACTTGAACTTTCATTTCATCTATAAAGAAACAGTGATATTAATTGTGTTTGTTTTGCCTTTCCAGACTTGGATTGCTCTAGAGACTGCTAAGCATTTTTCCAATTTGATATGGAATTTTCTCTGGCTTGGATTCCTCCTTCTGTCTGTTATGTGTTAGGGTTTGATAGCAGTTCTTTAAGGCTGTTTGATGCCTAAGGCAGAGGATCCTTTATGGCAGTGTGTACATGTATAATTTATTTATTTTAAATTTGTCAGACCAGAAAATGGGGCTACAGCTCCCATTGTCTGGTAACTCTTAGTGAATTTAATTAGATAAAGCAATAAAAATGGTCGAATTGTAGGAGAGAGATTTAAAAAAACACATTTTAATCTCATGATGACATGCCCCAAACTGGGCATGGGGAGGCTTAGTCTGGGTATTAGGAAAAATTTCTTCACCAAAAGGCGATCAGGCATTGGAACAGGCGGTCCAGGGAAGTGGTGGAATCAGTGTCCCTGGGAGTGTTCAAAAAAAATTGAGATGAGGCCTTTAATGACATGGCTTAGTGGTGGTTTTGGCAGTCCTGGGGTAATGGTTGGACTTGATGATCTTAAAGGTCTTTTCCAACCTGGTTAATTCTACAATTCTGTGATCAGGAGAAATGGCCTAAAAATGGAACTCTGAATTATAATACATTGTTACAATTAATGTTGGTTTTGAGGTGGCCAGGAAAATGGGATGAAGTACTATATACAGATATGGTTTTCACTTGAAGAAACCACCCAGAGTTGCAGATAGAATGTGAAGTTAATATAGCTCTGCCAGATCCCTAATTTTGGCTTTGGAAAAGGACAGGGAAAAGCAGAAAGCTAAGCTGGAGAGATGTTGTTCAGCCTGTGATATTGGGGGAATGAAATAAATAGGAAAATTATATATCACAGGTATCTCCGAGAGGAGCACCCTCTATATCTGTCCTATCAGATATTGATAAGGAGGAGGAGATTGCTGTCACTGGCAACAAGCAGCACATTCACATTAAACCAGAAGTGTTGTTGCAGAGGCAGGCATTTGTAACCCCTGCAGAGCAGGGTGAGCAGCTGTGAGAAAAAAAAAAACGGTAAAACCAAGGGGGAAAGGGGGGGAGCTCACATAGCTCCTGTATTTGAGCACGGAATGAGTGCTGGGGCAGGCAAACAAGTGGGAACAGATATGTTGATAGACGGGACTGAGGGGTTGTTGAATGCTTTGGAACTGGTGGAAGGTGGGGGAAGTGGGTTTTTCTCCTATGGGACCGGATCGGTGTGTGTGTGTGCTGTGGGGAGTTTTGGACGTTGGAAGTGGATCTGCCCTGGAGGGGAAGTGCCATGGGGTGGCTCCAGTGGCTAAATTGGAACTAAACTGACAAGGGACCTGGGGAATCTACCCTAGCAGATCCACTGGTTAAATTAAAACTAGGGACTAGAGGAAATAAAGTGGAATTTTAGTGGATACAGGAACAACTTATTCGGCATTAATTCAGAGGGAAAAGAGTTTGTTACAGATGTGGGAGATACTGGCAACCAAGAAAAAGAAAAAAAAAAGGAAAAAAAAAAAGCAAAAAGAGGCATTCCATCTGAAACCCTTAAAGTACAAATTGGGAAAACAAATAGGAATGCATAAAATTCTTATGCATGCTAAATTCTCCGAAATCTTTGTTAGGACAAGAAGCAATATTTAAAGAAGGCAAAATGAAATTAAGAGTTAAAAATCAGTTAATTGCAGTTTTGAGCTTATCTTTAATTCAACAGAAAAAGCAAACAGGAGGACCTCCCTGAAATCGAAGAAATCCTTAATCCATGTATATCTGGGAGTATGGGCATCTGAAGTTCCAGGTAAGGTGAAAAATGCTTTGCCTGTAAAAGTAGAAATAAAAAGGGGGGCCTGCCCAATTAGAATAAAACAATATCCTCTAAAACTACAGGAAAAGGAATTAAAAATCATTGCTAAATTTTAAAATATAAATTCTTAATTGAATGTAAATTGGAATATAATACTCCTATCTTGCTAGTAAAGAAAAGTTGCAGATTGGTTCAAGATCTCAGGAATCAACAGATTTGGAGAGGATATTCAGTAACAGCTAATCTGTATACCTTATTGACTAAATTGAATCAGAAATGGTTTGCCGTCTTGGATTTAAAGGACTCTTTCTTTTGCTTACCATTGGCCAAAGAAAACCAGAATTTATTTGCTTTTGAATGGGAACATCCTGACACAGTAAGGAAAACCCAATTAACTTGGACAGTATTACCTAAAGGGTTTAAAACAGTCCAATGATTTTTGGAAATCAGCACTGGAAATAGGATCATGGAAACCACTCACTCAAACGGGGACTCTTGCAACATGTGGATGACCTATTAATTGCTACTGAAACAAAGGAAGAATGTGTCCAGCGAATGGTGGGATTATTGAATTTTCTGGGACTGAATGGTTATTGGGTAACCAGATAAAAGGTCCAACTAATCCAAACCTGAGTTTCCTACCTAGGATATGAAATAACAAGAGGACAGAGAGAACTTTGAACTGCTAGAAAGAAAGCCATTTGTCAAACTCCACAACTATCAACCATCAAGGATCACCAAATGTTCCTGGGAGTGACTGGATGAAGCAAACTTTGGATGCATGATTATGGTGTTCTGGTAAGACCCCTATATGCACTGTTAAAAGAAACCCCTCTCTCTTTGGAATGGACTGATTCAGCAGAGGAGGGCTTTAGAAATTTAAAACAGAGCTAATGAGAGCTGCAGCTCTGTGACTTCTGAATGTGACTAAATCCTTTTGGCTATATTCCTATGAAGAACAGGGAATAGCTTTGGTGGTCCTTACTCAGAAACTAGGACCCTCTCAGAGGGCAGTGGTGTATTTTTCAAAACAGCTGAATGAAGTGAGCAAAGGATGGCCTGGCCCAGATGCCTAAGGGCTGTGGCAGCAGTGGTCATGAATATTGAAGAGGCCTGCATATTTACCTTGGGACAAAAGATTACTGTACTAATGTCCCATGTTGTATCAGCATTCCTGGAACAGAAAGAAGCCCACTGGTTATCTCCTTCATGTTTTTTAAAATACCAGGCCACCCTTGTGCAACACGATGATCTAGAAATTGTGGTTACTAATGTTGTGAATCCAGCATCCTTTTGCAGGAACAACCAACAGAAATATTAACACACGACTGCTTGGCCACTATATGAAACTGTATGTTCAAGCCAACCAGATTTGAAAGAAACCTGGAACGTGCCCTGGAATTGGCTAAAGACAAAAGGATGAATATTTGGACTGTTTCAAATATGCATTTGGTGTGGTCCATGCACATGGTGCCATCTGGAAAGAACGAGGACCTTTGAACACACAGGAGAAACAGATTAATCGTGCTACAGAAATTCTATGACTACTGAAAACTGTTCATCTACCTGAGGACGTAGCTATTATGTATTGCTGAGGGCATCAACAAGGTGACTCTGAAATTGAAAATACTCATTCCCTTAATCCCTGACGGCAAACTAACAATTGAGAAATCTAGACCTAGATATTCAAAGGAGGATAGAAAATTGATTGGAGATCTCAAAGGAGAGGAAAACAAAGAAGATTGGGTTCAGATACCTGATGGGAGAATTATAATCCCCTATAACCGACTCTGGAAGCTCTTGCAGGAGGAACATAATAAAACACATTGAGGTAACAGGTCTTTGTATAAATACTTAGATGAACAAATTGCAGGAAGGAATCTATATACCACAGTTCAATTAGTGAAAATGTCAGGTCTGTCTCAAGAATAATCCTAAAATTGAAAATAGAAATCAAATTGGTACAACCGGGGAGGAAGTTATCCAGAACAGCACTGGCAAATAAATTTTTCTGAATTACTGAGAACAGGAGGTTACCAATATTTGTTGGTGTTAACGAATACTTTTTCAGGGTGGCCAGAAGCATTCCCTTGTAGGATAAATAATGCAAGACCAGGAACTGGAAAACTGTTAAACAGTATAATACCTTGTTTCGGGGTACCAGAGACAATTTCTTCCGACCGAGGCTCGCCCTTTAGTGCAAAATAGTTACAAGAAATTAGCAAAAGTTAGAGCTTGATTGGCAACTACATGTTCCGTACAGGCCTCAGGCCAGTGGGCAAGTAGAAAAGATAATCAAACAACAGATTAATAAAATATGTCAAGATATTAATACCAAGCCTTACCACTGGCTCTGTTAAGAATTTGAACTAAGCCTCGATCAAAAGAAGAGGCTATCCCATGTAAAAATTTTATATGGAGGACCATATCAGTCCCAGTTTAAAGGAGAAAGTCTTCTGGAAGTGGGAGAAGGTTATCTCCTAAAATTTCTGGTCAATCTAGAAAAACAATTAAAAGAAATAAGAGAATACTGAGGACAAGAGTGAGAGGCACGGATTATCTGACTCACCCTTTTAGATCCAGAGACTGGGTTTATGTTAAGAATTTTTCAGGAGATCCTCTACAGGAGAAGTGGAGCGGACCGTATCAGATAATATTGACCACCTTTACAGAAGTGAAGATAAAGGAACAACCTGCTTGCAAGAATAAAGAAAGCACCAGAACCAGAGAAGACATGGTGGATTGAACCTTCAGGACCCTCACATATGAAATTATATCAGTCATAATTTGGATTTATGTGATAACTGACATACCAGTTTGGGACTAATATCTGAAATTAATGCAGAACGTTAATAAATTGTTAATTGCAGTGACTGTTGGGTGTGTGCACAGTTGCCTGAATCAGGAGAAGATCAGGGCCTTAACTTCATGGTTACCTGATCTCTCCTGGTTAAGGCAACTGGTTGCAAAAATATTAATATTAATTATTTTAATATTGATTACTTGTGGTATAACAAAATTTTCTTCCTGAAATTGTAAATGATCTATGATAAACGATGAAGATTGAAAAAAGAAATGAAATTTAAATATCAAGTAGAAACAGTAAACTATTTCAAAAAGACTTTAGATGGTAATGGCAGTACATAAAATGTTGCAAAAGAATTTGCAAAAGGACAGAAAAAGGGGGTATAGACATTTGTTGGTACTAACAGACACCTCTTCAGGTTAGCCAGAAGCCTTTCCAACTAGAAGCTCACAACCCCGGGAGGTAACAAAGATATCGTTACAGGATGGTTGTGGGGATTTCGAAAGTATGTGCTGCATGAATTTATCTGACCATTCTGAATCAATTCATGCTAAGCTGCAAAAATTGCTGGAAAATATGCAGGAGCTTAGAATTGTTGGAGGTGGGATTTATGAATGGCTAAATAACCTAGGAGTTACTGGATGGTTCAGGAAAATACTTAAACAAGGCCTTCTAATCTTAGCTATAGGACTACTCATTTTAATGATTGCACCTGGCATAATGCAATCTATATTGAAATCACTTCATAAATCGATAGAAGGAACATGAATAGCTCTGTCATAAATAATATAGTAAAAGAATTTACTCATTTTATAGAAAAAGGGGGGATCGATACAGGGTTAACCAATGTACAAGGGGGTTGTACAAGGGGGTTAGAGGAATTCCCTTGCTTAAACAAAAGTATTGTCTGTACCTACCATGCCTACTAAGCAGAACAAAGGCACTAACCATTGATAAGGAAAAGCCGACACCTGGTTCTATTGACAAGGAAAAGCAGACGCCTGATTCTACTGATAAGCAGCTATTGATAAGGAAAAGCAGACCCCTGAAGGGGGAGAAGCAGATGGTTTATGGCTGGGACACTGACCAAACCCTAAGGCCATACGTGAAGACTAAAAGGTGAAAAGTTCAAGAAGAGGAAGACTCATTTACTTCATCTTGAAGACCCCTATCCACAGGAGGAAGACTCACTTTATCTTGAGACCCCTGCCCATGACCAGAGAGGGCACTGCCCAGGCGCAAAAGACCTTCTAACTCATTATAATACGAAGCGGGGATAGGACATGAATATGTATAGGCATATTGTGCAACCTTATGAATATATATAACTTCAGAGAATAAATGTAGAGGGAAACAGCACTGAGGCACGCATGACTTTGAGGAATTATCCCTGTGCGTCTCAGCGCTGAATAAAAAGCATACCTACTTTGCAACTTTTAATGAGTTGTGGAGTCAATCCACGTATCACAATCAAGGCCTTTTATCCCCTTGTTCAGTACTTTCCTGACCTGCACGAGCATGCCACATTCAGTCTCATTGGTTCATGTAAAAATCCCCAGGTAAATAGTCCAATCACAATGCTGATCATGCGCTGTTCTAGACAACAGTTTCACCTTCTTGCTTCACTTCTTCTCACATCCCCCATGTCCTCTGGCCTTCAACTGAAATTCTTTGTTACAACAACATCCTGACTTATTGCCCCAAGGGTTGCTTGTTTACAAAGCCTCATAGATTGTTCCCAGAGTGTTTCTCATCCAAATCCTATCACCTTCACCTCCCACATTCTTAGGGAAGGCAAGTGTAACTTTGTGTAAATTCTCAGTTGCTCCTTTCAGAGAAGGTTTTCTATGGCTTGATGAAACACTGAGCCCTGGGAGTACTAGCCAGTGGAACTGGCTAGGTCTAGGACTGCAAATGGAAGATATATTCCTGATCATTTGGATCTTGCTAGTGAAACCAAAGCCTCTAACGTTCACCAAGTGCTAGGTAGGTGAATAAGGAGCCTATCTTGTCTGTTCTGAAGCTTGTTCTTCACCTTTACCACTTAAACTTAGTATTTAAAGTAGGGGATGAAAAGAAGTTCAGGTAGTTGCTCCTGCTCTTATCACACCTCTGACTACAGCAGAATTTCTGTGTGACAAGGACAATTTGTTTCATCCTCTTGCTGATTTTCCACCAGCAAGATGGTACAAATATGGAGCAGGCTGCACAGGCAAGTGGAGAATCACCATTCTGGGAGGATCATTAAAACTCAGCCAGAAAAACTCATGGCCGAGCTAATGTAATGTAGGTGATAGTTCTGCTTGGTAGGGGAGGTTGGGTTGGAGACTCTAGATGCTCCTTCCAACCAACACTTTGATGCTTCCTGAATTAGCTACAGTAGCTGTCAGGGCCCTGAGAACCTTAACTGTCCTGATCAGCCTCATCTGGACCCTCTACTCACCCACCATCTGCCCACAGCCAAGGAGCTCTGAGCAACTGAGGCTGTTGGTCTCTGTTGAGCTGTGCTGTAAGTATATCTGCCTCCAGTCCTATCTCTGTATCCTTATTGGACCTTGGACTGATGTCATAGGTAACTTTTCTGGATGGATCCTTTTGGACGTCTATTGTAGTTCTGTCTCCAGTCTTGACTCTGGCCCTATCTCCTGCTGCTACCTTCCCCCACCAACCATGGGTGGACCCTGGGCTTAACTGCCTCATCTGGAACTGCTGAGAACAACTGCTACCAGCACCTTGCTTGGTGCTGTAAGACCATGCTTTGGCTGTGCTGCGGTCACCCTCAGCTGCTGGCTTGTCCTTCCTTGTGCAGCAGCTCTGCTCTTATTGCTCTTCAACAGTAGTGTCATTTCAGCCTGAGTAGCTGAAACTGTCCAAGAACTGTATAAAGCATAATTTAAACTGTAAGGACTTAACTAGTCTTGCCCATAGGTATCAGTGTGATTGCACTGGTAGGAAGAGGAATGATACAGATTTAAAGATGTTAAGGTTAATGGTACAGTGTTGTAAAAGAGTGGACTTATTTTTCATAAGAACTTAAAACATTAGTAGAAGGTACTGATTTCCTTCTCCCTTCAGGTGTGACCCTGGAAGCATGAGTCAGGGCAACAGATGCAAGACTTCTGACAGTAGCAGCACAGCCTGTCCCAAGGGAACAGGTTATTCTCCAAAGCCAGCCAAGATCCAGCAGGACAACTGTGCCAAGTGGTTAGTTCCTGCTCCAGAACTACTGGCACCAAAAGATGAGAGGCTGGGAGGTGAGAGATCAGATGTATAAAATGCATCCAGCTGCAGTTGGGAATACATGTTTGTTGGGAAACATTTGACTCATCACTGCTGCTACTGTTCAATTCATATATAAATCTAAGAACAGGAACTACTTATTGTACTTGGGTGTGAATTCCCTTCCCATGCTGTAACTGTGCCAAAGGTTTTGCAAAAGTCTGTCACTGTGATACTCATGTCAGGGTAAGAGATAGCAAAAATTAGAGCATTAGCACAGGAATTCTGCCATTGTGATGTTTAGTTGCTCAGTGTGAGCTAAAAACTCCGTTAAAACTTCATCAAACATGTTTCAAGGTGTGTTTCACAACTAACTCCTGAACACAAGAAAGTCCCTTTAAGTTAACTGCAGCAGTATTTATAATTGTAGCTGCCTATCAGAAGTAGAGCACAACTTGTTGGCTGACAAAGTGATTATTTGGTAGTGTGGGCACTGGCCAGTGCCATTTGAGAACATCAGCTCTCTGACCTCTCATAACTCTCCCCATCTGAAGAATGGACAGACATTCTCCCACTTGGAGAGAGGCTGCTCACTGCACATACAGAATTGCTGGATGGACCCAAAAGTCTTAGCACTGCAAAAGAGTGAATGTGAAGGCCCTGTGGACATAGCAAACTGAGTATTATTTTAATCCAGTAATGCATTCAGATGTGGATAACATCACCAGGAAGATCTACCCTGTCACTCAGCTTTGTCATAGAGGGGCTCCTAGTGACACAACCTTTATCTCAGGTCAAGCTAACAGCTGTAGGGATTTGATGGCACTCTCTTCCACAATAATATTTTCCAAATTCTCTTTAGTACCTTTATATTCATGTGAATTTATACCAGAAACAGTGCCATAAAGCCTCAGTGCTGACTCAGCACAATCTTAACACCCAAAGGAGTGTCCTGGGTTCAGCAGTAGCAGTCATGTTTCTCCTCCTTGGTAGCTGGTGCAGTGCAGTGTTTTGACTTTCGGCTCGGGAACAGAGCTGATAGAGATGTTTTGGTTTGGCCAAGGACTTTGTGAGCCTCATGCTCTGCCAGGGAGGAGGGGAAGCTGGGAGGAAGCAGAGACAGGACACCTGACCCAAACTGACCAAGGAGGTATTCCATACCACAGCACGTCATGCCCAGGATGTAACTGGGAGTGAGCCGGAAGGGCTGGGAGACTGCAGGGTTGGAGGAGGTATCGGTCGGAGCTTGGTCGGGCTGAGGGGGGGCAAGTTATCGGTCAGTGGGTGGTGAGGTGTTGTATTCTGTTCCCTTGTTATTTCCTTTATCATTATTATCATTGGTGGTAGCAGTAGTGATCTGTGTTATACCTTAGTTACTAAACTGTTCTTATCTCAACCCGTGGGAGTTGCATTCTTTTGATTCTCCTCTCCGTCCCTCCGAGAGCAGGGGGAGGGAAAGAAGGGGGGGGAAGTGAGCGAACGAATTACCTGACTGGGTTTAAACCACGACAGTTCTTTTTGGCGCCCAACGTGGGGCACAAAGGGTTGAGATAACGACAGATTTGACTGGATTAATAGTCATTCGTCACAATGCTGATTTATTGGGTATCAGAGTTGTTCTGCTTGATCTCACAGCTTCAGACCGTTGTAACTTACGTAGAGCCGGTATTTGCTGTGATAGTGTTTATCAAGTATGGGGCCTGGGCTAAGGTTCTTGTCTCACTGTGCTTTATGGCAATGGCTTGTAACACGGGTGGGCTCCAGCAGCAGGGCGGGACGGACGTGGCCGTGGACTTGTACCTGGCCGTCCGGCTGCTCTTCACCGTCCTGGCCCTCGCCCTACTCTCCATCTTCGTAAGGCTGCAGGGAACTGAGGGGGAGCGGTCCCGGGAGGCGGCGGCTGCTGAAGCGGCCCGGGAGAGCAGCCCCGGGGACCAAGCGGCGGCGGGAGCGGGGCCGGAGGCCGCCAGGGGACGGCTGCCGGTGGAGGAGGCCGGGGCGGTCGAGGAGCAGAAGGAGGCGGCTGCCGAGCAGCGGGAGAAGGGGGCGGAGGAGCCGAGCCCCGCGGAAGAGCCGAGCCCCGCGGAGGAGCCGAGCCCCGCGGAGGAGCCCAGCCCCGCGACGGCCGAGAGCATTCCCCGGCAGCCACCCGCCGAGCCCCAGGAGGATGCAGGAGACCACGCAGCACTTCCCAGCAAGGCAGAGGAGGAAGAGCTGGACTCAGGAAAAGAGAAGCTGGTGGTGGGAGAGCCGGCAAGCACAGCAGCTACACGAGCCCCAGTGACAAGCACAGCAGCATCGTTTGAGAGTTCTGAAGGCTCTGAATGGCCTTTGGGTACCCTTGGGACCTGCCTGCTGATTGTGATGGGGATCAGCATGTTGGCACACACACAGACTGTGTTCTACCCACAACCATTTTGTCTGATCTCAAAAGTTAAGCAGAGTCAGGTTTGGGTCTTGTCTGGGGTTAAACAACAATATAGGGGGACCAAGAGATTTTCCCCAAGGCTGGAGAGTCATGAGTGGCAGGGTGTGTGGGACAGTATGGGCAAGTATCTAGTCCACTGGGCCCCTCCAGTGCTTTGGAAGCGTTGGAGATGGAAGGCAGCTGTATGGAGTCCCCAGCAACAAGCTGCAGAAACTGCTGAAGGGGACAGTGAATTATTTTAAGCCTGGTGGGCCCATGGCACTTCAGGCCATCAGAGCAGAGATGCAACACAGAGATGGACTCATGATCGAGGGGTGGACTTAACAATGGACACTATTGCCCAGGTTATTCACGCGTGTGAACACTGCACACAGTCTCTCCTGCTCTGGAAGACTGTTACAAGAGATGGAGCCTGACATCATGGACCAGATGGACGCAGCAGCTTTATAGGGACTGGTCCATGCACTAAGATAAGAGTGCACCGAGATAAGAGTGATGGTATATTGAAAATGTGGGAACTGAGCATGACGTGAATGGTATGGAATAAGGGGTGGATAATGTCCTGGGTTCAGCAGTAGCAGTCATGTTTCTCCTCCTTGGTAGCTGGTGCAGTGCAGTGTTTTGACTTTCGGCTCGGGAACAGAGCTGATAGAGATGTTTTGGTTTGGCCAAGGACTTTGTGAGCCTCATGCTCTGCCAGGGAGGAGGGGAAGCCGGGAGGAAGCAGAGACAGGACACCTGACCCAAACTGACCAAGGAGGTATTCCATACCACAGCACGTCATGCCCAGGATGTAACTGGGAGTGAGCCGGAAGGGCTGGGAGACTGCAGGGTTGGAGGAGGTATCGGTCGGAGCTTGGTCGGGCTGAGGGGGGGCAAGTTATCGGTCAGTGGGTGGTGAGGTGTTGTATTCTGTTCCCTTGTTATTTCCTTTATCATTATTATCATTGGTGGTAGCAGTAGTGATCTGTGTTATACCTTAGTTACTAAACTGTTCTTATCTCAACCCGTGGGAGTTGCATTCTTTTGATTCTCCTCTCCGTCCCTCCGAGAGCAGGGGGAGGGAAAGAAGGGGGGGGAAGTGAGCGAACGAATTACCTGACTGGGTTTAAACCACGACAAGGAGCTATAGCTATATGTCCAGTTGTGGCAGAAGGGAAATGGTGGTTGGAAGCTGAGGGAAGAAACGGACTATGCCCTATCCAATGTGAACCCAGCATAAGACACTTTATTATGTGACAAGCGTATATTTATATCATTCTACTGTGATCACGCATTTTTCAATTGGTTGCCCCGCTTTGTGCATGAGGATAGCACATGTCTAAACTAATACAGTGATTGGTTACTATCTCTTATGTGTATGCTTAATGTTGAAGTTAGTTCATAGCCTTGCTTCTTCTTATCTTATGTAAGCGGCGAGGAGAAGCAAGACACGCCAACCTGTCGTGGTTTAAACCCAGTCAGGTAACTTGTTCACTCACTCCCAGTGAGTGGTGCCAAGCTGACAACAATCAAGGTCCGTGTTCGTCTCCCCCCCCTCCCTGCACCGGGGCTCTCCCCTTCCCCGCTCCCGGAGGAACGGGGAGGAGGATCGAGAGAGTGCAACTCCTACGGGTTGAGACAAGAACAGTCCAGCAACAAATCACCACCGCTACTATCAGCTAAAACAATGATAAGGGAAAATAACAAGGGAAGAGAATACGATACCACCGGCCAAGAAAACGAGTTCCACCCGGAAGCCCCTGTCCTTCCGGGTAACTCCCAGTTACCCCCCACCCCGGGCATGACGTGCTGTGGTATGGAATACCTCCCCGGCTAGCCCGGGTCAGGCGCCCCGTCTCTGCTTCCTCACAGCTTCCCCTCCTCCCTGGCAGAGCATGAGCCTCACAGAGTCCTTGGTCAGGGTAAACATCACTTAGCAACAACCGACAACATCGGCTTCACCAACGCTGTTCTCAAAACTAGAAGTCAAAACACAGCACTGCACCAGCTAACACAAAGGAAAAAACATGACTGCTACTGCTGAACCCAGGACATTATCCACCCCTTATTCCATACCATTCACGTCGTGCTCAGATCCCACATTTTCAATACACCATCGCTCTCCCACATATATACATCCATATACATACAGACCAAGAGGAAAAAAAATCATTTTCTTAGTGCATGGACCAATCCCTATAATGCTGCCGAGTCCATTCGGTCCATGATGTTCCAAGTTCATTCTCTGTTGGGATGATGGCTGGAGGGAAGTCAGGGCCAGTCGCTGGTGACCTGGAGACATCTAGTTGATGGGCTATAAAAGCATTACACAGCAGGCAACAGCATACAATTGAGTTCACTGGCTGTTTTCCCCTAAAATCAAATCCCCTTGAGGTATACATCGGACTTCCCCATCTTCCCGCATTACCCACCAAGTATATCCAGGTCCCTGAGCAAAAGCAATCCCACGAGTGGGTTTGCCTTTACCTGAAGCAGGAATAACCCAGACTGTCTTCCCCAGCAAATTCTTCATATGCACCACGGGAACTTTGTCCCCCTCTACAATATGTAAAAGTTCTGACTGGGCTGGGCCAGCCCTGTTGGCAGATCCTCTGGTGTTGACCAACCAGGTGGCCTTTGGTAAATGTGTATCCCAATGCTTGAAAGTTCCCCCACCCATCGCTCTCAGTGTAGTTTTTAACAGCCCATTGTACCGTTCGATTTTCCCAGAGGCTGGTGCATGGTAGGGGATGTGATATACCCACTCAATGCCATGCT
Organism: Pezoporus flaviventris; assembly: GCF_033815535.1. Taxonomy (NCBI): domain Eukaryota; kingdom Metazoa; phylum Chordata; class Aves; order Psittaciformes; family Psittacidae; genus Pezoporus; species Pezoporus flaviventris. Next base: position 192,771 of record NW_026892695.1, read on the forward strand.
CTTTGGCCCAAATATCTATAAGGTTATTCCGGAAATGAGTCCCATTGTCTGACTCAATTCTGTCTGGGGTGCCGTGTCGCCACAAAATCTGTTTCTCAAGGCCCAGGATGGTGTTCCGGGCAGTGGCATGGGGCACAGCGTATGTTTCCAGCCACCCGGTGGTTGCTTCCACCATGGTAAGCACATGGCGCTTGCCTTGGCGGGTTGGTGGCAGTGTGATATAGTCAATCTGCCAGGCCTCCCCATATTTATACTTCAACCATCGTCCTCCATACCAAAGAGGCTTTAACCGCTTGGCTTGTTTAATTGCAGCACATGTTTCACACTCATGAATAGCCTGGGCAATAGTGTCCATTGTTAAGTCCACCCCTCGGTCACGGGCCCATCTATATGTTGCATCTCTGCCCTGATGGCCTGAAGTGTCATGGGCCCACCGGGCCAAAAATAATTCACCTTTATGTTGCCAATCTAAGTCCATCTGAGCCACTTCAATCTTAGCCGCTTTATCCACTTGTTGGTTGTTCTGGTGTTCCTCAGTGGCCCGACTCTTGGGTACATGGGCATCTACATGACGTACCATTCACCACCAGGTTCTGCACCCGGGCAGCAATATCTTTCCACAGTGCAGCAGCCCAGATGGGTTTACCTCTGCGTTGCCAGTTGCTCTGCTTCCATTGCTTCAACCACCCCCACAGGGCATTTGCCACCATCCATGAGTCAGTATAGAGATAAAGTACTGGCCACTTTTCTCGTTCAGCAATGTCCAGGGCCAGCTGGATGGCTTTCACCTCGGCAAATTGACTCGATTCACCCTCTCCTTCAGCAGTTTCTGCAACTTGTCGTCCAGGACTCCATACAGCTGCCTTCCATCTCCGATGCTTTCCCACAATACGGCAAGAGCCATCAGTAAACGAGGCATACTGCTTTTCACTTTCTGACAGTTTATTATATGGTGGGGCCTCTTCAGCACGCACCACGTCCTCCTCTGGTGACATTCCAAAATCTTTGCCCTCTGGCCAGTCCATGATGACCTCTAGAATGCCTGGACGACTGGGATTTCCTATTCGAGTTCGTTGTGTAATTAGTGCAGCCCATTTACTCCACGTAGCATCAGTTGCATGATGTGTAGAGGAGACCCTGCCTTTGAACATCCAGCCCAGCACGGGCAGCCGGGGTGCCAGGAGGAGCTGTGCTTCAGTGCCAATCACTTCCGAAGCAGCTCGAACCCCTTCATAGGCTGCCAGTATCTCTTTCTCAGTTGGGGTATAGCTGGCCTCAGATCCTTTGTATCCCCGACTCCAAAAGCCGAGGGGTCGACCTCGAGTCTCCCCTGGAGCTTTCTGCCAGAGGCTCCAGGTAGGACCGTTCTCCCCAGCTGCAGTGTACAGCACATTTTTTACATCTGGTCCTGTTCGGACTGGTCCAAGGGCTACTGCATGAACTATCTCGCGTTTAATTTGCTCAAAGGCTTGTTGCTGCTCAGGGCCCCATTTAAAATCATTCTTCTTCCGGGTCACATGATAGAGAGGGCTTACAATCGAACTGTAATTTGGGATGTGCATTCTCCAGAACCCCACTGCACCCAAGAAAGCTTGCGTTTCTTTCTTATTAGTTGGTGGAGACATTGCTGTTATCTTGTTGATCACATCTGTGGGGATCTGTCTACGTCCATCTTGCCATTTTATTCCCAAAAATTGAATCTCCTGTGCAGGTCCCTTGACCTTACTCCGTTTTATGGCAAAACCGGCTTTCAGCAGGATTTGGAATATTTTCCTCCCTTTCTCAAAGACTTCTTCCGCTGTATCGCCCCACACAATAATGTCATCAATGTATTGCAGGTGTTCTGGAGCTTGCCCCTGTTCCAGTGCAGTCTGGATCAGTCCATGGCAAATGGTAGGGCTGTGTTTCCACCCCTGGGGCAGTCGGTTCCAAGTGAACTGGACACCCCTCCAAGTAAAAGCAAACTGTGGCCTGCACTCTGCTGCCAAAGGAATGGAGAAAAATGCATTGGCAATATCAATCGTGGCATACCACTTGGCTGCTTTTGACTCTAGTTCATACTGAAGTTCTAGCATGTCCGGTACGGCAGCACTCAATGGTGGTGTGACTTCATTCAGGCCACGATAGTCTACTGTTAGTCTCCATTCTCCATTAGACTTTCGCACTGGCCATATGGGGCTATTGAAGGGTGAGCGGGTCCTGCTGATCACCCCCTGACTCTCCAGTCTACGGATCAGCTGATGGATGGGAATCAGGGAGTCTCGGTTGGTGCGATATTGCCGCCGGTGCACTGTTGTGGTCGCAATTGGCACTTGTTGTTCTTCAACTTTCAGCAACCCCACAGCAGAGGGATCTTCTGAGAGACCAGGCAAGGTGGACAGCTGCTCAATTTCCTCAGTCTCCAAAGCAGCAATACCAAAAGCCCACCGGTACCCTTTTGGGTCTTTGAAGTACCCTCTCTTGAGGTAGTCTATGCCGAGGATGCATGGAGCCTCTGGACCAGTCACAATAGGGTGCTTTTGCCACTCCCTCCCAGTCAGGCTGATTTCAGCCTCCAGCACAGTCAACTCTTGGGATCCTCCTGTTACTCCAGAAATATAGATGGGTTCCACCCCTTGACAGCTTGATGGCATCAGGGTACACTGTGCACCGGTATCTACTAGAGCCTTATACTTCTGTGGGACTGATGTGCCAGGCCATCTGATCCACACAGTCCAGTAAATCCGATTGTCCCCTACCTCCACCTGGCTGGAGGCAGGGCCCCTCTAATGGTCGTCACAGCATTGGACACTTAAGTCGTGTTGAAAGGGATTATTCTTCGTTATCACAGGAGCTGGAGTAAAATCAGCTCTTCCACTCCATCTGGGAAACTGCTCACCAGAAACTTAAGCCGTAGCTCTCATGGGACGATCAGTCTTGGCCCTTGCTCCCCTCTTCAGTTCACTCACCCGTTCCTCCAAAGCTGAAGTAGGTTTTCCATCCCACTTTGTCATGTCTTCTCCGTGATCCAGCAGGTAAAACCATAGGGTACCCCGTGGCGTATACCTTCTGTATCTCCTCTCTTGAACAATAGGACGTCTTTTGTTAATAGCTGAGACGCGTGTTGGTACACGTGAGGAGCTGGATAAATCAGATACATCGTCCCTCAATTTGTTGAGGTCCTGGGACAGTTTTTTCACAGCTGAGATGATGGAAGGAGTGAGATTGTCTTCGAACTCTTGGAGTTTATGAACCATTTCATCCACTGTTAGTGGTACTATGTCATTCCAGGTCACTGTTGCCAATGAATGGGCATATGATGACGGTGCATTCCGTGTAAGTTTTCGCCACATGGGTCGTGTACATTCAACTTCATCTGGATCTATAGGTGTATCCCCGTTATTCGGCTTGATGTGATAGATCATCTCTACGATGGCCGATTCCCTCAGAGACTGGATGACTTTGTCTATAGTAGTCCACTTGGCCGAACGACTCGTAACATCGTCCTTGTACGGAAACCTTTCTTTCACAGCTGCCAAGAGCCTCCTCCAAAGGCTGAGGGACTTTTTCTCTCTTGCAATTGCTTTGTCAATTCCCCCTTCTCTAGCAAGTGATCCCAGCTGCTTGGCTTCTGTACCTTCTAGTTCGTGACCATCGGCCCCATTGTCCCAGCATCGGAGTAACCAGGTGATGATGTGCTCCCCTGGTTGACGGGTAAAATCTTTTCGCATATTCCGCAGCTCGGTTTAGGTCCGAGGTCGAGAAGTTACCTCTTCTTCTTCTTCTTCGTCATGTGATGATGACTCCTGATCAGATTCTGGACCGGGTGGTGAATTCATTGTTTCTTCATCTCGCTTCACCCTTTTTGCCTCCTTTTTGCTTGTTCTCTTGCGTACAGGGGCAACTGGTTTGGCTGCAGTGATTATCACTGTGGTTTGAGTAGCGACTGTACTTGTTGCTGGGGGTGGTGTAGCTACTGTGCTTGGAGCTGGGGTAACCGCACTGTCTGTTGCAGTTGAAGTTTGAGCAGCTGCTGTACTTGCCACTGGGGTAGCTGCGCAGTTCATTGCAGCCAAAGTTTGAGTAGCGACTGTGCTTGTCGCTGGGTTTGGTGCAGCTGCTGTGCTTGGAGCTGGGGTAACCGCGCTGTCTGTTGCAGTTGAAGTTTGAGCAGCTGCTGTACTTGCCGCTGGGGTAGCTGCGCAGTTCATTGCAGCCAAAGTTTGAGTAGCGACTGTCGCTTTGCCCTCAGATCCGCTGACATTCTTTTCCTTTTGAAGGTGCTGGATAGTGTTGAACAAGGCCCTGTAAGCATAGGCCAAGCCCCAGCACGTTGCCGTGATTTGTCCATCTCTGGTATGGCCAGAATGACCACACACCTCATTTAAGTGTTTTACTAATTCTTCTGGATTTTGCAGTTGTTCGGTAGTGAAATTCCAAAGTACTGGAGGGGCCCACTGACCTCGATACTTGCCCATACTATCCCACACACCCTGCCACTCATGGCTGTCCAGCCTCAGGGAAAATCTCTCGGTCCTCCTGCATCGTCGTTTGACCCCAGACAAGACCCAAACCTGAATCTGCTTAACTCTTGAAATCAGTAGTGGGCAAAACACACTCTGTATGCGTGTTAGCATGGTGATTCCCATCACCATCAGCAAACAAGTCTCAACAGCATTAAAAGGCCATTCAAAAAATTCAAAACTCTCAAATGTAAATGGTCTGGGGGGACGACTAGGAGGGTAAAAGGATGTATCCTTCACAGGTTGAGCACCGGAGGAGGAGAAAAAAAATGTGTAATTGCTAAGCACCTCCATCATATACCTCCCAAAGTATAAAGGTGGTGACCACACTGGGAACATAAGCCAGATCAGTTTCATGATCAATGGTTCTATTGTATTACAAGTCATTACCATAAAGTACAATGGGATAAAATCCTTAGCCCAAGCCCCACACTTGAAAAACACTAATACAGCAAATACTGGATGGACGTAAGATATGATATACTGAAACTGTGAGATCAAGAGGAACAACCTTGAGAGCCAATAAATCAGCATTGTGACGAGTGACTATCAATCCAGTCAGATCTGTTCTTATCTCAACCCCTCGTGCCCCACGTTGGGCGCCAAAAAGAACTGTCGTGGTTTAAACCCAGTCAGGTAACTTGTTCACTCACTCCCAGTGAGTGGTGCCGAGCTGACAACAATCGAGGTCCGTGTCCGTCTCCCCCCCCCGCCGGGCTCTCCCCTTCCCCGCTCCCGGAGGAACGGGGAGGAGGATCGAGAGAGTGCAACTCCTACGGGTTGAGACAAGAATAGTCCAGCAACAAATCACCACAGCTACTATCAGCTAAAACAATAAGGGAAAATAACAAGGGAAGAGAATACGATACCACCGGCCAAGAAAGCGAGTTCCACCCGGAAGCCCCTGTACTTCCGGGTAACTCCCAGTTACCCCCCCACCCCGGGCATGACGTGCTGTGGTATGGGAATACCTCCCCGGCTAGCCCGGGTAAGGCGCCCCGTCTCTGCTTCCTCACAGCTTCCCCTCCTCCCTGGCAGAGCATGAGCCTCACAGAGTCCTTGGTCAGGGTAAACATCACTTAGCAACAACCGAAAACATCGGCTTCACCAACACTGTTCTCAAGCTAGAAGTCAAAACACAGCACTGCACCAGTTAACACAAAGGAAAAACATGACTGCTACTGCTGAACCCAGGACAATATTCTAAATGGAGAAGACTCAAAGTGACTGGGTAGAACCAAAGATAATAGGGAAAAGCTTATTGCTAACCCTCCCACCACCTCCCTGGGGACAGGTTTCAGGCACTTGGTGATGATCAGCCATATCTCTCCTGCTTTGGCAGCCCAGCTTCCTCTGCAGCGTGGAGCCTGTGTGTTCCCAAGCAGCACAGTGACAGTGTAGCTGTTTTCCAGCACAGCTGGGTGTGCTCAGTTACCTGCTGAGACCCCATTTCCAAGCATGGGGCACATTCTGCCCAGCTCCTTCCTCCCTCCACTGGCACCATTGCTGGCAAAGGCTGCACCTGAGGTGTCCCCAAGCTTTCCTCCTCTTCCTCCTCGTGTAGGATCAAGAGAGCCCTGCTTATGTTTTATGTAAACAAGCAAATTCTCCAGAGCCCAGTCAAATGAAAAGGGAACTTGGGTCAGCAGTGGGGCTTTCCCGCACTCATCAGTTAATGACAGCACACCAGCCTTTCCCTTCCCAAAAAGTAAAAGAATAAACATCAGAGGGTCTCCAGGGAATTGTGAATTGTCTGGCTGCAATAGTGATGGCTTGGAAGACCTGAGAAAGGGGAAGCAGAGCATCCCAGGCCAGACCGTCTGCCAGATAAGCCGGCCCAACTCTGCAGAAGCAGGCCCCCACTAGTAGTTTTAATTCTCAAGGTCCTCTCCATCCAGAGCAGTCTCTTCCTTGACTGGCTTCAGGGTGCCCCTGTACTTGTTCAGTCACCAGTGCTACATGCTGCCCTGGCTGCCCACCTGAAGCATCCTCCATGAATGGAGTGGTTGGGTGAAGCCATGGGGAGACTCGCCATGGGCTTGCAGCAAGTCCATCCCAAAAATCCTTCTGTGTTGATCAGGGTCCAGCCCTCAGATAGTGGCTTTGCCCCAGGCATGGTCAGGGCAGGCTGTGAGCTCCCTTGGTCTGTGGCAGCAGTGGTCACTGCGTTTCCACTTAATGCTTCCCAGCGAGTTCAGAAGCCATCCAGCCATCTCCAGCATGTCTGTGGTGGCTCTGGGGCTAAGTGACTTTGCGGGGAAAGCCGGGCTTTGCCTTTCCTGTTGTCATGAATCCCCTCTGTGGGTTTGTGAGTCCTCGGGGTTACGCCTCTGCAGAGGAGGATTTCACTTCCTTTGCGGACCCTGTGGCTTTCCCACAGGCCCTCCTCGATGAACAAAGTTGCTCAAGTCTGTTCAGTCTTTCTACGTATCACCACTGTCAGTAACCCTGAAGATCCCACGTGACATGGAAATCCCCTTGGTCAAAGGAAACCTACAGGTCTTTCACTTGAATTTGGTCAACATTCTTTGAAGATAAATTGTAGCACCCCTTTGCCTGAGCTCACAGCTGAGCTCTGATGAGGAGCACCCTGAGAGGAAGAGCCATCACGCTGCCACCATGCTCAGTGCAAGGATGGTCCTGGTGCTCGCGATGCTACTTGCCCTCTCTCCACACTGTGATGCAGATAAAGCTCCTCGTGGGCCCCCGCTGTGGGTCAGGGCTGAGAGTTGTCCTGTTGGGGAGGTCAGGGCAAGAAACCACGGTATGAAGCAGGGACAGCGCTGCTGGCAGGAAGAGCAACCCCCTGGTGAGGGCAGGGCTGTACATCCACAGTGCCACACCCTGTTTTGTTTGTGATCCCAAGAGTGAAATTAAGATGCATCATCGGTGTTCATTGGTGGAGAGTGTCCTCATGGAGGTGTCTTTCTGGAGTCATCCTCATGGCAATGGCTTCCTTTCGTGATTACCTTTTCCCCCTTTTATGAGTTGGGGGAGTACCTATGCTCTTAATGTCATGTATTACACGTGTTCCTGGTGGACCAGTTTTGATGGTCTTGCAGCCAGCTCTTCACCTGCATGTGTCTGCAGCAATTCTTGGGATAATGGGCAGCAATTCCTCAGAGCACTCCTCGAGGTAATGGATGGAAGAGTCTTAGCTCTTTCCCACTCATCCCTCAGGCAATGGATGATGGAGTGCCAGTTCAGCTCCTCACAACCTTCTCCCAGAATGGATATGGGAGTCTTATCTCAACTCCTCCCACCCATCTTTGAGACAATGGACTAGTGGAATTCCATCTCAGCTTCTCATGCTAATCTTTGAGACAGTGGACAATGGAGTCTGATTTCAGATCAGTCTCTCACAGTCCCACAGTGCAGGAAAGGATGGAGACTGCTCCCAGGGATGGGTGGCTTTGGTAAAGCCAGCTGAGGGCTGTTGGTGCTGGGGGATAACCCGGAGCATCCTCCAGCCCCAGGAATGGAGCAGGGCACCTGGGGCTCCTCATGGCAGCATCTGCAGAATGGGGGGATGTTGTGTGCATCAGTCGTGTCATGGGGGAAGGTCTTAAAGACTGCTTTCCAAAGCCAGCATTCACCATCTCTCTTTGTCTTCTCTAGCCCCTTACACACCGTTCGAGTGCTGCGTCAGTTACAGAAGTCCCCTTTACGGCTGGCTAACCTGAAGGCACTTCCAAGGAGTGCTCTTCCCCAGCAATTATGTAAGTCCTAGCAATTTCCCCAATGTTGTGCTGTCTCCTGGGCTGCCACAGGTTCAGTTGATCTAGGGACAGGACTGGGCCAGGTCTGCGTGGCCAGTCCATGGGTGGCGGTCTTCCATCACAAAGAGGAATGGACATGACTGGCCACTTCTACAGGGCTGAGTTAAGGAGGTGAGTCTGTAGGATTAAATTATTAGGTTTAAACTAACAGTAATATGTATGACTTTAACATAGTAAAATACAGCAAGCTATTCTAACTTGCTGACACGGAGGGAGTAAGGAATGTTTGGCTGACAGGGGAAGGAACATCATGGGACTGATAACAACTAAGGAGACAGTAAATAAGACCAAGGATGCCAGCCTTCCAGATGACAGAGACTGGAACAGAAGCAAGGACATACCACTGCTAACAGAGCACTAGGACCTTGCGAGCGTGCACAAGTACTTGAGGTCATTCAGTAAACACAGTGAGGAAGACTAACGGGGACCACCAGAGACCCCCACTCAGCAAGAAGGCGCATGCGTAATTAGGATGCAAATATTATAATTAGTTCCTGGAAATCGCATGAATATGCAAATAATTCCATGGGGAAAGCTATGAGTACGCTAAATACAGAGCTGCCGCCAGCAAGTAACAGGTGCGCTCACCTTTGCGAAATGATTTGCGTGTGCGCGCAGCGCTGCAATAAAGAATGCTGCTTTCTAAAACTCCACATTGAGTCTTAGAGAGCTTCTCAAACTGACTTTTGTGGTAACAAGTCCATCGCCGCTCCTGAAGGCTCTGCACAGGCTCTAGAGGCACCGGGCCGTGGGATGAGCTGCTTGTAGGACACCGCATACCCAGGGGCAGCATACAGGGACAAAGGGAGAGGAGCAGGAGAGCAGGGTGGGGAGGATGGCATGGACGTGTGGTGTTATATCTGTTGTTTCTCACCAAGCTTCACCTTTCCTCTTGGCAGGTTTGAGACTGGTTCAGGCTACCCAGCATCCTGGTGGGAAGGAAGGTTTATAGCCATCCTCCTGGGAGGGGCTGCAGAGGTCTGAGACAAGGGGGAACAAAATCACAAAATGGAATATAGAAACCTTTAGAATTAGTTTTAAGTAATGTTAAGTTCGATAGCTTTGTAACAGTAGCAATGGAAAATTACTGAGGTCCATGATACATAGAGAAAAAAAATAGAGTACAGCTAGAGAACATACTGAGAATTCTCACAAGACAAATCGTTATAGTTGTGACATAGTTTAAGAAAAACAGTCTAGAAGAACAGGACACAGGGATAAGAACAAGACACACGGATAAGGAGTATCTGGGAACCGCAGGTGTCCAGGATGGGCTACAGTTAAACTAACTGATAAGTAGGAGCATAGGAGGATTATTATGTCTCTGCTGCTAATGAACCAATTAAACTGGTATGAGCATCTACTGCACATGCTTCAAAGGCTGCCAGAAGTGATGAAGATTGTTGGAAGAAGTAAACGACCCTCAGAGACCAGCACCACAATTCTGTATGCATGCGGGGAACTTTCTGGAAAATTATGTAATCCATGCGTAGCCTCATGAATATGTATGTATGCCCAGTGGCTATAAAAGGACGGCTTGTGTGGCAATGGGGAGACACACGTTAGGAGGAGCTATCCCCCGTGTCTCCCGGTGCCGCAATAAAGAATACCTGCTTGTCAGCTTGAAAACTTTGTTGGCAAGTTTGTTCCTGGAGTTTTCTCCGAATCAATTTGGCACCCCAGATGGGACCCTCTCTGCTCGGCTGCAGGACCCGCTGAGGACAGGGCTCCCTAGGGCCCTCGGGAGTTTTTCCCAGAGGGACCCCTCGACTCATTCGGATCACTGTGGGAGCAGACAAGGGCCATCTCATAAAAGGTATTCTTTTCTTTTATATAGTCTGTAAGGTGCAGGGGGCATCTTGCATAAAGACTAAATTGCTAATTGGGTTGGTTTGGTAAGCGTACGCAAGGTTTGGAAGCCTTCCGTAAATCAAGGTAGGAAATCTTGTAGGTAAAGGCGTATACCCGGCTGCTAGCGTCCGTTTGGTATATACCCACAAGAAGCAGGGGGCATCTTGTGGTTTGGGTCCTGCAAGACGCAGTGGGCGTCTTGTAGAAAAGGTTTTGGATTTTACTGGTATACAGCCACAAGAAGCAGGGGGATTCTTGTGGTTTGGGTCCTGAAAGACGCAGTGGGCGTCTTGTGGAAAAGGTTTTGGATCTTGTTGGTATTTATTTTGTGGCTTGTTACATTAAGGATTTTGGTCTTGTGATTTTGGTATCAGTGACAGCAAGGGCATCTTGTGGTTTGGGTCCTACAAGACACAGGGGGTGTCTTGTGGAAATGGTTTTGGGTCCAGTGTGCTATCAACAGCCCATAAGGGATTTGATTCAGTGATGCTGCCAGCGTGCGTCCCTGAATAGGTTAGTCGAATCACCCTCCGATACAGTGGGCTGTCCAGTACGTCCCACAGTGGGATGCAGACAGGCTGGTTGGGCACAAGGGTCTTGTCCTTCTTGGGACACTGACAGGCTGGTCGGGCACAAGGGTCTCATCCTTCTTGGGACACTGACAGGCTGGTCAACTATAAAGGGTTCAAGGAAACCCCCCTATTAATGTTACAATATGGTCTGAGCCATCGGGGTTAGGATGTATTGCTTTTGATTCTACTGGTATTCGTCTTATTTTGTGGCTTGTTACAGTAATGATTTGTGATTTTGGTACTGGTGACAGGATGTTATAACTGTGTCATTAACTGTTGTTTGTTTGTTTGAATTTTAGTCTGTCTTTGTCTCAAGTGTTGTAACTGTGTGGAGTGTGTCTGCGGGATCCCGTTTGTGTATGTGTGTGTGTGAATGTGAGATTGATAATGGAAAATCAGCAGAGTGGATAGATCTTGAAAAAGAGTCCTTTGGATGCATTTTGGCACACTGGAAAGAACTTGGAGGGTCTCCTGGGGGCTCGGTAAATAAGAAAACATTGGTAAAATATTGTAACCAATGGTGGCCTTTGTATACTTTGGAAGATCAGGAAAAATGGCCTAAAAATGGAACTCTGAACTATAATACATAGTTACAGTTAATGCTGTTTTGAGGGGGCAAGGAAATTGGGATGAAGTAATGTATGCAGATATGTTTTTCACTTTAAGAAATCACGCAGAGTAACAGACAATGCAAACTTAATATAGCTCTGCCAGATTTCTTAATTTTGGCTTTGGAAAAGGAGAGGGGAAAACTCAAAGTTAAGCTGGAGATGTTCAGCCTGTGATATTGGGGAAAGATGTTTAAAGTTAAAAAAACAGTAATCAGGAAGATAGGTTGGAAAATCATGTTTGTTCCTGGAGTTTTCTCCGAATCAGGTCCCCAATGCTGAGGGTGGGCACTGACTCCCCAGAGCGCTGTGCTGCATCAACCAGCAGGGCACCAGCTCCTGGGGTGCTGCCGGCCCCACTAGCACCCGCCTGCTGAGCACAGCCACAAAATACAGGTTTACTTAATGTGGTATGGGAGAGTGGTGGTGTCATTTCTTCTCCCAGCCCCAATAACTGTGCTGCTGCTTGTCATGCCGAGGAATGGAGACAGCCAAGGGGCTGGGGTGGGATGGGAGCTCTTCTTGCTGCCTCCCAGAACCTCTTGGGTCTCTCTGGGGGGATGGGATGGTGCTGAATGGGGTGCTCTGGGCACTTGGGTACTCATTTCAAGGGGATGCAAGAAGGGCTGAAGACTACTCTGAGGGCTTTTAGGTACAACACTGCCATTGGTTTTGGGTTTTCAGCTTTCAGCTTGTCCTTTGCATTGCCCCATGCAAGCCATACATGAGCAAAGCCTGGTAGCCACATCTTCCCTAGGACTTTAGTGCATCTGAGCTGTGTCCTGCAGACGTCCTTGGGCAGGTAGAACAGATGCTTAAGCAGACAAGGGAGGCATGTGGAGATCTCCTGGGTGTACCAGGAGATGCTTTAGCTTGAGGAAACCTTTCGAACCATTGCCTTTACTCCTCAGGAGCCTTCAGACCATGGAGACACACTGTTTGCTTGGTCTTGGTGCCCTCTCCTGACAGCTGTGGCATGGATGCAGCACCGACCCCAGGGCTCTGCATGGAAATGTCCAGCAAGGCACTGTGCAGGGGATGAACACAGTGTGCCTGGGAGCCCAGCGCCTCACCTCCAGCCTGGGCTTTCATCCGCCTTCCCTAGCATCAGCTCCTGGCAGAGATGTGCCAGCACAGAACCAGCATCACAATGACCTTGGCCCCAGCTGAGCCCATTGAGAAGCCTCTTGCCCTGTCTATGGTGCATGTGGGTCCCACCAGCCCCTGCCCTTGCCAGCTCCATGGTATCCAGTACAGTGGGGCTTGGGCCATCCTTTGGAGCTGACTTCTCCAACCAGCACAGACCTCTGCAGCTGCTGTCACCTGTGGATAGGGACAGGAACAGGGCTGTGAGGCCATGGTGTACATTAAAAACCCCCAACAGAGGGTCCCGACCCAGGACTGGAGAAGGGCACCTGCCTGGGACAGCAGTTGTGGATCCTATGGGAAGATCTGGGTAACCCAGGACCTGCTGTCCTGTGTGAGCCCAGCACAGCTGCCAGGGGAGGGCACTGAGACCAAGCAAACAGGGTGTCTCCATGGTCTGAAGTCTCCTGAAGAGTAAAGTCAACAATTTAAAAGGCTTCCTCAAGCTGAAGCACCTCCTGGTGCACTTGGGAGATCACCACCTGCCTCATGGTGCCCATGAGACCTCTGGTTCCGGGACCCACAGTGTGTCAGGGTTATCCCTCAGAGGCATCCAGCTCTGAGGTCCCCAAGACAAGAGGGATGTGGAGCTGTTGGAGTGAGTCCAGAAGAGGGCCACAGGGATGCTGTGAGGGCTGGAGCAGCTCTGCTCTGGAGACAGGATGAGAGAGCTGGGCTGGTTCAGCCTGGAGAAGAGAAGGCTCCGGGGAGACCTTAGAGCAGGTCACGGTGCCTAAAGGGGCTACAAGAAACCTGGAGAGGGGCTTCAGACAAGGGCCTGTAGGGACAGGACAAGGGGGAATGGCTTTAACCTGCCAGAGGGGTGATTGAGATGAGCTCTTAGGCAGAAGTTCTTCCCTGTGAGGGTGCTGAGGCACTGGCAAAGGTTGCCCAGAGAAGCTGTGGCTGCTCCATCTCTGGCAGTGTTCAAGGCTAGGTTGGATGGGGCTTGGAGCAACCTGCTCTAGTGGAAGGTGTCCCTGCCTGTGGCAGGGGGTTGGGACTGGATTATCTCTAATGTCCCTTCCAACCCAAACCAGTCTGTGATTCTATGATATTAAAGAGTTGGTTTTCTCTGGCTTTAATTCCTTTTACTCTCTCATCAATTTCCATTGCTGTCAGCTTTCTCTTTCTAATTGGTTTTGTATCACCATTTGAGATCCAGATTTGATCTCTGTTTGTAAGGTCTTTTTGCTGCCTACCATACAGTTTGTTATGCTATTATTTCCCTTGACACATTGCCTTTTCCAATTCCCTTATTCCTAGCCATGGCAAGGAGGCTCTAGTGGATTTATGCCTTTTTGGCCATGGTTGATGGCGATGAAGGCTTTCTCTAGAGAGGGCTGCATTCAACTATAGTGGGGTTGCAATTGGTGTAGACATCAATAAAATCATGTGCACAGCCTGTCCCTCCTCCTCTCTCTACACAGATGGCTCCTTGCCTTTGCATCTGCCCAACCAGGCAAACCTTGGGGAGGCCCTGGAGCTTCACACATGGAGAGGAGACTCTGCCATTGGTGGGGATGGCCTAGGAGATCGCCGGGAGCACCCAGGCACAGCAATTTGGAAGGGGCTGGGAAAGACTAAGGCCAAGCCCAAAAGATACAGGGGAAAGCCCAAGTCCTCCAGAGAGCCTCTTGGAGCCTCTTCAGGCCTTCAAATACTCCACATGCAGTCATTTGCTTTATGAGGCGCAGATAGTGGAGGCATCTACTAATGCTTCTGATGGTACAGGGTTAATTAGCTAGGGAAAAGGAGCAGTGACCGTGTGCCTCAGATGAGCCTGAAAAGTGAGCTTGGCACATGAGGTTTTCTGCGTGAGGAGATGTTTTGTCTGGAGAAAGCTATCAGCTCAGTTCCCCCTTAATTACAGCCCTTTGCTTTTAACCGATGTCTAGGAGGTGGTGTGACCCTGGTGGCTTGTTGGGCTTGAGGGTCTGTACATCAGGGAGGTGGCAGGAGCTGCAAAAGGGAAGGGGGGAGAGCCTGAGGGATGCAGAGGCTGTAGAAGGGGGCTCAGGGACTGTGCATAAGGTGTCTTCTCCCTGCAGATCCCTTTTCTGGGAAAAGTAGCATTAGAAACCAGCGATGCTGTGCCCAGCTCTCCGCATGGCCACCCTGCTACCATGCCAGGCCACCAGACCTGAATGGCCTGCAGACCATTCTTCCAAAACAGAGTTGTCAGCACATTTGATTTGTTTCCTTCTCCTTTCTTCTTCTAGAGAAGTCACACAAACATGAGATAATCTTCACGGAAGTCCATTTTCACCTTTCCTCTCCTCCGAGAAGCCTTGCCTCGTTCCCAAGCCACAGTCAGGTCCTCTCCCATGCTCCCACTCAGCATCATCCCATGTGGGTTCCCACCAGGTCCTCACCCCCTCCTTACAGCTGCATCTCATCTTCCCAGGGAGCAGATCTCTGCATGGAAGCTGGGCTGATGTCCACCAGTGCTGTGTGGTGCTGCCCTCGGGGTCCTCTCTGGGGTCTGGGATGACTCTTTTGGGGTTGTGGTAGGGTTTGTCCCATCTCCCTGAGGAATGACCTGTCTGTATACTGATAATCACGAGCCTCCATCCCTCTGATCATCCCATGTCAATCCCATTGCCCATGTGGGAGGTGGAGGCAATGCTTAGGCTCAGACTTGGGCTCAGACACGGGCTCAGACACAGGCATCCCACTGCTGTTGCCCCATTTCTTCCCTTTCTATAAAGTCACCAAAAGCATCTCTGTCACCACTTTCTCTGGGGTCCCTCCTAGTTCAGTCCAGTGTGGCTTTTTCGTCTCATCCCATCCTATCCAATGCTGAGTGTTTCAGTGCCTAACCCAATGCTCTTGGTATGGGCAGGGTGGTTGGGGAGGATGGTTTGGCAGGAACTCATCAGTCACTTGCCTTTGACAACTCAGGCAAACCAGCTAAACCCATGACTGACCAGAGATTTTGGGTTGTCTCTCCTTTTAGAAATGAAGAGGAAATCATTAGACTTGACATTTTGTCATCACAGAATCTGCTTTCCTGGGTAAATTTCAGTTCTCCCGAAACCTCCTGGAAGCCGCTCTCAGCCCTGTGGCTCTTCCTCAGAAAGCAGAAGAGGCCATCCCGTTCCTCAGCCTCTTTGACCTGCCACTGGATGTGGCCCCCAAAATAAACGACAGAAATCCCCTTGTCTAAGAGGCTTCCTAGAATATGTCTGAAATTTGGGGAAAAGTGGTTGAAGTGGGTGTGTCCTGGGTTCAGCAGTAGCAGACATTTTTCTCCTTAGGGTGCTAGGTGACCTCAGCAAAGCCAACCCTGCTTGGAGGAGACTAGCAGCTGTTCCCCAGATCTCAGCTGGATGAACAAGTGTTTGGAAGGGGGAGACCGTTGCAGCTGTTTGGAGCCTCCCAAAACACCTTGCAAGTTGTGACCCTACCTTGGAAACCCCCAAAAACTCATCCCCAGACTGAGCAACCCGATATCACCATACACTGCAGCAGTGTGGGCTGTGGGTCCCACGTGTTCCCTCTGCCCACTACTGTCCATGTTTCCCATTCCTGTCCTTGTGGCCATGAAGGGAAACCAATCCCTGCTGCAGGGTGCTGTGGGAGCTGCTGAGAAGCTCCACAGCTGCCATCCCATGTTCAATATCCTGCAGTGTTAGTGTCTGGCAATGCAGTTA
This sequence comes from Pezoporus flaviventris, assembly GCF_033815535.1. Classification (NCBI taxonomy): domain Eukaryota; kingdom Metazoa; phylum Chordata; class Aves; order Psittaciformes; family Psittacidae; genus Pezoporus; species Pezoporus flaviventris. The sequence continues at coordinate 208,885 of NW_026892695.1, forward strand.
GCTGCAAAGTGCTGCCAAGGGCATTCACATCTCTCCTTTCCCTTGACAGCCCACATCACGTCCACCAAATGATGCATCAAGTATGCACAGAAACCTATCCAGTATGTGAAGATCTACAAGACGCCCTGAGGCTACTCCCTGCTTGCAGCTGTGTGAGTACCCCCGGGGTTTGCACTGCAGTACGGCTGGGAGCTAGAGCAGCTCCCCCCATCCCTACCAACAACTCAGACCCAGCTGGGAGCATAGACCTGCGGGGTGGTGATGGGGGTGGTGGTAGGAAAACAGCTCTGTGGGATGGGCAGAAGGGGGAAAACCCTTCTGTTTTGGTGGTTTCTGCTAATGCCAGTGGTCTGGGAAGGCTCAGACATGGACCATCAGCCTGAGGAGGGCAGAGGCTGCTGGAGATGGCTCCAAGCCTCCATCCAGGATGGGGCTGCACACAGAGAGGGGAGAAGTAGTGCATGGGAAGGGAACAGCTCATAGTTCATATTTTCACTCTCTTTCCTCACTTTCTCAATGCAGGATTGTGGCTGTCACTGGCGATGAGGTCTGAGCCAGCCCCAGGAAGCCCTAGTTGAGGAGCTATGCAAAAGCTTCCAAGGAAAAAATTAAATCCTCCTTCTGCCGTCCACCATCCAACTCGCCCATCCAGTCCTCCCATCTCTGGAGGGAGCTGACAGTGCTCATGGTGCTTCTCCAAAGGGTCCCATGGCAGTGGGCACCATCACTGTAGGTAGATCCAGCCCGGACCACCCCAGGACCATTGTAATGGTGGCCACGAAGTTACTCCTGCTGTCACTGCCCCACTAGGATGTGCCCAGTGGAGCAAATATTTATAATAAATATATAAATATGATAATAAAGACTCATTGCCACAAATTGCTCTTTGAATTTTTCCTGATTCTTCAGCCCAAGGAGACATCCCACAAGCCCAAGGCATGGTGTGACTGAAAAACCCTTTTGCCACAGGCACGTGTTTCTCCAGGCTTGGCGCAAACTGTGCCTGGTCACTGCATGCTTCATTGGGAACACGATAGGGGGGCCAGGTCTTGACCCATAGGTGAGGTTACCCTTACCCATAGGTAAGGCTATTCATCCTTACAGCATGCTCTCTGCCCCATGGGCATTGCAGGCATTCCAAAAGTAGGTGATTGGAGTGAAGGGTTCAAGGAGAAGATCTGCCAAACCCTTTATCAGCTTCCAAATATGCTGGTGGCTGCTGTAAGGTGAGGGAGATGAAAACATCCGCAGTGCCCAGAGGGTGAGGACACAACCCCCTCAGTGGTAAGTGCCATGGACTGATCCTCAGCCTAAAACCTCATCAGTGGTTCACGCTCATGACTAGAAAACAGTCAGGGCTGTATTTTCTAGAGTACTGAATGTAGGCAGGGGACAGGAAAAACCCATCCCACAAATCATAAGCACCATGGGATGATGCATCAATGGAAAGGGAAGCTGAAGCAGAATCAGATTTTGGGGGACAAACATCTCATGGATGGCACTTGGCTGTTTATAGACATAAAGCTCCAGAGTTATACCTTGGGAGCATGTAACACCGAGGGCTGTGATGGCCATGTTGTCTTCTAAAAGAAAAAAAACGGATCTGCACCATATGTAATGCAAAGGTGGTAAGCTCATGGATAGAAAGCCCCAGTCTGTATTTCAGAGACTCTTTAAACACTCCCCTTACTAAGCAGCCTTTCCCAGTCATTCACACTGGAGGGCTGCAAAGATTATTTCCTCCATTTGCTTTAAACACTGCTGCAAATCAAAACCACACAGGTCCCCAACCAGATTTCAAATGGAGAACATGGTGCTCAAGGAGAAAAAGTGATTCTTGCCATGGCACACAGCTAATCTGGAAAGTTTTGACCTGCAGAAAGAGCTGTGTTGACAAGATCTGGAAGGCGCTACAAGATGCTATTGCCAACGAGAGGTGAAAACGTTGAGAAGCACCAGCAGATCATCTAGGAATGCCACATCGCACCATTTATGAGAAAGGTGGTGGTGAAAAAAAAAGAAACCAACCCTCATAATTATGGTTTTACTAGTCTCTATCCCTTCACTAACAAATTAAAACAATGCTCTGCAGGACATGCCAATGTTATTTCTGAGGATTCTCCACCGTGATAGCCTGCTTTGGGTGATGGGTGGAATTGCAGTGCCATTCAGGACTCATCCAGACCCCAAGGAACTCCTGCTCACATGAGCTGATGAGTTAACTGCTGCCAGGTGGGAATGTTACTGAACTCATAGCATTGGGACCCAAGATGCGGGAGGTGGTCTGTGAAAAAAGGACGCCAATGGAAAATTTCCAGGGTCTGCTCTAAGGGTTCGATCACTGGAAGCATCACTTCTACACTCTAGCAACTGTGGGAGAAGCTCTTTTGTAGATGTTTTGTAGAACAGCCATCATGTGCTTCCTGCTATGCTGAGAACATGGTGTAGTGGAAATATATAGTGGCGTCAGCAGAAATATATACAGATGTTGGCAGCTGCTGCAGCATGACCTGCCCCCTAAATGTCCTGTTACCAAAGCTGTGTAAGACGTACCAGAAAGTCTAACTGCTTGCTTCCCTCTAAAAACTGTACGTGAGGCAGCAATGCTCAAGCCAAGAGCCAGCCCTGACCACCAAGGGACCTGCCTAACGACAGGGACGTGCTTCTGTCTGTGTCCCCTCACCCCTGGATGGGGAAAACTCATCCCAGAGCCAGCTCAACGTTGTTAGGCAGAGCCCAGCTCCCTCTGAATGGCCAGTCCCAAGCCACGGGGATCACTGGTGTGTAAGGCTGACAAATCACATGGCTCCATGCTGGCCCTTGCACAGGGATGTGTATTTTAATAAAAATAATTCTGTCAATACACAGCAGATCATCGGTTTCTTTACCATAATTCCAGTATATTTTCATAGGCTTTTTCCCAGTTAAAATCCACCCCTCCCCCTTTTTCAAGCTTTCATGCAAAGTGTCAGATAACTTAATTCACAAATACTAAGCTTAAACTGAATCAATGTGCACAATTTGCGTAATGTCCATTTAGGCAATGCTGTACCAAAGAGGAGACCTCCCCTCCTCCCAAGGCAATGAGGAGATCTGCTCCATCGCAGCCCAGTGGTGGCCGCTCCTCCAGGGCTGGTTGAAGCTGCCCACACATCACAAACAAGCTTACACGTCCCCACACAAAGTCATGGCTGCATTAGTCAGAACCTGAGCACAACAATCAGAAACCACTAGTGAAACCACAGGAATACCTGACATTAAAAAAAAAAAACAAAACAACACCAAAACCAACCAAACAAGTGACAGGTATGGGACAGATATGTCACAGCAGAAAAGCCTTTGCACTCCTCAAAAACCAGAATCAGGACAACAGGTACAAGAGCTGGCAAGAAGCTGGCAGCAGCAATGGGTGCTAGTTACAGCAGTGATGTCTGTCAGAAACTGGGTCAAGTAGACAGAGAAGAACAACTCAAGCTGGCACTACTGCTTTGAGTGCAAGAAGCAGAAAGTATCATTGCTGTCTTGTCTACAGGGATCTGCTGCCACTGTGCTGCACACTGCCAGTGGCAGAGACTCATAATTAATCACCAGCATGAGATGAGTGTGACCCCTCAGCACTAACCCTGACACAAGAGCAAGATGGTTTCTAACTGCCATGGTTTAAGGCCAGCCAGTAACTCAGAACCATGCAGCTGCTCGCTCACTCCCCTCCACCTTCCTCCCCCTGTTCCCGGAGGAATGGGGAGGAGAATCGAAATAATGTAATTCCCACGGGTTGAGATAAGAACAGTCCGGTAACTAAGGTATAACACAAACCACTACTGCTACCACCAATAACAATAACAATAAGGGAAATAACAAGGGAAGAGAATACAACCACTCACCACCCACCAACCAATACCCAGCCCGACCCAAACAGCTATCTAGCCCTTCCAGGTAACTGCCCCCAGTTTACATACTGGGCATGACATGCTGGGGTATGGAATACCCCTTTGGTTAGTTTGGGTCAGGTGTCCTGTCGCTGCTTCCTCCCAGCTTCCCCTCCTCCCTGGCAGAGCATGAGACTCACCAAGTCCTTGGTCAGAGTAAACATTACTTAGCAACAACTAAAAACATCGGTGTTGTCAGTGTTATTCCCAGGCTGAAAGTCAAAACCACAGCACTGCACCAGCTACTAAGGAGAAAAATGACTGCTACTGCTGAACCCAGGACACTACCACAGGGAGGCTCTCCATGAGAAGACAGAGAGACCATCTCATTACACCAGAACTTTTTGGCACCAGAATAACCCAATATCTAGGAGCATCTCTTGGGTTTTTTTTGCAGTGAAAACAACACAAAACAAAATGCTCTAGGATAGTCAGCACAGCTTTGCCGAAAGACTAAGTGAAGCATTAATATGACACATGACGGACTTGGCTTAAAGGAACCACAAAAAGAAGGAACAAAAAAAAACCAAAACAACTCAGATAAAGACAGCGTTGTTACAAAGATGAGAGAGAATTTTGACTGTAGCCAGACAGCAGCAAGCTGAATGTTGACCAACAGCAGAGGAAGTTGCCAAATGTGAAAGGCAAAGCCATGTACCATGGTATTTCCAACCTAAGTACCCACAATCAGCTCCTCAGCATGCCATAAACCTGGGTCTATGAAATGGAGAGCCTGCAGAACAATCTCTCACCAGGACAAGTTCGTGTGCTGCCTCAGGTTTAGCACAGGCACACAAGGGCTCCAGAAAAGAGTTAAGTGTCTCTACAACTGCAGTGAGGAAAGGACTACAGGCTGGGTAACAGCCCTCACTAGGACAACGAACAGAACTGAGAATCAGTAGAGAAGCTTTCAGTCACATGAGCTGTTCCCAGAACTGAAACAGAAGCCCCAGATTTGCAAGTTAAATTCTGTGTGGTGCAGTTCTCTGCTCCTGTCCGTCTAGAAAAGCTGTAGTACACAGAGCTTCTCCCTCTGCTTCTTTCAGCTGAGTTGATCTAATAAAAATCTCTCCTCCATCTCTAAACCTCATGTTGCCTGTTTTCTTAGGCCACCATGGCTCAAGCACTGCCTTTACACATCATATACCTTCACCAAAAGGTAGTGATAGGCATTTCGAACCACTGCCAACACCATCTGCATATTCACTGCCACAGCTGCCTTCTGCAGTGTAGGGGACACCTGATCCCTGCTCTGCCTTGGTTTCAGACCTCATGTTCCAGCTGCAAACGCAGAAAATCCTTAAAGCTCTGCACAGAGGTCACACAGCACCTTCCTTTCTTCAGCAGCACGCAAGCTCTCTGGCTGCATGAAGCCCTGGCAAAAGCTAACCCTCATTTTAAGGGCAAACTTCAACACAATCTCTTCATCTTTCATTGACCTTTCCAAAACAAAATCATAAACAGCAGTAAAATACATGTTGAGTCTGAGCTCTCCTGGGCCCTCCTCAGGGGTACTGACCTAAAATTCATTTGGTGCAGAATTACACGGCCTCCTGTGCAGCCAGACCAAGCCTGAAGTCTCCCAAGGGTACATCAGAGGATGCAAAGCACGTGGTTCTGCTACACAGCCTCACCACTTAAAAGTACAGGCTCAGAAACACAGGCAGATGGTTTGAATGCCAGCTTAGTGGCACTCGAGTCCCTGGGCTTGATACATACTGCAAATGGACACATTAGTCCATCTTACTCGGAGGTTACTCACACACAGATCCTTGCTTTGGGCCTGAAACTAAAATAATTTTCTCAGCACTCCTTAAAGAAATGTTCCTGCTTCCTTCTGAATGGCTCAAATCTTACAAAGCTGGTACTGACCTAATCCACAGCTGGTGCCACTTGCAAGGATGAGCACAGGTCAGCTTAGTGTTCCCAAGACACTGGCAAAATTTAAAAGTGCTTATTTAGATCAGTGTTACTTGAGGGGTATTACTATTATTACTGAGTCCTAGTGACAGAGCCCCCCTATATGATGAAAAAGGGGGGGTTGTGATTTAACACCAAAACTGACAGCCCAACTGGCAGCACCCACAGATGTTTCCTGGAGGCCAACGACCTGCTTCTACCAACACAATAGTAGATGACTTCATATTCATCAGTCCAGTCCTGTCCCTCTAGCTGCTGTGAGAGCTGGATTTACCCATTTCACAGGACTGAGGACTGAGAGATGATGCTGTAGTTCAGCCGCTAACATAAGGCAATATCAAGTCTTCTACTCTTCCCACTCACAAAGACAAGGACTTGTGAGGCTCGTGCTCTTGAGAGAGGCATGTACCGTGAAGGACCAAGCTCCTTCATTTCTCATAATTAGTGCATGACAGGACCTACCTCATCAAATCTCCTGAAGGGCTGCATGACATGTATGACTGGGACTGAGTCTGTGAGCAATAAATACATCGATGACTTTGTGGAGGTGGAAGAGACCTTTATAATAAACAGGATTCAAATAAAATAAATTCCCTCTGAGCTGCTACTGCAAGAAGAGTTCAGATAACTAACACAGAAAATGATGCTGTATGTGCATGATGGAGGGAGAAGGGAAGAACAAGCTGTCAGCAACTTGATGAGGTTCCTCAGTAAATCAGCAGAAACCAGCTCAGCAAAACTCTCCAGATCCATGAGAAACAACTCAAATCAAAATAAAAGAGAAATCCCTACATTGTAAGGTACTACATTAGAATAACCAGCAAAATACTGAGTGCTGCTGGAGCTACAGCAATGGCAGAGAGGCAGGTAAGATCTGCCAGTCGTTCCTGGGGTCGGGAATAGCCACATAGTGAGGGACTCACTCAATATGTTCACAGGTTCTGTGTGTGTGTGTGTGTGCTAGAGGGGGTGGGGGTGGCAGGGAGGTCAGGCTGTTGAACGAGGTGGTGGTGTAGAGTAGCAGCAACAGAAGATGAAGGGCAGCATTCAACGATGTCAACTCCATCTTGGTTCTGGTGGCTAGTGCAAATAGTCATCCACTCTGGCAAAGGAGCAGGAGCCCAAGCCCACGCGAGCCATAAGCCGCAAACACTCTGAGGCCTGGCCCAGGGTAAGCATCAGTGGGGGCTGCTTTGGCAGGTTCTGAGATTCTGTGGGGGCAAAAAACAGAAAAAACTGAAATCTGTTTAGGAGATGTGTCCAGCTGAGTGCGGGCTGCCTGCACTCGGTCCCACTCAGTCCCACCCAGGCACCAAGCCCAGCACCCCTGGCAGAAGGCCGAGGTGAGTAGCTCCAGAGAGGATGCCTTCAAAACCAGAGCAAGGGGAAACAGAGCGTCCAGGAGCCTCAATTCTGAGCAGCGAGAGCCACTGAGGGAGCCTCAAGTCCTTGACAGGACTTGCCCAGGAGCTGGCAGCTCAGCCGACACAAGCAGCTGACTCACAAGGGGCAGCGCCAGGAGGAACAGCACCATCCCTGAGTGGGTAAAAACCTGCCCCAGGGAGCCCAAGTGACCAGAAGCAAGGCAAACAGGGCATAGCACGGCAGTCTGCGCAGGCAGCAAGTGCGATGGTGAGCACTCGCCTCAGGACCAGGGCCTGGTCTGGGAGCTCTGCTCTGGCTGCCTGGACGGTGGCCAGCGTAGGCACCCAAACAGAGCTGATGAGAAGGGAGGCTGCAGCGCAGACCTCGGAGTGTAGTAGGTGCCTCCACTTGTCGCCTGAGGCAAGGGTACAAAATGGGCAGGGCTGCACTCGGTGAGCCCTGGTGGAGGTCCTCCTGCAGCAGGTGGCTGAGCTGTGGGAGACTCAGGCTCAAAGATGTCAGGGAAGCTGACAGGGAGCTGGACTGCTTGCTCCAGGCCCAAACTGTGCAGGGACCACAAGCGTACATCACAGCTCATACAGAAAAGGAGGGCATTAACCCAAGAAGCTGGGAACTAGTAACACCCCCCCTCCCCCCAAAAAAAAAAAACCAAACCAAACCAAACCAAAAACCCGCAAAAAAAAAAAACAAAAACAAAAACCCAAACAAAAACAACCAAAAAACCGAAACCCACCCAAAGAAAGGAAGAAAAGGACAATTAAAAGCAAGGGGCTTCCTCCTAAATGTGACATCCCCACCCAGAACCACTTTGCAGTTCTGCAGGGGGCTAACGAGGAAAAACACACCTCGCCACATGAACAACCTGCTGATGCACCAGGAAAGAGGATCACTACTGGTGCTGCCAGGAAAAAGCAGGGGGTTATTGTAGCAGGTGACTCTACTTCAAAAGGCACAGAGGCACCTATCTGTTGGCCTGACCCAGTCTCGAGGGAGGTGTGTTGCCTACCAGGGGCACGGATCAGGGATGTCGCAGAGAGGCTGCCTGATCTAGTAAGTTCCGCTGACTATTATCCACTTCTAGTGGTCCATGTGGGTGCTAGCGATATAGATAGCAGTAGCCTGGAGAACATTAAGAAGGACTACAGAGCCCTGGGAGAGGTGGTCAGGTGCTCTGGAGCTCAGATAGTTTTATCATCAATATTCCAGGTTAAAGGGGAGGACCTTAAAAAAGCCAGGAAGATTTGGCAGATTAATAAATGGTTAGAACGGTAGTGCCATAGTCAGGGGTTTGGTTATTTAGAAGAAGGGAATAGGTCTGGAAGGCCAGGTCTACTGGAAGCTGGTGGAGCTAGAGTCTGACAAAGAAGGGGAAGAGCTGTTTTGGTAGGAGGCTTGCCTAGCTGGTCAACGCAGCTTTAAATGAGATGTGTTGGGTGAGGGAGGCATCTATCCTTCCCAACACCCCCAGTCAGTTGCCAGCACCTGTAATAAATGCTTGGAGCGACGCAGAGCTATTTCAGTCGCTCCAGTCGATGAGCCGGCTTCATTCGGAGCTCAGCTCAGATGCCTCTATAAAAATGCCCATCGTATGGGGAATAAGCATGAGGAGTTAGGGATGTGTGCACGGCTAAAGGGATATGATATCAGGGGCATAACAGAAACACGGTGGGATGGCTCCTATGACTGGAGTGATGGAATGGAAGGTTATAAGCTCTTCAGGAAAGACAGACCAGGCAGACGGGAAGGTGGAATTGTTAATTATGACAGTGATAGACTGGAGAGTATGGAACACTGCCTGGGGACGGCTGATCAGTCAACAGTTTGCGGGTCAGGGTCAAAGGGAGAACAGCGATGGGGGACATTACTGTGGGGATCTTCTTATAGGCTGCACAATAAGGAAGATGCCGTGGATGAAGCAATCTATAGACAGACAGGAGCAGCCTCACACTCACAGGGTCTTATCCTCATGGGCGACTTCAATCACCCGGACATCTGTTGGAGGGTCAGTACGGCCAGGCACAAGCAATCCAGGAGATTCCTTGATTGTGTGGAAGACAACTTCCTCCTGCAAGTAACAGAGGAGCTGACAACGAGAGGTGCCATGCTTGACCTCGTGCTCACCAACAGGGAAGGGATGGTGGGGAATGTAAGACTCCAAGGCAGCCTTGGCTGCAGCAATCATGTGACGGTAGAGTTCGAGATCCTCAGGGCAGTGAGAAGGGCACACAGCAAGCTCACTGCCCTGGACTTCAAGAGAGCAGACTTTGGCCTCTTCAGGAACCTGCTCAGTAAGGTTCCATGGGATAAAGCCCTAGAGGGCTGGGAGGCCCAAGACTGCTGGGGATATTGAAAGATCACCTGCTACACTCAGTAGCGTTGCGTTCCAACTAGAAGGAAATGGGGCAAGAAGGCCAGGAGACCTCCATGGATGAATAAGGAGCTGCTGAGGAAGCTTAGAGGGGAAAAATGAGGCTTATAAAAGGTGGAAGCAAGGACAGGTGGCCTGGGAAGAATACAGGGACATTGCCCAGGAAGCTAAGGCCCAGCTAGAATTAAATCTGGCAAGGGATGTGAAGGAAAACAGAAAGGGCTTCTATAGGTATGTAGCAAATGAAAGACAGACGAGGGATTACGTGGGCCCTCTCCGGAAGCTATCAAGAGAAATGGCTACCCTGGATTTGGAGAAGGCTGAGGTTCTCAACAACTTCTTTGCCTCAGTCTTCACTGGCAAATGCTCTGACCACACCACCCAAGTCTTGGAAGGCGGTTGCAGGGACCCTGAGAATGAAGACTTTAGGCCCACTGTAGGAGAGGATCAGGTCTGAGACCATCTTAAGAACCTGAATGCGCACAAGTCCATGGGACCTGATGAAATCCATCCGTGGGTCCTGAAGGAGATGGCAAAGGAAGTTGCTAAGCCACTGTCCATCACGTTTGAAAAACCGTGGCAGTCAGGTGAAGTTCCTGATGAGTGGAAAAAGGGAAATATAACCCCCCTTTTCAAGAAGGGGAAAATGGAAGACATGGGGAATTACAGACCAGTCAGTCTCACCTCTGTGCCTGCCAAAATCTTGGAGCAGATTCTCCTGGAAGGCATGCTAAGGCACATGAAAAGCAACCAGGTGGTTGGTGACAGCCAACATGGCTTCACTGAGGGGAAATCCTGCCTGACCAATTTGGTGGCCTTCTATGATGGGGCTACGGAACTGATAGACAGGGGCAAAGCAGTTGACGTCATCTACCTGGACTTGTGCAAAGAAGCATTCGACACTGTCCCGCACGACATCCTTGTCTCTGAATTGGAGAGGCATCAATTTGATGGATGGACCACACTGTGTATAAAGAATTGGCTGGATGGCCACACGCAAAGAGTTGTGGTCAATGGCTCAGTGTCCAGTTGGAAACAATTAATGAGTGGTGTCCCTTCAGGGGTCGGTGTTGGGACCGGTCTTGTTCAACGTCTTTGTCGGCACCATGGACAGTGGGATTGAGTGTGCCCTCAGCAGTTAGAAAAGAGATTCAGAGCAGCCCTGCGCGGATGATGAGAAACTGAACATGAGCTAGCTTCAGTGTGTGCTCGCAACCCAGACACCAACCATATCCTGGGCTGCATCAAAAGGAGCGTGACCAGCAGGTCGAAGGAGGTGATCCTGCCCCTCTACTCTGATCTCATGAGACCTCACTTGGAGTACCGTGTACAGTTCTGGTGTCCTCAACATAAAAAGGACATGGAACTGTTGGAACAAGTCCAGAGGAGGGCCACGAGGATGATCAGGGGACTGGAGCACCTCCCGTATGAAGACAGGCTGAGAAAGTTGGGGCTGTTCAGCCTGGAGAAGAGAAGGCTGCGTGGAAACCTCATATCAGCCTTCCAGTATCTGAAGGGGCCTACAAGGATGCTGGGGAGGAACTCTTCATTAGGGACTACAGTGGTAGGACAAGGGCTAACGGGTCCAAACTTAAACAGGGGAAGTTTAGATTGGATATAAGGAAGAAGTTCTTTCCTGTGAGGGTGGTGAGGCACTGGAATGGGTTGCCCAAGGAAGTCGTGAACGCTCTACCCCTGGCAGTGTTCAAGGCCAGGTTGGATGGAGTCCTGGGTGACATGGTTTAGTGTGAGGTATCCCTGCCCATGGCAGGGGGGCTGGAACTAGATGATCTTAAGGTCCTTTCCAACCCTAACTATTCTATGATTCTAAGGCACTGGCTCTGGAAGGAAGCTACTCCTGAGCAACAGTGGCTCTGCACCGCTGCTCCTCTGCACACCCTACCACCCGTGACACATCCCACATGGAGCCACAGCTCACCAGGGCCTTTGAGAAATCGCTACTGTGGTGGCCAGAGCAAGAAAAAGGCAGTTGAGCTCCTGTTGCCTTAGTGTCTGCCAGAAAACCCTCAAACCATGAGATATTATAGCATGGAAGAATAAGGAAAGGCAGGAGAAATTGGGAACAAATGAGAGGCAACGTCTCCATCTCTCCCGCTTATGCAAGTCTACACAGCTGTCCAAGCACTAGACAAACTCACTCACTGGGCACTGCTTCTTTTCAACATAATGTTTGCTATGTATGCAAGAGGGAATCCTTAGCTGACCTTGACAGACAAGGTATCTTGCCATCTGTGTGATGAAGCATGTCCAGACGCCATCTTTCATATCTCCCTGGTGACACCCCTCAGCAACTTGACCATGATTCTCAAGTGCTGGACAAACAACAATTGAGTTACCCAGCTGGACTCAGTCCATGCTGACTGTCAGGGGAAGGGACTCTCCTTCCCAAACTATATGCACATCATGGGAACACACAGAGGCAACGCTTGAAGGGAAGACAAACCCTGTCTGCATTTAACTCTGCATGTTTGGCATAAGCTCAAAGGTAAGTGGTATTATGGCTCCCCTCTGCTTTACAGCCAGCACTGTGGAAACCTGCTTCACTTACAGTTTATTGCAACAGAGCAACTGCATTCCCTGCCAGAAAGTAGGATGATGGCAGGACAAGACTCTGCCAACCCAAACAGCATGGAAGAGCTCTGGTAATGCCAGCAAAATGATTCAGGTGAGTTCAGAGCAAGAAGCAAGAGGAGCAAGAAATGAATCAGAGATCTTGGCTTCTTCAGTAAGCAAGGGAGGAAAATCATAAGGAACATCCTTGGAAGCAGCACTGAGAAAGACCCAAGGAAGGGAGTCAAAATTAGATTACATCAGAAGGATCCCTTCTCTGCAGGCTTCCCTCCCACCTCCCTTCCTGCATCACTGCCCTATCAGTCCCCAGCAACAGGAAGAGGCAAAAGCTAACCACAAATATTTCTGAGCTTTTCCTGACACTCACAGGCTTGCCTGACACAGAACAGCCCTTGAGAGGTAAGTCCAGTGGGTAGCACTCACATAGGAACCAGGCCTTACCCAATATAGCACTATTAAGAGCAGCACACACAGGTTCCCTCTGGACTGGGTCCAACTGTTGACCAACGGGGCAGTTCCAAGGGTCTGAGTAAGCCAACAAGCTAAATGCATCCTGTGCGAGAGAACAGAAAGGCACAGTAAGGTCATGCATGGCTGCAAAGACACAGGAAAACCAGGTCCATCAGCTGGGGCACCTCCTGCCACTGACAAGGTGACAGGTGCCTACCTCCTGAAAAGAAAGGGCCCTTCTTGGCAGCAAGGGACCACACTGAGCTATCAAGATAGTGGATTAAAAAGGGTGCCCCCTCCACCTGCCAGGGGAGCCAGCACGGTAAGACAGGTAGTCACCTGTAGAGAAGAGCATGCAGTTGCTCCAGGGAGGCAGGCAGGAACTGTGTTTCTTCTCTCCTGTGCTGAAAATTGGGTCTAGATGCTCTGTGCTCACCAAGCTTTCACCTCTGATCCCCATACAGGCCCCCTCTTCCTCACCAGGAGCAGAAGTGGGGGCTACCCAGAGCTCTGCAAAAGAACCCACAATCCCAGTGCTGGCCCACAGAACTACTGTGATGCAGCACAAGGCCCAGGCTTACCTGAAGCATCTCTTTGTGCACTGTGTTCTTTCCATATTCACTGCAAAGCTGCTCACTCAGTATTTGCAGCTCACGTCCAAACTGGATCATTCGCTCCGTGGCAGCATGGCTCCCTCCACAGAGTTGCCTCTGGGGGCAGAAGTCTTCTAGAAGAAAGGCAGTGGAGAAGTAACAACCGTCTTCCATTCCCCACTGCTGCCCACTCTGTGACATGCCACCCATAAACTCCTTCCCCTTCTGGAGCAGGTAGCTGCTCTCCACTCTAAGTTTATCCCACTGGAAGCTTTTTGTGATCCCTGCACTGCAAGAGCCAGTAATATTTTTTTCACAGCACCTTTTAGGTACAGGAAAACTTGAGCTCAGTTTGCTTAATGCCTGAGGATTAGCTACATTTTGAGTCTTCTGATAAAATCATGGGAGCTTGCAACTCCAACAGTGTTTCCCCTTCACATGTGTAATATAGTGCACACAACATGGAAACTCCTGGTCTAACCAATCCCAGACTCCAAAAACTTTCAGTCAGAGATGCTAACACCACCAACTTCCCAGAACTGGTTGCCCACAAGACCCATTCGAACTGGAGGAATCCCCAGTTTCAGAGGTAGTGTAGCTGATTAATCCTTTCTCTCCCAGCTAAAGCATCCACAAACACGACAGTTGTAGCTGACCACACTTTGCTGAGGACACTTTGTGACTGGGCATCAGCCAGCTTTGCGCAGCTCTGTTCGGTTCCTCAGTTGGCAAAAGTGCCAGGACTGCTTTGAGCTGGTTTCACAACCAGTGCTGAATAACCCTTTGACTCCTATTGCTTTCCCTGCTCCACATCACCAGCACTGCTGAGACTATGAAAAGCCAGAGCTAGTTTAGTTCCAGGACAGATTCATCTTCCCCATGAAACAGGCATCTCGAGAACTTCATTCACTGGGCTGGGTATGTGGTTTTTTTCTCTACAATCCAATTACAATTTAACTCTCAATACCAACTCTTTCTATTTCCCTTTACCCCTCTTGCCTCTGAGGCCCTACCCATGCTGGATTCATCTGTCTGCAGGATCTCTTCATGTTTGTAGGTTCCATTCATTATCCTGGTGGATGAATGTTCCAGGACTCCGTTTGGATAATGCTCAGCCTCCACTTCCATCTCACTGTCACTGAGGTGAAAGGAAGAAAGTGGGTCCGTGCAAACCTCATGAAGTTCAACAAGGCCAAGGGCAAATTCCTGCACTTGGGTAGGGGCAATCCCAAACACACAGGCTGGACAGAGACTGAATGGAGCAGCCCTGAGAAGGACTTGGGGGTGTTGGTCAATGAGAACCACTCCATGACCCACCAGTGAGCACCTGAGCCCAGAAACCACCCATGTCCTGGGCTGCATCTCCACAGCGTAAACAGCAGGTTGAGGGAGAGGACTCTTCCCGTCTACTGTGCTCTGGGGAGACCCACCCCTGCAGTCCTGCATCCAGCTCTGGGGCAACACCACAGGAGGGACATGGAGCTGTTGGAGCAAGGCCAGAGGAGGCCACAGAGATGCTACGAGGGCTGGTGCAGCTCTGCTCTGGAGACAGGCTGAGAGAGCTGGGCTGGTTCAGCCTGGAGAAGAGGAGGCTCCAGAGAAACCTTAGAGCAGTTCCCAGTGCTTAAAGGGGCTACAAGAAACCTGGAGAGGGGCTTTGGACAAGGGCCTGTAGGGACAGGACAAGGGGGAATGGCTTTAACCTGCCAGAGGGGATACTGAGATGAGATCTTAGGCAGAAGTTCTTCCCTGTGGAGGTGCTGAGGCACTGGCAAAGGCTGCCCAGAGAAGCTGTGGCTGCCCCATCTCTGGCAGCGTTCAAGGCCAGGTTGGACGGGGCTTGAAGTAACCTGCTCTAGTGGAAGGTGTCCCTGCCTGTGGCAGGGGGCTGGAACTGGATTATCTCTAATGTCCCTTCCAACCCAAACCAGTCTGTGATTCTATGAGCCCCCAAGCCCAAGCCAGAGCAGGGGAACTGGAACAGGCTTGTTTCTGCTGGGAATAGTAGTGATCTTGTAGATAATGAGGAGTTATTCTGCTGTTCAGAAGAGCAGGACAAATGCCTGGCTCCTCAGAAAGCAGACTGAGCCCTCTCCCACCATCTCAGCCTCCTCAGGCATCTACAAAGGAAAACAAATACCTGGTTTCTTGGTTACTCATACTACTGTGCTGCTGAGATTTAGTAGAATCTGTAGAATTAGACTCAGAGTAATTCACAGATGAGGGGGAGGAGGAGAAGGAAGATGAAGATGATGAACTCAGTGTTGGGTATTTACTGTGACTCTGTTTGCTTTTCGTGGACATGACTCCATTTCTACAGGTTGGGCTATCTGCTCCTGAAAGTCAAGAGGAAAGGGAAAAACGAGACCAGACTGACAATATAATTCAATTGTGAAGCCAACAATTTAGCAAGAGAGCAGGCCCCAAAGGAAGACAGCAAAATAAGGATGCAGAGCTTAAATTATGGCTTATTGTTCTTAAATTCAATGGGGCTTAGAGAAAACACAAATGAATATGGAAAGAACCTCACTGCTCAGCGGCAACATCCAAGCTTAAGGAAGTTCTAAAACCAGGCTGTAAATAAAGGATGAGCGGAAACAGCTCACACAAGTATAGAAATTACTGTTGAAATATGAAGCATAGATGGTTTGTAAAGAAGTTTACCAACTCTCAACTGCTCCCCCCAAAAAGGTCCCTAACAAGCTGTGGACCTCACTAACGCAGGACACAAACAGGTCATTACTGAAAGTTTTATATGGATTCAGAAAGGACTGGCTAAGCTTACAAGGGCTATTTAACACCCAGACCACTGCAAATGATTAGAGGCTCAAATAATAATTTGGGAAAACCTCAATATGTTTTTTCTGCCTTCCTATACCCTTCCCTAGGCAACTACTATTGACCGCAGGATCTTGGCTAGATGATGGGACCTGGGCATGGCTGCTCTTCTAGAAATACTGATATATCCAAATTCATCAGCTGATCATACAGTTATATTTATAGCTAGGGAATTTCTGGTTTTATCATGACAACAGAGAGTCAAACAAGGAGCAATTCTGTGCATTTTAATGACAAGGATGCAGCAGACTGTGCACAACAGTTCTGCTTAACATTTCAAATATGCACTGATGAAATGATCACTATTTTCAAAGCACAAGGACTGACAGAGAGAACTGTGAAGGTGATGTCCCATGGATGGAGCCATACATATGAATGCTGCCTCGTGCTACAGGTGTAGGCATCTCCTGGCTGAAAAAAAGGTATTACCAAGAGCTTCTATAGACTGATGGGATGATTCTGACTGTCTAGTCGGAGAAAAATACCCAGGGCTCCTCACAATACAATACAGGAAAAAAAAAGATACTGGCTTAGGAAGGTGAGTGACATCTTGGAGGCGTTCATAGAATCATAGAATAGTTAGGGTTGGAAAGGACCTTAAGATCATCCAGTTCCAACCCGCCTGCCATGGGCAGGGACACCTCACATTAAACCATGTCACCCAAGGCTCCGTCCAACCTGGACTTGAACACCACCAGGGATGGAGCATTCACAACTTCCCTGGGCAACCCATTCCAGCGCCTCAACAGCCTTACAGTAAAGAACTTCCTCCGTATATCCAATCTAAACTTCCCCTGCTTAAGTTTTAACCCCTTACCCCGTGTCCAAACACTACAGTCCCTAATGAAGAATCCCTCCGCAGTACTTACCAATTCAAGTAATTGTCTTCCTTTCAATTCAGTGTTTGCTTGTCCACAACAGTGGGAATACTGAAACAAAATACACATAGATGGCCTGTTACAGGCCACCTGATCGGGAGAACTCTGTGGACGAAGCAATCTATAGACAGATAGGAGCAGTCTCATGCTCACAGGCTCTAGGCCTCATGGAGGACTTCAACCATCCTGATATCTCTTTGAGGGACAGTACAGCCTGGCACAAGCAATCCAGGAGATTCCTCGACTGTGTGGAAGACAACTTCCTCCTGCGAGTAACAGAGGAGCTGACAACGAGAGGTGCCATGCTTGACCTTGTGCTCACCAACAGGGAAGGGCTGGTGGGGAATGAAAGACAGACGAGGGATGACGTGGGCCCTCTCCGGAAGCTATCAAGAGAAATGGCTACCCTGGATTTGGAGAAGGCTGAGGTTCTCAACAACTTCTTTGCCTCAGTCTTCACTGGCAAATGCTCTGACCACACCACCCAAGTCTTGGAAGGCGGTTGCAGGGACCCTGAGAATGAAGACCTTAGGCCCACTGTAGGAGAGGATCAGGTCTGAGACCATCTTAAGAACCTGAATGCGCACAAGTCCATGGGACCTGATGAAATCCATCCGCGGGTCCTGAAGGAGCTGGCAAATGAAGTCACTAAGTCACTGTCCATCACGTTTGAAAAACCGTGGCAGTCAGGTGAAGTTCCCGATGAGTGGAAAAAGGGAAATATAGCCCCCATTTTCAAGAAGGGAAAACGGAAGACCCAGGGAACTACAGACCAGTCAGTCTCACCTCTGTGCCTGGCAAAATCTTGGAGCAGATTCTCCTGGAAAGCATGCTAAGACACATGAAAAACAAAGAGGTGGTTGGTGACAGTGTCCTGTGTTCAGCTGTAACAGGTATTTTTCTCCTTCCTAGTAGCTGCTGCAGCGCTATGTTTTGGCTTCAGTCTAAGAACAATGCTGATAACACACTGATGTTTTCAGTTGTTGCTAAGTAATGCTCACCCCGATCAAGGACTTTTCAGTCTCATGCTCTGCCAGTGAGGAGAGGCACAAGAAGCCGGGAGGAAGCAGAGGCAGGACACCTGACCCAAACTAGCCAAAGGGGTATTGCATACCACAGTATGTTCACGTCCAGTACAGAATCTTGAATCTTGGGAGAGTTATACAGAAGGGGCTGATGGCTGCTCGGGTCATCGGGTGGTGAGCAATTGTATTCTCTCCCCTTGTTATTTCCCTTATCATTACTATTGGTGATAGTAGTAGTGGTTTTGTATTACACCTTTGTTACCGGACTGTTCTTATCTTAGCCCATGGGATTTACATTGTTTCCATTCTCTTCCCCATCCCCCTGGGAGTGGGGTGAGGAAGAGGAGGGGGAGTGGTTCTGAGTTACCAGCTGCGTGGTTCTGAGTTACCAGCTGGGCTTAAACCACGACAGTCAGCCAGCATGGCGTCACTAAGGGGAAATCCTGCCTGACCAATTTGGTGACCCTTCTATGTTGGGGCTACAGAACTCCTGGATTGAGGCAGAGCAGTTGATGTAATCTACCTGGACTTCTGCAAAACATTTGACACTGTCCCGCACGACATCCTCGTTTCTAAACTGGAGAGACATCAGTTTGATAGACGGACCACTCGGTGGATAAAGAATTGGCTGGGTGGCCACATGCAAAGACTTGTGGTCAACAGCTCAGCGTCCAGTTGGAGACCAGTAATGAGTGGTGTCCCTCAGGGGTCGGTGCTGGGACCAATCTTGTTCAACGTCTTTGTCAGTGACACGGACAGTGTGCCCTCTGCAAGTTGGCCGATGACACCAAGCTGTGTGGTTCAGCTGATACGCTAGATGGAAGGGATGCCATCCAGAGGGACCTTGACACGCTTGAGAGGTGGACTAATGCCAACCTCGTGAAGTTCAACCAAGCCAAGAAGCCAAGTGCAAGGTCCTACACCTCGGTCGGAGCAATCCCAGGCACAGCTACAGGTTGGGCAGAGAAGAGATTCAGAGCAGCCCTGCAGTGAAGGACTTGGGGGTGCTGGTCAATGAGAAACTGAATATTATCTGCTTCACTGTGTGCTTGCAGGCGAGAAACCAACCGTGTCCTGGGCTGCAGCAAAAGAAGCATGACCAGCAGGTCGAAGGAAGTGATCTTGCCCCTCTGCTCTGCTCTCCTGAGATCCCACTTGAAGCACTGTGTGCACTTCTGGTGCCCTCAAAATAAGGACACGGAGCTGTTGGAGCATGACCAGAGGAGGGCCACGAGGATGATAAGGGGGCTGGATCACCTCCCATATGAAGACAAGCTGAGAAAGTTGGGGCTGTTCAGCCTGGAGAAGAGAAGGCTGCGTGGAGACCTCATAGCAGCCTTCCAGTATCTGAAGGGTCCTCACAAGGATGTGGAGAGGGACTCTTCATCAGGGACTGTATTGATAGGACAAGGGGTAACGGGTTCAAACTTAAACAGGGGAAGTTCAGGTTAGATATAAGGAAGAAGTTCTTTACTGTGAGGGTGGTGAGGCACTGGAACAGGTGGCCCAAAGTAGTGGTGAATGCTCCATCCCTGGCAGTGTTCCAGTGTTCAAGGCCAGACTGGACAGAACCTTGGGCAACATGGTCTAGGGTGAGGCATCCCTGCCCATGGCAGGGGGTTGGAACTGGATGATCTTAAGTTCTTTTCCAACCCCAAACATTCTGAATCTCTGCTTATATCTTGCAAGAGCAAAGTCCACGGGGGCAGTAGATACTCTAATGCAAGGCATCCCCCTAACCTTTCCCTCAGTTGGCCAGAACAGAGCGTCTTCTGCTCAGTTGTTACTGGAAAGCAATTCTTTTGCAGACTCCAAGGTCCAGGAACATGCTTTGTTTTCCAGACCTCCCTGTACAGCTCTGTCAGTGGAACACTGAGTCACTAGTGGCTGCACTAGAAGGCCATCTTCAAAAGCTTCTTTTTTGTGAAAATAACCTGCTGTGCAGACAACTGTCAGTGGAAAATACCTAATGCAAAACCAGTTCTGCAACAGTGTAGACACACCCATGATCACAGTATGTCTTCTCAGCTGGTTATCAGAAAGGAAAGGAGAATTCATAGAATAATGCACAGAAAGTAGCAGGTAAGGTAACACACAACCATGTCCACCTTTGACATTTGCTCTTCTCAGTACAAGACACAGAAAACACGCTTACCAGTACTATGAACGTGTGAGTTGCTCGATCCATGTCTAGGACTTAAGCTGGGGGACCTGGGGTAACTGTCCTGGGATCTGGGGCTGCGGGCACTGAAACAACGGACTTCGCTGTCTGTCCCGATCACCATCTCCACAAACTGCCGACACCTGGTTGCACAGGAGGTAAGAAGGAGAAGAGGCTGCGTGACAGCCAGGATGCTCTGCACCAAGGCTTCCTCAGTTACCGAGTGGAGAACTTCCGGAAACTGCATAGGAGTTAAACTTCTTGGCTTTCAAAAAGACATTCCAGACTCCCGGTACCCGTGTATTGCAAGTGCTCTGATAATGCTATAGGAGGAAGGAGTTTGGAAACTGCAACTTCGAAGTTAATGAATGTTGAGACATTCCCCAAAAGCAAGCTTATTTCCACTGTGGTAAGAATAAACTGTTCCTTTACAGCATGCTTTCATCTCCACCACCTCTAGCAGGTACTCCAAAATTCAATTGTGGGTTGGTTTTTGATTGTTTGTTTGTTTGTTTTGTTGTTGGTTGGGTTTTTTTTTCCAGGTAGAAGATACTAAATCTGCCAAACATCATAGTTCCCCCACTACTCCATCAGCCTGGAAATACTGGTGGCTAATAGAAAACAGAGAAGCAAGGGTAAAAAATGCAATATCCACAGGGACAGTGAGGACAGCTCCTCATTTAGCTTTACTGGGAATTGTCCTTATATGTCTCAGAAGGCTGGGGAGAGCCACTCTGTATGGCTGGAAAAACTGGGACACATAAGCTCTTTTTCCTTTTAAACTCTTCCCCAGACAGCCTTTTCTATACCCCTGCCTTTCTAGGAACCTTCACAGTGACTACCGCGTGCTCCAGTGCTGCAAGATCTCCACAAGACAAGTAAAGGCCATCTGTGAAGGAGCAGAAATTCCTTCACAGAGCTAAAATTTCACCTACTTCTGGCCTGACCTCACAAGGCAAAGCCATACCAGGTCTGAGCAGCAACAAAAGGGCTAGGTCTACATTGCTACAAGGACTGTGCAAAGGACTGAACCTCCGTCCTCTCCCACCTGCTCTTGAAGGGATCTCAAACAGTTTAAATTCAGACAAAGGTGTGCAGCCAGACTGGATGGCTGGACAGCCTCTTTCTTCTCTCCATCTACACATTTCAACATTAGGGAGTATAAAGCTATTCATACTTACTTTAACATGAAGAGCAGGTTAGGGTTATGTTCTAGAAGACCAGGATAGAGCTGCTGGGTGGCTTCTATAGCCTCTCCCACTCTGCCTGCTAACACTAGCTTCTGTATTCCTGAAAGCAAAAGGAGATCCATTGACACACAGGACTGCCCAACAAAAATGGCCAGAGGAGTTGTCTCACATATGCTACATGGCTCCCCACTACCACCTTGCCCATGGGCTAGGAAGAACTGGGGAACACATCTTGTTTATTATGGATTAGTGTGAGGAAAAGCCTGATAGAATCTGTTAGTAGCTCAGAAACACCAAGAGTGGAAGGATCTGAAGGATGAAGTAGGTGCACTGGGGTGAGGTGCTCTGGGACTTTTGTCCTTTAGTCCCAGAGCTATGTAGCCATGGAAAAGAAAGCAGGACACAACAATTTCAGAGGTCATCACCAAGCATGAAGGTGGTCTTCAGGAGTAGTCAGCCTGGATTCACAAAGGGTAAATCTTGCTTGACCAATCTGATAGCCTTCTATGATGACATGGTGTCCTGGGTTCAGCAGTAGCAGTCATGTTTGTTTTTTTTTTCCTTTGTGCTAGCTGGTGCAGTGCTGTGTTTTGACTTCCAGCCTGAGAACAGTGTTGGTGAAGTCAATGTTTTCAGTTGTTGCTAAGTGATGTTTACCCTGACCAAGGACTTTGTGAGGCTCATGCTCTGCCAGGGAGGAGGGGAAGCCGGGAGGAAGCAGAGATGGGGCGCCTGACTCGGGCTAGCCAGGGAGGTATTCCATACCACAGCACGTCATGTCCGGGGTGGGGGGTGACTGGGAGTTACCCGGAAGGACACGGGGCTTGCGGGGGGAACTCGTCTTCTTGGCCGGTGGTATCGTATTCTCTTCCCTTGTTATTTTCCCTTATCATTGTTGTAGTTGATAGTTGCGGTGGTGATTTGTGTACATTGGTTGCTGGACTGTTCTTGTCTCAACCTGTGGGAGTTGCACTCTTTCGATCCTCCTCCCCGTTCCTCCGGGAGTGGGGGAGAACCCCGGTGGGGGGGGGGGACACGGACCTCGATTGTTGTCAGCTCGGCACCACTCACTGGGAGTGAGTGAACAAGTTACCTGACTGGGTTTAAACCACGACACATGGCAGGATAGGTTGATGAGGGGAGAGCAGTGGACGTTATCTACCTTGACTTCAGCAAGGCTTTTAACACTGTCTCACATAACATCCTGGTAGGTAAGCTTAGGAAACATGGGTTAGATGAATGGACAGTGAGGTGGACTGAGAACTGACTGAATGGCAGAGCTCAGAGGGCTGTGATCAGTGGAGTAGAATCCAGTTGGAGGCCTGTAGTCAGTGGTTTTCCCCAGGGATCAATACTGAGTCCAGTCTTATTCAACTTGTTCAGCAAGTTTGTTGATGATAGGAAGCTGGGGAAGCGGCTGATACACCTGAAGCTGTGCAGCCATTCAGCGGGACCTTGATAGGCTGGAGAATTGGGCAGAGAGAAACCTAATGAGGTTCAAAAAGGGCAAGTGTAGGGTACTGCACCTGGGGAGGAAGAACCCAAAATACCAGCACAGGGTGGGGGCTGACCTACTAGAGAGCAGTTCAGCTCAGAAGGACCTGGTAGATGATTGGTAGATGATAAGTTAACTATGAGCCAGCAGTGTGCCCTTGAGCCAGGAGGGCCAAAAGTATCCTGGGGTGCATGGGGAGGAGCGTGGCCAGCAGTCGAGGGAGGTGATGCTCCCCCTCTACTTGACCCTGGTGGGGCCACATCTGGAGCACTGTGTCCAGTTCTGGGCTCCTCAGTACAAGACAGACAAGGAGCTACTGGAGAGGGTCCAGTGGAGGCCACAAGGATGATCAGGGGTCTGGAGCATCTCTCTTATGAGGAGAGACTGCGTGAGCTGGGGCTGTTTAGTCTATCGAAGAGCAGACAGAGGGGATCTCATCAATGCAGATCAATACCTCAAAGGCAGGTGCCAGAAGGATGGTGCCAACTCTTTTCAGTGGTGCCCAAAGACAAGATGAGGAGCAATGGCCATAAACTAACACACAACATGAGGAAGAACTTCTTTCTGTTGAGGGTGGCAAAGCATTGGAACAGGCTGCCCAGGGGGGTTGTGGAATCTCCCTCTCTGGAGACATTCAAAACCCACCTGGTTCCTCTGTGACCTGCTCTAGGTGGCCCTGCCTTGGTAGGGGGTTGGACTGGATGATCCCCAGAGGTCCCTTCCAATGCTAATGGTTCTGTGATTCTGTGAAGACCCCAGGTCACTCCCATGTTACATCCTCTGGCTGGTTCACACTTGGAAGTGTATGTATGGCTGAGCATCAGACAAGCAGAGTATTCTTAGAGGGTCTTCAGGCTTAAACCACAGCCCAGTGCTGTTTCCCCAATATCACTACCTCTAAGTAGAAGTAGTTATACCAACAAAACTGGGCTCCTGCAAGTCCCACCTCAATGCATTGAAGTAACCTGAGCTTGGCCTGCAATAAGAATGCGGCACCTGTAAGCTGGCTCCAAGAATCAGCTACTGACTAAGCTAGAAACAGCCCAACGAGTTGTATGTTTCTAGGAGGTGCAAAGATACAAGGCAGAAGCCATCTATGATCCTGGGTGTTCATGGCCCGCATGTGTCAGAAGACACAAGAGCAAGACCTAACTTGAGATCCCACCCCTGAACACTCAGCAAAGTTGCTGATCTACTGAGGTTCACACTTTTTTTTTTTAACAAGTGTCCTTAAAACTACAAATGCATTGCACTTCCTTCTCTGTTTTTCCAGGACTCCTTACAAACAACAGAAAGAAGATTTTGGATCACCTGCTCTAATGACAGCAAGCCATGACTTTTGCAAGTCATGAGCAGTTGAAAGCCCAGCCTGGAAATCCTCATTAGCAACCCCCAGTAACAACATGCAATGACTTGTTTTGGCTCCCACGTCTCAGTGTCTATCTGCTTGTCAACGTAGCTGAAAGCCAAAACCAAAGAGGTAGCTCTCACACCAATGTGTGTTGCACTCCTTCATCTCACTCTCTGTTTCTCATCTCACTGCTTCTGACAGCTCTCTTTGCCTTGTTTGGCAACTCTCACAGATGTCATTGCTTTTTTACTTCCCCCTCTCTTTGTTTTCCCATCTGTGTATTCCTCACACCTTTTATTTGAGCCCCAGCTTCAAAGCTCCTCTGTCTGTCTCATCACCTGTCTTCGGACAAATGAGACTGCACTGGCTCATGAACCTCTGGAAGGCTTTACCACCAAAACCCACACCAGCAGAACACTGACTGGGGTCAGGGTTGCACAATGCATGACTTCGAAAGCATAAAGTCCATCACCACTACCGGCCAGCAGCTACAAGTTATCGTGGGTACTAAGCAGAGTCCCCAGATGAACCTGAATGCTGGCTAAGCGCATGTAATGTATGGAGAGTGAGCTGCAAAAGGGCACGATCCTCCCTATGTGTAACAATCACATCAGGAACAGTTCACAAAAGGAATGGAAACTACAGAGTCTGATGTAGCCTGCAGTCAACAGCCACAGGCCTTACTCTGCAGCAACCAAAAGCCCTTACAGCCTCCCCAGCTAAGAGATAAGCCACTCTGGAGGAAACATCAGTAATCAAACCAGACAGTGAATGCAAATCCTTCACCCAGTGAAAGCTAAACACATTGGCTGCAAGTTTGCAAAACCTTCAATATGCAAAGAACTTGCATGAAAACAAAATGTATGAAAGGACTGGAAAGTTCATTAACTCTGGAAGCTGCAGTAAAAACAGATTGATATGTCTGAGTCCCTATGAGCAGGCTAATGAAACTAATGACCCAAAATGCTAATAACCCAAACCCAAAGGGATCTCTGGCACACAGTGACCTCAGTTCAGATAAAGTCCAAGGTAACCATTCTATTTGCCACTGATTTAGCACTACCTTCAAGAAAGCACCTTAGATACCATGTTTAGCCTGATGTGTGAAACTGCTGGACTCAAAGCTGAGTCATCTCAACTTCCAGGATTCAGCTATTCATTTTCAACAAGACTGAGGAAAATTAACCAAGTTGATCAGAAAACTTTGCACACTCAACACTGACAGGCATGCAGGTCAGTGCTCAGAGCAGACAGGCAAAGGAAAGAATAGGGCAGTTCCTCAGGCAAAGAGGGCAGAGAGTGGAGGGGTGTCATGGTTTAAGCACAGCTGGTAACTCAGAACCACGCAGCTACTCACTCACTCCCCCAATTCTTCCCCCTCCCAGAGGGATGGGGAGGAGAATGAAAAGAATGTAACTCCCACAGGTTGAGATAAGAACAGTCCAGTAACTAAGGTATAATACAAAATCACTACTGCTACCATCAATAATAACAATGTTAAGGGAAATAATAAGGGGAGAGAATGCAATTGCTCACCACCTGCCGATCGATACCCAGCCTGACGTGAGCAGCAATCTGGGCCTTCTGAGTAACTCCCCCCATTTTCTATACTGGGCATGATGTGCTGTGGTATGGAATACCCCTTTGGTTAGTTTGGGTCAGCTGTCCTGTCTCTGCTTCCTCCTGGCTTCTTGTGCCCTTCCTCACTGGCAGATCACGAGACTGAAAAGTCCTTGATCAGAGTAAACATTACTTGGAAACAACTAAAAACATCAGTGTGTTATCAGCACTGTTCTCAGACTAAAGTCAGAACACAGCACTGCACCAGCTACGAGGAAGGAGAAAAATAACTGTTACAGCCAAACCCAGGACAAGGAGACACAGTGATGATGGGAAAAGTGCTCCCAGCAGTGGTCCCCAAGCTCTGCTGACCCACAGGCTGCAAAAATGAGTCAGCAGTGCGCTCTGTACAGCTCTGTACTGTCATGGAGTAACTTTTCTACTTTCACAGCACTCCATTCTTCTGCAGACTCCTCAAGGTAACACATGGCCAGCGTGCCAGGCTTTGGGAGTGACTACCCAAGAGACTTACTTTGTCTATTCTTTATTGAGTTTTGTTCTTCCTGGATTGTGGTGTCTGTGACTCTGGCAAAGGCAGTTGCTGTTGAACAGTACCCATGATGAACCAAATACGATGAAACCATACTAGAAAATAGGAAAATACAAACATATGAAGACATTGGTAAAACAGGATAATCCACTGAAGAAAAAAAAAAAAAAAAAAATTTCAATGCAACTGATGCAAAGGGTTAACAAATGTACAGGGGGGTTAGGGTTGAGCCACTTGCTTAACAATGATACTGCTTGCTCATGCTTATCGTACATGGTATTTGCAATGCACAAGGGGATAGGTCAAACCGCTTACTTAACAACGCTACTGCTTGCTCATGCTTATCGTACTTGCAATGTACAAGGGAACAGATCAGGACACTTGCTTAACGATATCATTGCTCACTCATGATTATGCTAGGACAAGATATAAGGACATAGCTATTGTTAAGAAGTAGGGACTGTGACTTGATTCCAGTCCATTGGACGCCTGGGCCGGCTGAAATTGGCTCTGCGCTTTGGACAAAGACAGAGCCTCCAGGGAGCATGCGTAACGACCAGAGGTGAAAAGTTCAGGCTCGAGGAAGACTCGTTTACTTAATCTTGAGAGCCTCACCCACGACCACCAGAAGGCACTGCGCAGACGCAAAGGACTTCTTAGCTCATTATAATACGAAACGGGGATAGGACATGAATATGCATAGGCGTGTTGTGCAACCTCATGCATATGTATAACTTTAGAGGATAAATGTAAAGGGGAAACAACGATGAGGTGCACATGCTTTTGGAGGAGCTATCCCCCATGCGCCTCAGCGCTGAATAAAGCATACCTACTTTACAACTTTAGCGAGCTGTGGACTCTATCCACTCATCACAACAGAAACTGCAAGTGCAGTGACCAAACTCAGCTTGCTTAGGACATAACCAGGGTTCAGACAGTGTAAATTTACAAGATAGGCACCTGGTCCTCAGCAAACAGGAGGAAGGCTCTAAATTCACCTTACAGGGGCTGGGGGAGAATAATAAAAAAAAATAAAGAATCCCAGTTCATACACGCTATTTATTTCATGCCTGCTGTCCAGGGTCACTTGTAAGGGCTTAGTACTGCATCCAGTGACGTCTTATAGAGACAGCACATCTGAACCTCAGAAAGGCTCACGGTTTCCAAGTAGATCTCAAAAATAAAACATTCTGGTCCTGAATTTCTTCCACCACTTATTTTGCCAGCAATTTTATCTCTGGTAGTTGAATCTTCTTATGAATTCTACACATTCACAGCTAGTTTTATCTGCTGATTTACAACAAGTAGACCATCAGCACTGATTTTACAAACATTAACACATTTTAAAGCTGTATTTTCAAAAATGTTGGGAGGGAGGAGGAGGCAGCATCACTGTCAGAAAACAAACACCACAAAGCATCTTTCTGAACAGAGCATTTCTAAAGCACTTCTGCCTCCCAGGATATAGTGGTTAAATGCTAATGCTCACCAGATCTTAACAAAAGCTAAAAAGTCAGCACAGGATTTCAAAGCTTCTAGTGATGAATCTCAAAATAGGCTTCTCATGAAGAAGCTGGTATTGAACTAAGTCACAGCTCAAACCTCATGTTCAACTTGGCTACTCTCAGTACAAGGAAGTAGTATTTTATGAGTCAGCAATTGTTTTCAGGCATAACATTGTAAGCATGTGTGCAATTTTTAAAACTTGCTTTAAAAGCAAGTGCTTCTGACCAGGGTTGGTCCAAGACATGCCCTTTGCCCTTGGCATGGCACAGACAAGAAGATCCAAGCGCACCCCTCTTGCTCTCAAGCACAGTAGGTGCCAGGTTACCCTGGCTCAGCCAGGTTGAAACACTCAACACTGATCCAGGCTGACAGGAACAGAGGGAAAAGGCAACTCTTGCTCCAGTGTAATTCAGTAGCCAGAGTGAGAGGCAGTAAAGATTTAAATACTGCACAAAACCTGAGCTCCTCCCTATGCCACTTCTGCCCGTGGCACCACAGAAAGGGTCCCTGCTGGGTACACAGCAGTATTACACGCTGGTCACTATGACAGGCTCATTTTCAGCAATGACTTATCAGTTCTGTCTCAGCTACTTCCTACAGCCGTGCTGCACACTCTCAAACATCCAGCAGCATGTTTGCATCCAGAGGTACTTCTCCTGAAGTTCTGGGGAAACATTACCACACTGCACTGTGACCTATGTGACATGTTCATGCAGACAATAAAAAAACTTTCTGAATCCCAGGTTCTCCAAATGAGTGCTTTTACCACTTGGGAACCATGGTTAAGACTTGTAGACAGCAGAAGTGCTCGAATCATGGGAGCAGCTATCTCTGTGCTGCATCTCAGAGGGCTTCTCTCACCTGGAGCAGTCATGGTGGTTGGTGGTAGAGAGGCTTGTACCATATCTGGCTTTTCCTCTTCAAAACAGAACTCAACTGCATGCTTCTCCCGCACATAAAGTTCTCTTTCTGCATGGTACCACTTAGACTCTCAAATGAACAATGCCAAGTCCTCCCACTTTATCAGAAATAAGGACCTACAGCATTCCCCCCCTCCCATAATCAACCACACCAGCTGACCTCAAGTCTCAGATACTCCTACTCAGGTTCTTCATGGCAAAAGCTAAAAAAGGGTAGAGATCCTTAAGAGTGTAACAACACACAAAGACAACAAGTTATCCACATGAGTCCCTTTCAGGATTCCAAGCCCTTGAAAACCTTGCCAGATCAGCCTCTCCAGTGACAGGATATCCAGGAGTGCAACACAGATGAAAAATTCTGCCAGGCTAATTCTTGCTCTGCAGGTAGGCACTCCTAACAACAAACCTTCCCAGTGACAGCCTCTCTAAGTCTGCACCTCTCAGGATCTGTCAGGGAGGAGAGTCTTTGAAGAGAAGGAAATGAATGCTTAACTGCAAGGTTAGAGATTAAATAAGATACTATGTATCTGAACGAAACCACAGGACAAGAAAACATCATCCCAAGAGCTTGGGGCTCCAACCTGAAATAGATGGACTACTAACATGAGGTATAATCCCTGACCGAAACCTGCCCACAGAGAGGAGGAAGATAGAAACACGATGCTGATTCTTAAAAAGAAGTCCAAAGGAGATATGAGAAACTCCAAAGCAGTGACCCTGACACTTCCACCATGCATGTCAGCAGGAACAATTCTGGAGAACGCAAGGAACAAATACAGGGATAAACCTGTCCTACTGCAGAAGAATCAGTGGCTTTTGTAAAGGGAAGTCATGGCTCCCTCATTTGGTGATATTTTGGGAGGGAGTCTGGAAACAGGCAGAGAAGAGATACTTTTGCAATCCACTTGGTTGTCCAAAGATGTTTCACAGTCTTTCAGCAAACCCTCCCACAGAAATTGCGTTACCATGTGATAAAAGGAAAGGTCCAACATGGCTGAACATTCAGTTCAACAATGCAGTGGCAAAACCCGTCATTTTTACCCGGGAAAGGAAAAAACCACTCTAGTGCTGCAGGAACATGTGCTACCAACATACT
Organism: Pezoporus flaviventris; assembly: GCF_033815535.1. Lineage (NCBI taxonomy): Eukaryota > Metazoa > Chordata > Aves > Psittaciformes > Psittacidae > Pezoporus > Pezoporus flaviventris. The sequence continues at coordinate 238,693 of NW_026892695.1, forward strand.
CATAAAACTAAGCTTGACAGACCAGTGCTCTCACACACTGCAGGTCCTTTCACGTTCGAAGATGCAGGGGATGCACTTTTTTTCTGAAAAAGTCACCTTTTGAGCACTAGGAACCAAGTATTTCCATTTAAATATCAATTAAACCCTTCCTTCTCTTTGGCTGCTTTCCAAAAGCAGATCTTGTCTTTCCAAAGCCGGGCAAGGTGCGGTGCAGAGAACGGAATGCCCCCACTGAGTCAACGGTATAGTACATCAGAATGAAAAAGAATGTTAAAGTCAATGCCAGTTGTTACATCTCATCCATGCTGGGTCAGACCAAACACCCTGTTGCCCAGTACTTGGACCTCCTAAATGGCAAAAGCAAATGCCTAGGAAAAAATAAAGGAACAAGGCACACGTGAAATATACTTTTCCCTATAACCCTTCCAGCTTCCAATGATCAGTCAGGTAGCTCCTATCCTGGTGGTGGAACCTCACTCCACCATAGTTCTGATAGATTTTTCTTTCTAATAACTTCTTCAGTCACTTTTTGGATCCATGCTGTTTTCATGGCACCTTATGGAAGAGAGCGTGAAAAAAACCCCTCCTTTATTCTTTCTAAATGTGCCATCTGGTTAACTTCACTTAAAATCATAGGATCATTTAGGTTGGAAAATACCTTTAAGATCATCGAGTCCACCATTTACCCCAGCACTGCCAAGGCCACCATTAACCCATGTCACTGAGGGCCTCATCTACATAGTCTGTGAATACTTCCAGGGACAGTGACTCCACCACTGCCCTGGGCAACCTGTTCCAATGCCTGAACACCCTCTTCGGGGAAGGAATTGTTTCTAATCTCTAGTCTAAACCTCTCCGGCGCAGCTTGAGGCCATTTCCTCTTATCCTATCACTTGATCCTTGGAAGAGACCAGCCCCCTCCTGGCTCCATCCTCCTGTCAGGCAGTTGTAGAGAGTGATAAGGTCCCCCCTGAGCTTTCTCTTCTTCAGACTAAATCCCCCCAGGTCCCTCAGCCGCTCCTCATCACACTTGTGCTCCAGAGTCTTCACCAGCTCCGTTGCCCTTCTCTGGCCCTGATCCAGCACCTCACTGTCTCTCTTGTAGTGAGGGGCCCAGTAGAATTGTTCCTTCATCACGTTGTAAAGGTTATCCAAGACATTTTTTCACACTTCTGCCTTACCCTTAACAACCAACGCTGTATATTTATTCCCTGCCTTACACCCACCCACCCCATGTGCAAAGGCATATCCTGATTTATGGGCTTGTTCTTGGGTTTTTTTCATGCTTTTCTCACTTCTACTGCATGCTTTTGGAGAGAAAGAACCAAAACATCACATTAAGGGTGCACCACATATTCACACAGTAACAGAATTATTTTTGGCCTCTGGTTTTCCCCTGACAAATCCTTGCATTACTTTTTTTTTTTTCTGCTTGCTACCAAAAAAAAAAAAAAAAAAAAAAGCTGACATTTCCGTGTAATGATTCATCAGATCCCAAAGATGATCTCATTCCTTCCTGAAGGGTCCCTTATTCCCATCCATTCCAGCGCAATTCCTCACCCACTCATTCCCTCTTTTGTCTCTTAAACAACTCATAATCCACATCAGGCATGTGCCCTTAGCCTCTGGCTGCATAGACCCACCTTAGTTTGAGTGAGGGAACTTCTCAAAAGGCTTTTTGGACTTCCAAGACGAAGACAGCAGCCCAAGAACCACACTGACATGCCTGCAGGCTCCTCTTTGCAAAACCCACATCCAGTATCTGAAGGGGGCCTATAGGGATGCTGGGGAGGGACTCTTCATTAGGGACTGTAGTGCCAGGACAAGGGGTAACGGGTTAAAACTTAAACAGGGAAAGTTTAGATTGGATATAAGGAGGAAATTCTTTCCTGTTAGGGTGGTGAGGCACTGGAATAGGTTGCCCAGGGAGGTTGTGAATGCTCCATCCCTGGCAGTGTTCAAGACCAGGTTGGATGAAGCCTTGGGTGAGATGGTTTAGTGTGAAGTGTCCCTGCCCATGGCAGGGGGGTTGGAACTAGATGATCTTAAGGTCCTTTCCAACCCTAACTATTCTACGATTCTATGATTCTAAATCCTGTGTAAAATCCCACAAAAGAGGCAGTCTAAGAAGCTTCTTTGAATTCAGCACATTTCTCCACGCACAATGGGAGGCTACAGGTATTCTTGAGTGTCAGACACCTTCTTGCAATTTCTCAATTGAAAAAACCCAAAACTGACAACAAAAACCACCCCCCAAAACCCATACAAGCCCCAAACAAAACCCTAACCATGCAAGCATAAGCCTCGCAAGCCAAAAACCCTAAACAAAAACACTAAACCAAGCACAACCATAAACTTCTCAAGCCATAAAACCACCACAAAATGACAGGAAGGTGTTGATGAATTAAGATGATTCCGAGAAAATAAAGAAACAGAAAAGTGATTTCTTATGCTTTTGATTTTTCCACATGTTGCCTAACAGTGGAGGATGCATGAGGGGCATGACAAGGTCTATTACACTCTGAAGAGTTAAAATCATTCCATTTTCACCCCAAAGTGGTTTGGACACAGAGACTATGGGATGGACAGGGTGCCCTGAGTGGCAGAGAGAACCCAAAACACATGGAGCTGAAATACGTTGGTACCAGTGTTTGGCCTCTGGAGGAGGGGACACAAGCGGACACAAGGACATACAGTGCATCCCCTCACATCGCCTGATATGTTTCTAAAGCAGAGTAATTAGCAGGGCAGGTTTTTAACCAGAGGAAATAGAGCAGCCTGGAAGAAATTTCCTATGATGAAGATGGCGAAACACTGTCACAGATTCCCCAAAGAGGTGGTGGTTACACCCTGGAGACACTAGAGGCCAGGCTGGATGTGGTTATGGGCAACCTGATCTTGTTGAAGATCACAGAATCAGCTAGGTTGGAAAAGACCTTTAAGATCAAGTTACCCCAGCACTGCCAAGGCCACCACTAAACCATGTCCCTATGGACCTCATCTCTATGGGTTTTTAACTCTTCCAGGGGTGGTATTCCTGCTTATCGCAGAGGGTTGGACTAGATGACCTTCAAAGGTCCCTTCCAACTGAAACTATTCTATGATCTATTCTATTATCTATGTGTCCAACGCATCTACACTTCAGTAGCGCTTCTACGCACCTGTCCAAGTCAGACATCAAGGTTCTCTCAGCCCATCGGTGCCTGACTCTCTTCTGAAACCCTTCAATGAAACACGGCACCATACACACCATCCTCCCCTTCTCTTGATGCAAGGCAGTTTGGAGAGAAATTTTGTTCCACAGCCACAAGTTCACCTGTTTTCTCCTTGAGTCTCATTAGGAGTCTGGGCAAATATCTGATCCCAGAGACTTTCTTGACTTCCCCTCACCTATTTATTCCAGTGCTTCTTTGACAGACACTTCAAACCCAGACACAGGCTCTGCCAAGTCCTTCATAAAGAAGCATCCCAGCATGACAACCTACCTGATTTCTGGACACACACAGGCAAAGAATTCAATTTGATATGGTCTTATACTCCCCAAGGTCTCTTTTTATACTGCAGTCTTCCTACAGGCCCTACAAACTCTCTGGCAAGCCTCCTGCTCCTTATTTTCTTGAAGAAAGATATTATTACTATTTTCAATAGCTTCTGCTAGTTGTTTTTCAAAAGTTTTGCTGATTGCCCTGAATTATCTTCAAATAACTAAATACAAGACTAACAGAAAACAAGAACGATCACATGGATGTGATTATAACTGCATCTAAGTCTCCTGAATGACAGTGACCGGTATCAGGTGTTTAGGGAAAGAACATAATAAAAAGGTGAAACACAGAGCTCTCTGTAATCAGAGATAGAAGCAACAGCCATAGACCTGGAGGTTCAAAATATAACCGTGGAATTGGCCTCTGTGGATTACCATAAATATTTAAATATGTATCTTTTAAAATCTACTTAAACTCCCACTACTTCTTGCAGCAGCAAGTCCCACAGTTTCAATGAAAAAAAAAAAATATTGTTTTTAATTGAGAATGTGCTTTTCCTCTAATTCTTGTGGTTTGGGAAACAGTGAATAATTACTTTCTAGCCATGCTCTTCATGGTGTGAATGACTGATGACAGACAACTTCCTCCATCTTCCAACTTCCATCTTCCTCAATTACCTGTTTCCAAGCTGTGAAGCCTTAGTCAGCTCTGTCTTCCTTCAGGCAGAAGATACTCTTGACCTCTGACAACTCTTGTCAATTGTTCTCGTCAAGCTCCACTCAATCCTTTTTGCCATTGGAAATGCATTCAATATTCATACATTTACAAAGTGCCATAACTGTGTTTTCAGTTAAGTTGAGTTTGGAAGCCTTTGGTTTAGGCTATTTCTTGCTCTTTCATTTCTCAATTCAGCTGACTTACATACTGGCTTTTCTTGTATGTTAAGAGTTTTTATGGTGTCCTTTACCCTCCCCTTCCCCCAGTGCTTCACCTCAAAGTTCCTACAAACTTTCACACAGTCTTTGGCTGAAAACTTCTTCCATATCTTTTACATTTGAAACAGCAGCGATCTACATAGGAAAGACTATCAAACAACAAAACAGAGGGTAACACAATTTGAGCAAAATGCACTACCTGGCAATTTTTGCCATAAGAATGCATAAATTAGCATTAAAAAAAGTATTTATGGCCTAAAAGAACAGAGGAAGCTGAACATCAGAACAGTGACTTACTTCTGCAGCATGGCTTGCCACTCGCCTAGTCTGGCTCCTATGGGAAACTGCTTAATGGTGCTCTGAATCTTTGCTCGCCACTCCCTCATGTAGTCCTCAATGTCGAACACAAATGGCTGCTGCCCAAAGTTGGCATCAACTATCTCTCCTGGAGTCTGAAGACCCACCGTAGGGTAGAGATTTGACTAGGAAAGAAGAAAAAGAAACGTCTATTAAACTGAGATTTCTGTTCCTAGTTCCAGTTACGTGGTTTGGTAAGACAGAAGAGCTGCTCTTTGCATTGAACAATGTACTGGAGCAGGGAGGGGCAACAGCCCTTTGGGGACCTCTCAAGGAACACCACGACTTATTGCACAGTTATTGAAAACTATTGCATAAAACCAGAGCCACGGGTTCAATCCCCCAGCAGTCACTGACTGATGCCATGGCTGCTGGCCATGGCCTGTCCACTTCCTGGCTTAGTCTTCTAAGCAATTTCTACCAAAGTTCAAGAGCCAGCAGCTAACAACAACAGCAATAAAAATGAAACGGGCATCATGTCAATACGCAGATCTATGTGTCCTCCACTTTTTTTGACTGATTTCTCTTATTCCTTGGCAGCTGACACGCTGGATACTGACCTAGCCAGAAACCAGACACTGGGCAAGACGCGCGGATGTCCACAGTGGAATTCAAGTCTGGAAGGTGCCTGGTTGTCCTGTCTTGCTCATGGTGGAATCCATGTCAGAGTAGATCAGCAGAGGGGCAGACCTCTCTAGATCAAATCAGCAAGATCTACTACTGTGGGGTAGACGGTCATCCTAAAGAAAGCCTAAGTTCTCTCCTCCTCTATAGCGAGGGGCATGGGCTTCCCTGCAGTTACCTGGAACACTTATTCAACTCATTTTTTCACTATTGCAGAGACCTGAGACACTGGCAACGTCACTGATTGCCCCTTGAGACCTTGCTGTGGATTTTACTTTTTACTAAAGGTATTAAGACGGTTATGAGGTGGAACTCAGCAGAATCCTAATCCCATTGGTAAAAATGGAGCCAGCATGCTGTGGAAAGCGATTACTTCTCTCTGCTTTCGCTGGCATGGCTACGTCTGCAGTACCATACTTGGTTCCCCACTTCCAAATCCACCTCCCCAGGACAAGAAAAAATCACAAATGGGGCCCAGCCCAGCAGGGTTCTGCTATGAGGGTCAGAGGGTTGGAGTGCACAGCACATAAGGAGAGGTTGAGGGAATCACCCTGGAGAAAAGAAGGCAAAAGGGCAATATCTAACTGCAAGTCTTCCACTCCCAAAAGGAATGTGATAAAAAAAGATGGAGACAGATTTTTCTCAAGGATGTTCAGTGAAAGGACAATGGGCACAAGCTGCAACCAGGGAAATTTTGATGGGACGTAAGGAAGAAATTCTTTCTTGTAAGGATAATTAAGAACCGGAACAGGTTTCCAAAGAGACTGAAGCACTTCTATCCTCTGAGGTATTCAAAACTCAACTGGATAAGGTCTTGACCAACCTCCTCTACCTTTGAGATGATCAAATCTCAAAAACCAAAGGAAAAAACATGAACCTATAAATAGAGGCTGGAAATGAGGATGACCACATTGTTGCTGACTCAGCACACCTCCTTTCCTATTCTCACGCCAAGGAAGTCGCTGGGTTAGAGGTGTGCAAAGAAAATAAGAGCACGACACAGGAAGAGCTACCAGAGGAAAACAGCATGTTTAAAGTCAGTCTCTCCTCTTTCAAACCTTGCTGACAAAGAAATATCTGTAATGAGGGATCAGACCTTTTCCACAGTCCATAAGTTCAACTTCTTTATTAACTTAGCTTTTTAGTATTATGAACCCAAGGACATACAAAGCCAGGAATCAGACACCCAAAATACCTGGAAGTTAGAAGTTAAAAAAAAAACCAACAAGATACAACATATCACATATTTTTCGGCCATTTTGGGGTGTGCTCATCTTTGAGGGGAAGCTGCCCATCCCCAACTGCTCTCAAATCACCTCCAAATTAAAATTCCGTTTTTCACATGTGGGATGTGTCCTCTCTGGTTAGCAACTTTTAGAAACCACACATATCTCCACCACCCTGCCAGATGCAGGGAGACATCACCCCAGAGCCCACTAACCAGGCAGATGCTTCTGACAAGCTCTTCACATCTTCCCCTGCCAAATCCACACTGGAAAGCTCTATGGCCACACTTCTGCTGCGAATGACAGAGCAATGGTATGGGTGCTGGATGGCTATTTTTTATTGATAAGAGCCTAAATAGTAATTACCCATCTACCCCAACATGAAGAGTGCTCTCATCTCAGAAAGAGAAGCAGTCTAGCCAGATGAGAAAACAAAGTGGTGAAAAAATTAGAAGTAATATGGTAAAACTGTGACTCCTAATGTAATCCAAGTCCAGAGGGAAAACAAAGAGCACCTAAAGCTAAGGGATAACAGCACAGAGGAATGTTCCTGCTATGGAGCAAGGCTGTCAAAACAACTCACTCCAAAAGGTGAGGACAGGTAAAAATCATCTTTTACTTTTTTAAAAACTGTACTTAGATCAAGTGAATAAAATGCTATGAAACAACCCACAGAAAGAGGGTTTCTGGCTTTGAACACACTGCAACCAAGTTCAGCGAGCCTGGGAACCAAGGAAAAAACAGTATTGACAGCTGATGTGAAAAGGCATATTAAATAACTGGAACATCTTTCAGCACAGACACTGGCTGGGATACAGGAGAGATCGGTAAAGCCATAAATCCCATTGGGAAGGCAACCAGGGAGGGCTAGGCATTATTTCTCACAACACAAAAATTAGAGGAACAAAATATATTTTTCAGCAAGAGGTGCCAGGCAGAGCAAGCTTTCTTCCACACAGTGCTTCTGTGCTTCTAGCCAACCAAGAAAATCAGCACTTTGAAGGCCTAAACAAGTTATGGAAACCAAGGAATTCCTCAGAGGAAATTCACTTGGGGTTATTAAGTACAAAGACAGGAGTGCAATCTCAGGGACAAGAAGTTCTGTGTATGAGGGAAGTGGGTGCAGTGGATGTATCGGTGTATGCCTGACCTGTCTTTATCTTCTTTTTCTAAAATTCTGCTCCTTGTCCAAGAGAGTCTGAAAAAGAGCAACCATGGTTTTGCTCATGACTCACTGTGAAAGTCGTGCTTTTCTACGTTCTGACTAGATGCTATTGCCTGGTGTAACTCAGTTGGCGAATCAGAGGAGTAACTATCAGCCCCACATGGATACAAAATACATTCCTCCGGCAATTCCACGAGCTGGTTACTCATCGTGGGAGAAGGCTTGTCAAAAACTTGTGTGATGAGCAGGCATGCTAAAGCCAGATTGATGATGGGACATATGAGAGGCTACTCAATAGCTTTGCACAGACTCCCCAGAGTCAAAGCTGCATTAGGAAGACACTGACCCGTAATGAAGTTTGAATCCTTGTTTTAATTAGAGGAAAAGGATCCCTCACCACCTCCAGAGGATGCCTCACCCTCCAGAGGTGGCGAGGGATGACAGGAGGCATGTGATTAGCCCACAAACCCAGGCACAGGATTACAAAGTCACAGAAAAAAGAGCATCCGCATCATTCAGTAACGCTTTAACATTGCTTTCTTTAACAGGGCATCAAACAATCACACAAACACTCTTCCCTCTCCCTTCACTTTGCATCCCTAGTTAAAAAAAAGAAAAGAGGTGTACTTACAGGGAGGTCTGTAAAGGCTATACCTGTGGGGGGAAAAAATACTAGAATTAAAAAGACACAAGATTTTCTCCCTGCTTGGCTACATAGAATCCTAGAATAGTTAGGGTTGGAAAGGCACTTAAGATCATCTAGTTCCAAACCCCCTGCCATGGGCAGGGACACCTCGCACTAAACCATGCCACCCAAGGCTCTGTCCAACCTGGCCCTGAACACTGCCAGGGATGGAGCATTTACCACTTCTTTGGGTAACCTGTCCCAGTGCCTCACCACCCTCACAGTAAAGAACTTCCTCCTTATATCTAACCTGAACTTCCCCTCGTTAAGTTTGAAGCCGTTACCTCTTGTCCTACCACTACAGGCCCTAATGAAGAGTCCTTCCCCAGCATCCCTATAGCCCCCCTTCAGATACTGGAAGGCTGCTATGAGGTCTCCACGCAGCCTCCTCTTCTCCAGGCTGAACAGCCCCAACTTTCTCAGCCTGTCTTCATACAGGAGGTGCTCCAGTCCCCTGATCATCCTCGTGGCCCTCCTCTAGGCTTGTTCCAACAGTTCCATGTCCTTTTTATGTTGAGGACAACAGAACCATACGCAGTACGCCAAGCGAGGTCTCACAAGAGCAGAGTAGAGGGGCAGGATCACCTCCTTCAACCTGCTGGTCACGCTCCTTTTGATGCAGCCCAGAATACGGTTGGCTTTCTGAGCTGCGAGCACACACTGAAGCTGGCTCGTGTTCAGTCTCTCATCAAGCAACACCCCCAAGACCTTCTCTGCAAGGCTGCTCTGAATCTCCTCTCTGCCCAAACTGTAGCGGTGCCTGGGATTGCCCCGGCCCAGGTGTAGGACCTTGCACTTGGCACATACCGAAACACAGCAACATTAGGTAGCAACTCTCAGCTCTGAGAATGCTCTTCACGACCTGTAGTATCTAGAAGTAACTTCCTTCCCCAGCCCCCTCCTCTGGAAGGTTTTGCATCTGGAAAAAGGTTCAGGGAAGAGCCTAAATGTTTCCAACATCTGACCCAAAACTTGATTTTCTAAAAGGCAGCTCCTCTTTTCTTTGCTTCTCCCTCTGTTATTATGAAGGAATCAGTTTTCAAGACTCACTTGGGCTTAACAGAGTTTTACCATAACATTGCTCCGGTTAAGGCTATAAATAGTTCTCACTAGCCAGAGAGACAGGGATGAACATTCAACACTTTGCATTACTGCCGGGGAAAAGCCTTGCAACAGGATTCAAGAGCACCCGAGAACAACTCCATCCTCAACTACACTGCTACAGTTCCAAACAGAAGAGATGGAAGGGATGGCTCCGATGACTGGAGTGTTGGAATGGAAGGTTATAAGCTCTTCAGGAAAGACAGACCAGGCAGATGGGGAGGTGGAGTAGCTATTTATGTCAGTGATAGACTGGAGAGTATGAAACTCTGCCTGGGGACGGGTGATGGGCCAACTGAGAGCTTGTGGGTCAGGGTGAAAGGGAGAACAGCAATGGGGGACATTACTGTGGGGATCTTCTTATAGGCCGCACAATAAGGAAGATGCCATGGATGAAGCAATCTATAGACAGACAGGAGCAGACTCACACTCACAGGGTCTTATCCTCATGGGCGACTTCAACCACCCGGACATCTGTTGGAGGGTCAGTACGGCCTGGCGCAAGCAATCCAGGAGATTCCTCGACTGTATGGAAGACAACTTCCTCCTGCAAGTAACAGAGGAGCTGACAACGAGAGGTGCCATGCTTGACCTCGTGCTCACCAACAGGGAAGGGCTGGTGGGGAATGTAAGACTCCAAGGCAGCCTTGGCTGCGGCAATCATGTGACGGTAGAGTTTGAGATCCACAGGGCAGTGAGAAAGGCACACAGCAAGCTCACTGCCCTGGACTTCAAGAGAGCAGACTTTGGCCTCTTCAGGAACCTGCTCAGTAAGGTTCCATGGGATAAAGCCCTAGAGGGCTGGGAGGCCCAAGACTGCTGGGGATATTGAAAGATCACCTGCTACACTCAGTAGCGTTGCGTTCCAACTAGAAGGAAATGGGGCAAGAAGGCCAGGAGACCTCCATGGATGAATAAGGAGCTGCTGAGGAAGCTTAGAGGGGAAAAATGAGGCTTATAAAAGGTGGAAGCAAGGACAGGTGGCCTGGGAAGAATACAGGGACATTGCCCAGGAAGCTAAGGCCCAGCTAGAATTAAATCTGGCAAGGGATGTGAAGGAAAACAGAAAGGGCTTCTATAGGTATGTAGCAAATGAAAGACAGACGAGGGATTACGTGGGCCCTCTCCGGAAGCTATCAAGAGAAATGGCTACCCTGGATTTGGAGAAGGCTGAGGTTCTCAACAACTTCTTTGCCTCAGTCTTCACTGGCAAATGCTCTGACCACACCACCCAAGTCTTGGAAGGCGGTTGCAGGGACCCTGAGAATGAAGACCTTAGGCCCACTGTAGGAGAGGATCAGGTTTGAGACCATCTTAAGAACCTGAATGCGCACAAGTCCATGGGACCTGATGAAATCCATCCGCGGGTCCTGAAGGAGCTGGCAAAGGAAGTTGCTAAGCCCCTGTCCATCATATTGCTAAGCCACTGTCGATTACGTTTGAAAAACCGTGGCAGTCAGGTGAAGTTTCTGATGAGTAGAAAAAGGGAAATATAACCCCCATTTTCAAGAAGGGGGAAACGGAAGACATGGGGAATTACAGACCAGTCAGTCTCACCTCTGTGCCTGGCAAAATCTTGGAGCAGATTCTCCTGGAAAGCATGCTAAGGCACATGAAAAGCAACCAGGTGGTTGGTGACAGCCAACATGGCTTCACTAAGGGGAAATCCTGCCTGACCAATTTGGTGGACTTCTATGATGGGGCTATGGAACTGATAAGACAGGGGCAAAGCAGTTGACGTCATCTACCTGGACTTGTGCAAAGAAGCATTCGACACTGTCCCGCACAACATCCTTGTCTCTGAATTGGAGAGGCATCAATTTGATGGATGGACCACTGGGTGGCTAAAGAACTGTCTGAATGGCCGCACGCAAAGAGTTGTGGTCAATGGCTCAATGTGCATTTGGAGATTAGTAACGAGTGAAGTTCATCAGTGTTGGGACTGATCTTGTTCCACAACTTTATTGGCGACATGGACATAAGTGGGATTGTTGGCGACATGGACATTGGGAGTGAGTGCGCCCTCAATCCCTGACACAGCTACAGGTTGGGCAGAGAAGAGATTCTGAGCAGCCCTGTTGGAGAAGGACTTGGGGGTTTTAGTTGATGAGAAACTGAATATGAGTCGGCTTCACTGTGCGCTCGCAGCTCAGAAACCAACCATGAAAAAGAAAGTTGGGGCTGTTCAGCCTGGAGAAGTGAAGGCTGCGAGAAGACCTCATAGCAGCCTTCCAGTGTCTGAAGGGGGCCTACAAGGATGATGGGGAGGGACTCTTCATTAGGGACTGCAGCGGTAGAATAAGGGTTAATGGGCTCAAACGTAAACAGGGGACGTTTGGGTTAGATATAAGGAAGAAGTTCTTTACTGTGAGGGTGGTGAGGCACTGGAATAGGTTGCGCAAGGAAGTTGTGAATGCTCCATCCCTGGCAGTGTTCAAGGCCAGGTTGGATGAAGTCCTGGGTGACATGGTCTAGTGTGAGGCATCCCTGCCCATGGCAGGGGGGTTGGAGCTAGATAATCTTAAGGTCCTTTCCAACCCTATCTATTCAATGATTCTATCATTCTATCTGTGAGAGACACCTTTGGGCAAAATTTTTAAGTCCATAACTTTAGGGGAAATAAACAACTGTGGAATGAACCTAATCGTAGGTAAGTGCTTAAGTAAGACTTCTTAAGCTGAATTAATGTCCAAGTTTGGGAATGCTTGGACTGACGTGTTAAGGCTCACAGACGGACAAGTCCCTTTAAAAAATGAAAAGATGCTGGTACAGTTGCTTTGCAGGTAGTTGAATAACACACTAACTAAACGTACCACTTCTTTATTTCCCTGTTGACCAAACATTTGCCATCTCATCCTACCTCCCACTGGTTGTGCAGTAGCAGAAGAAAAGAGCAGAAGCTAGGGATGCAATCCTAACCTACCTCAACAGATAAAGCAGCATGGAAACCCTTTCACATGCTGGAAGCATTTCTGTCTTGCAGCCCATTTCCAACTCCTGACTGCTGCCCAGCACTGTTTTTCTCTCCCATTCCACAAATGTGGGACAAGTGTTACGACACATGCCAAGTATTAGAGTAACCAGCAGCAAGAGCAGGGGAGGAGCAACCCTCTCCTGAGAACACCTTTCTTTACTTACCTAAGCTGTGGCCATTTTTCGTGTAGAAGCAGGTACTGTTGATGAGGTTGACGCAGCAGCCAATCACATCTCCAGTGGTGAACGTAGGGCCATAGGGCTGTCCTGTCCCCGAAGAGCAGAAGGAGTGCCCATCATCCCCATGGTACCCATAGGAATGTTTATCCCATCCTGCACAAGACAAGACAAAAGAACAAGTCAGCAGTGAGGCCACTTCAGCTGAGGACACAATTTTCGGGGAGGAAATTCAAAATTTTTAATCCTACTCCTGATACATCCCAATATTAATTTTCACATACCAGTAACTGAAAAGTCATCAATCATGATACATCAATTAGATTTCAACCTCGTTTGTCCCTTATGAGAAATAATTAAAGGAACAAATTGCCAAAAGTCATTGAGAGATTTTGTTTCAAAAGCCATTAAAAACCTATTTCTGCTTTATCTTGCCTGCAGTTGTATTTCCCACTAACACCATCTTCCAGCAGAAGCATTTAATGAAATAATTCTCAGCCAAGTGCAGCATTGTCTGCTCACAGATGTAACCCAATGGCCAGAGGCACCTTTTGCATTCTCACATTTACATTTCCCTTCCAACAGCTGATAAGGATTTCTGTGTTCCCCTTGGGTGGTGACATTTCCCATTCTGTGGGCATCGTACAGCACAACTCTCAGCTGGTGATTTTAAAAGTGTCCAATTCTAACATTAATATATTTTATTTCTTCTGCTAGTAACACTGTGCCAGAGTTACCGCTGGGCTCAGGGACTGCGTCCTGCCCGCTTGCCCTTTTCCACACCTCACAGTAATTCCACTATTCAGAGCTCCTGATTTTGCTCTGTTCTACCCCAATTCTGTTGTAGATTCTTTTGTGAATTTCCTACATATAGAAAGGCCAAATATAACTGGTAACTACTGCAAAGAAGAGAGATTAATCCAGCTTTTAAAAGCGGAAGTGTTCTTCAGGCAACACACTGGCCTCTTCAGGACTCTCCCTCTTGAAGAGGAGAGGACAGTGTTCCCACAGCTGTGGCCACAGAGTGATTCAGAGCTTCCAGTATCTGAAGGGCCTACAAGAAACCTGGAGAGGGGCTTCAGACAAGGGCCTGTAGGGACAGGACAAGAGGGAATGGCTTTAACCTGCCAAAGGGGAGATTGAGATGAAATCTTAGGCAGAAGTCCTTCCCTGTGAGGGTGCTGAGGCACTGGCACAGGGTGCCCAGAGAAGCTGTGGCTGCCCCATCCCTGGCAGTGTTCAAGGCCAGGTTGGACAGGGCTTGGAGCAACCTGCTCTCGTGGAAGGTGCCCCTGCCCATGGCAGGGGGCTGGATCTGGATGAGCTTTAAGGCCCCTTCCAACACAAACCAGGCTGGGATTCTATGATCTATTAAGTGACAGAGGCAAAGAACAAGTTGGATACAAAAGCTTATCACGTACACAGGCTTCAAATCTTATTGCACTAAATAATTCACAAGCTCATTTTATAGGCCAACATTTCAACTCTTAGCTGATGGGCCAGAACACTTTTATAAAATATTAAGACACCTTCCAAAAAATCTCGCAAGGTAATGGGTAAGAGTCATTGTACAGAGACACTGAGGCAGAGCAGTGAAGTGGCTCAGACAGAAGAGACGTCAGGGTTCCCTGTGGAATGCAGGGGACTAGCACCCAGCTCCTGTTAAAAACAATCCCTGAAACGGTATTTAATGAGGTAAGCAAATTATGAACTATAGAAATTTTTACATAAACACAAGACCTTATGGAGAAGTCTTCCAGAAGCAGCACATCTCATGATGTTAAGTGCTTGCAACAAGGCCTTCTAGATGCAAAACTGAGGTTCCTTAACTACTTTCCACATCAATTAAGGTAAAGCAACAGGGTTTTCTGAAGAGGATCATATTTATCCATCAGTAGAAACATCTGTTCTTCATCAGTTTGAGTCGCAGTGAGATTTAGCTTTGTGTTGATGTTACCTTTTATCTGAAAGGCTCAAGTAATAGGTACAGCCACTATAAAATTATTTTTTCTATTCTGAAAACCAAACAGTGCCGATTACAACTCTTGTTGACAGCTAAATTCCTGTCTCTAAATCACCAGTCAACTCTTAACTGTCACTAAGATCACATGGATTGTCCATAACCTGAGCTACAGTTGGAGATGCAGCCTGTGGTATTGGTGAAGGCCAAAGCACAAAACCCGCTATGCAATGCTGTCCCCACTCCACTTTAGAAACTCTTTTTGCACATGGCACAGAACTAACACAACCTGTGGGATGGCAGAAAGCTCCAGGTGAAGACAGGCTCCAGCATGCCAGTATCATGCATCTGTGGGAACATGCTGCATAAGAGCGCAGAACCTCTACAACGAGCCAGCCCATCTCCAAACGAGTTATGGCACAGAAATCAGGGCATCAAAAAGTGTGGGACATCCTTACTCCCTAAGTAAGAATCACTGATGCCTGAGCACTTAATAGTGGAAACAATTTCTTTGATTAACCTTCCAATGCCAGGGTTTCTGTCTTGAAATACTGACTGATGGTTTTGTTCAGCTTAAATGATGTGACTAAGCACCTTCCCAAATATTCCAGGGTGAAGCATAGTTACTGAAAGTTCAGCGTTTGGTCCGCCTTCTCCATTCAACACTGCAGTCTGCATGCCCAAAGGCAGGTCTAACTAAAAAGACCAACAGACAGAGAGGAGGAAAAAACAACACCTCCCTAAAAACCCTGCCCAAATGGCTGGCAGCAGTTTTGCTGGCTGCAGACAGGGTAGTCAGTAGGAGCAATACAAGCAAACACATGAACTGAAGTGGGTCAGAAGGGTAACAAGGCAGTCACTTTTACTTTATACATTCCTAATTTTCACATAAATATCCATAAATAAAACGCTTAACTCAGAAGGTTACTTATCCCCATTCTGTGCTTCAGGAGCTGTTTTTGATACTCTCCACCTCTGAACACATTTGAGAAAGTGTCAGACTGTCATTTGAGGACTTTATTATCACCGCTCTGGGGTCACTCTTCAGCAAGTATCAAGCAGTGAACTAAGGCATATGTCAAACTCCTCTTGCCATGCCAACTCACCCAGTATCAGCTCTCAGCAGAAGGCTCATGTTTTAAAACATGTCCCACCTAAACAACTTGCATCCAGCTAGCGCAAGATAACCTGATGAGGAGGCACACCTAATGAGCAGAGCACAGGAGTGCCGGGGGCTGTGGCAGCCACGAGGATCAAGAAGGAAACTGTTCATGCTTCCAGGCACAAAACCAACTTCCAGTTCAGCAGTTCTTGTTTTGATATTCTCGACTGCTTATAAAAACTGTGTGAGTCTACCAATGATAAGCCACAGCTCCTACACAGCACACTTCAGCATCACGACTCCAAAACCGAAGACCTACTGGGAAGAAAGAGGGAATGGTACATAAGCTTGTGCATTTCTTGCAATTCCTGCACAGCATGTTCATAGTAAAAGTTGTTTTCTTTGCAAGAAGTCACAAAATCCCAGAGTGCAGCCCAGGCTAGGATCTGCCCGGCTAGGAACAGCGCTGGGGAACAGGACCTGGGGGTCCTGAAGGACACAAGATCCATAGGAGTGACCAGTGAGTGGGTGCGGCAGAGAAAGGCAACAGGGTGCTGGGGAAAACCAAACAAGGACACCACCAGCAGAGATAAAGATGTCCTTGTCCCACTGCTCCGTGACTCCCCAGCACTGGACACTGTTAAGATTCAGCTGAACAGGGTGCTGGGACATCTACATTAGGTCATGCTTTGCCTAGAAATGCTGGATCAGATGAAGTTTGAGGCCCCTTCCAACCAGGGATTCCGTGATTCGATGATTACTTCCACTACCACCAAGACAACTCCTGTAGATGCTCTCACTCCATCGCAATCTACAGCATTAATAACTGCGGCATTGCACATCACAGCCTCTTTAATCATAGAAACATAGAATAGTTAGGGTTGGAAAGGACCTTAAGACCATCTAGTTCCAACCCCCCTGCCATGGGCAGGGACACCTTATGCTAAATCATATCACCCAAGGCCTAGTCCAACCTGTTCTTGAACACTGCCAGGCACCAGCAAGAAAACAGACACAGCTAGAAGGCATTTGGCCCAGAAATTACCCAAAATAAAATCACAGAAAAGTTAGGGTTGGAAAGGACCTTAAGATCATCTAGTTCTAATCCCTCTGCCATGGGCAGGGACACCTCACACTAGACCATACCACCCAAGGCTCTGTCCAACCTCGCCTTGAACACCGCCAGGAACGGAGCATTCACAACTTCCTTGGGCAACCCATTCCAGTGCCTCACCACCCTCACAGGAAAGAACTTCTTCTTTACATCCAATCTAAACTTCCCCTGTTTAAGTTTTCATCAGTTACCCCTTGTCCTATCACTACAAGTCCCTAATGATGAGTCCCGCCCCAGCATCCCTATAGCCCCCCTTCAGATACTGGAAGGCTGCTATGAGGTCTCCACGCAGCCTCCTCTTCTCCAGGCTGAACAGCCCCAATTTTCTCGGTCTATCTTCATACAGGAGGTGCTCCAGTCCCCTGATCATCCACGTGGCCCTCCTCTGGACTTGTTTCAACAGTTCCATGTCCATTTTATGTTGAGGACAACAGAACCATTCACAATGCTCCAAACGAGGTCTCACGAGAGCAAAGTAGAGGGGCAGGATCACCTCCTTAGACCTGCTGGTCACGCTCCTTTTGATGCAGCCCAGGATACGGTTGGCTTTCTGGGCTGCAAGCGCAAACTGAAGCCGGCTCATGTTCATTTTCTCATCGACCAACACCTCCAAGCCCTTCTCCGCAGGGCTACTCTGAATCAGTTCTCTGCCCAACCTGTAGCTGTGCCAGGGATTGCTCTGACCCAGGTGTAGGACCTTGCACTTGGCATGGTTAAATTTCATAAGGTTGGCATCTGCCCACCTCACAAGCATATCAAGGTCCCTCTGGATAGCATCCCTTCCCTCCAGCCTATCAACTGAACCACAGAGCTTGGTGTCATCGGCAAACTCGCTGAGGGCATACTCAATCCCACTGTCCATGTCACCGACAAAGATGTTGAAAAAGACTGGTCCCAACACCGATCCCTGAAGGGACACTACTCGTTACTGGCCTCCAGCGGGACATTGAGCCATTGACCACAACTCTTTGCGTGCGGCCATCCAGACAGTTCTTTAGCCACCGAGTGGTCCACCTATCAAATTGATGTCTCTCCAATTTAGAGACAAGGATGTCATGCGGAACAGTGTCGAACACTTTGCACAAATCCAGGTAGATGACGTCAACCGCTCTACCCCTGTCCATCAGTTCCGTAGCCCCATCATAGAAGGCCACCAAATTGGTCAGGCAGGATGTCCCCTTACTGAAGCCATGCTGGCTGTCACCAACCACCTCGTTGTCTTTCATGTGCCTTAGCATGCCTTCCAGGAGAATGTGCTCCAAGATTTTGGCAGGCACAGAGATGAGACTGACGGGTCTGTAGTTCCCTGGATCATCCATTTTCCACCTTCTTGAAAATGGGGGTCACATTTCCCTTTTTCCAGTCGTTGGGAACTTCACCCGACTGCCACGATTTTTCAAATATGATGGACAGGGGCTTAGCAACTTCATTTGCCAGCTCCTTCAGGACCCGCGGATGGATTTCATCAGGACCCTCTTCCATCACACATCCTCGTGAAACCCTTCCATAGCCCAGGCATTGCCACTACTAGCACTCCGCCCTTCTAATAACAGCTAATAGCCCTTCTCAGCTTCGTAGCTTCACAAACCTTCTGTCCTGGGTTTAGCAGTAGCAGTCATTTTTTTTCTCCTTCTTAGTAGCTGGTGCAGCGCTGTGTTTTTGATTTTCGGCCTGGGAACAGAGCTGATAGCATTGATGTGTAGTCTGACCAAGGACTTGGTGAGTCTCATGCTCTGCCAGGGAGGAGGGGAAAACGGGAGGAAGCAGAGACAGGACACCTGACCCAAACTAGCCAAAGAGGTATTCCATCCCCCAGCACGTTGTCCTGGGTTCAGCAGTAGCAGTCATGTTTCTCCTTCTTGGTAACTGGTGCATTGCAGTGTTTTGACTTTCGGCTCGGGAACAGAACTGATAGCGATGCTTTGGTTTGGCCAAGGACTTTGTGAGCCTCATGCTCTGCCAGGGAGGAGGGGAAGCCGGGAGGAAGCAGAGACAGGACACCTGACCCAAACTGACCAAAGAGGTATACCATACCACAGCACATCATGCCCAGGAGGTAACTGGGAGTTAGCCGGAAGGGCTGGGAGACTGCAGGGTTGGAGGAGGTATCGGTCAGAGCTTGGTTGGGCTGGGGGGGGGGTGAGTTATCAGTCAGCTGGTGGTGAGGTGTTGTATTCTCTTCCCTTGTTATTTCCTTTATCATTATTATTATTGGTGGTAGCAGTAGTGATTTGTGTTATACCTTAGTTACTAAACTGTTCTTATCTCAACCTGTAGGAGTTGCATTCTTTTCGATTCTCCTCTCCGTCCCTCCGGGAGTAGGGGGAGGGCAAGAAGGGGGGGAGTGAGTGAACGAGTTACCTGACTGGGTTTAAACCACGACACACGTCATGCCCGGGATGTAACTGGGAGTTACCCAGAAGGGCACTCTCTGCTCGGTCGGGCTTGTTCTCGGCGGGTGATATTGTATTCTCTTCCCTTGTTATTTCCTTTATCATTATTATTATTGGTGGTAGCAGAAGTGATTTGTGTTATACCTTAGTTACTAGACTGTTCTTATATCAACCCACGGGAGTTGCATTCTTTTCGATTCTCCTCTCCATCCCTCCAGGAGGAGGGGAAGGGAGGAAGGGGGGGAGCGAGTGAACGAGCTGTGTGGCTGGGTTTAAACCACGACAGTTCTTTTTGGCGCCCAATGTTGGGTGCGAAGGGTTGAGATAACAGCAATGTCTCCACCAACTAATAAGAAAGAAACACAAGCTTTCTTGGGTGCTGTGGGGTTCTGAAGAATCCACATCCCAAATTACAGTTCGATTGTAAGCCCTCTCTATCATGTCACCCGGAAGAAGAATGATTTTAAATGGGGCCCTGAGCAACAACAAGCCTTTGAGCAAATTAAACGCGAGATAGTTCATGCAGTAGCCCTTGGACCTGTCCGGACCGGGCCAGATGTAAAAAATGGACTGTACACCGCAGCCAGGGAGAATGGTCCTACCTGGAGCCTCTGGCAGAAAGCTCCAGGGGAGACTCGAGGTCGACCCCTCGGCTTCTGAAGTCGGGGATACAAAGGATCTGAGGCCAGCTATACCCCAACTGAGAAAGAGATACTGGCAGCCTATGAAGGGGTTCGAGCTGCTTCAGAAGCGTTTGGCACTGAAGCACAGCTCCTCCTGGCAACCCTGGTGCCCGTGCTGGGCTGGGTGTTCAAAGGCAGGGTCTCCTCTACACATGACACAACTGATGCTACATGGAGTAAATGGGCTGCACTAATTACACAACGAGCTTGAATAGGAAATCCCAGTCGTCCAGGCGTTCTAGAAGTCATCATGGACTGGCCAGAGGGCAAAGATTTTGGAATGTCACCAAAGGAGGAGGTGGTGCGCGCTGAAGAGGCCCCACCATATAATAAACTGTCAGAAAGTGAAAAGCAGTATGCCTTGTTTACTGATGGGCCTTGCCGTATTGTGGGAAAGCATCGGAGATGGAAGGCAGCGGTATGGAGTCCCTGATGACAAGTTGCAGAAACTGCTGAAGGAGAGGGTGAATCGAGTCAGTTTGCCAAGGTGAAAGCCATCCAGCTGGCCTTGGACATTGCTGAACGAGAAAAGTACTTTATCTCTCTACTGACTC
Source organism: Pezoporus flaviventris (assembly GCF_033815535.1). NCBI lineage: Eukaryota > Metazoa > Chordata > Aves > Psittaciformes > Psittacidae > Pezoporus > Pezoporus flaviventris. Next base: position 259,227 of record NW_026892695.1, read on the forward strand.
ATGGATGGTGGCAAATGCCCTGTGGGGGTGGTTGCAGCAATGGAAGCAGAGCAACTGGCAACACAGAGGTAAGCCCATCAGGGCTGCTGCACTGTGGAAAGATATTGCTGCCCGGGTGCAGAACGTGGTGGTGAAGGTACGCCATGTAGATGCTCATGTACCCAAGAGTCAGGCCACTTAGGAACACTATAACAAACAACAAGTGGACAAAGTGCCTAAGATTGAAGCGGCTCAGATGGACTTAGACTGGCAACATAAGGGTGAATTATTTTTGGCCCCATGGGCCCATGACACTTCAGGCCAACAGGGCAGAGATGCAACATACAGATGGGCCCACGTTCGAGGGGTGGACTTAACAATGGACACTACTGGCCAGGTTATTCACGACTGTGAAACATGTGCTGCAATTAGGCAAGCCAAGCGGTTAAAGCCTCTTTGGTATGGAGGACAATGGCTGAAGTATAAATATGGGGAGGCCTGGCAGATTGAATATATCACACTGCCAGCAACCTGCCAAGGCGAGCGCCATGTGCTTAGCATGGGGGAAGCAACCACCAGATGGCTGGAAACATACACTGTGCCCCACGCCACTGCCCGAAGCACTACCCTGGGCCTTGAGAAACAAATCTTGTGGCAACACAGCACCCCAGAGAGAACCGAGTCAGACAGTGGGACTTATTTCCGGAATAACCTTATAGACACTTGGGCCAAAGAGCACATCATTGAGTGGGTATATCACATACCCTACCATGCACCAGCCTCTGGGAAAATCGAACGGTACAAGGGGCTGTTAAAAACTACACTGAGAGCGATGGGTGGGGGAACTTTCAAGCATTGGGATACACACTTACCAAAGGCCACCTGGTTGGTCAACACCAGAGGATCTGCCAACAGGGCTGGCCCAGCCCAGTCAGAACTTTTACATATTGTAGAGGGGGACAAAGTTCCCGTGGTGCATATGAAGAATTTGCTGGGGAAGACAGTCAGGGTTATTCCTGCTTCAGGTAAAGGCAAACCCACTCGTGGGATTGCTTTTGCTCAGGGACCTGGATATACTTGGTGGGTAATGCGGGAAGATGGGGAAGTCCGATGTAGACCTCAAGGGGATTTGATTTTAGGGGAAAACAGCCAGTGAACTCAATTGTATGCTGTTGCCTGCTGTGTAATGCTTTTATAGCCCATCAACTAGATGTCTTCAGGTCACCAGCGACTGGCCCCGACTTCCCTCCGACCATCATCCCAACAGAGAATGAACTTTGATAGAACCAGACGAGTTCTGCGGTAAAGGAACGATCAGCATCAGCAGGCAACGATCCAACACTGCACACAGCCTCGCCTGCCCTGAAAGACTGTTACAAGAGATGGAACCTGACATCATGGACCAAATGGACTCTTCCGCATTATAGGGATTGGTCCATGCACTAAGAAAGGATCTCTTTCGCTCTGCCTGCGTATGTGGATGCATATATATGTAAGAGCAATGGTATATTGAAAATGTGGGATCTGAGCATGACATGAATGGTATGGAATAACCATATAAGTGGATACTGTCCTGGGTTTAGCAGTAGCAGTCATTTGTTTCTCCTTCTTAGTAGCTGGTGCAGCGCTGTGTTTTTGACTTTCGGCCTGGGAACAGAGCTGATAACATCGATGTGTAGTCTGACCAAGGACTTGGTGAGTCTCATGCTCTGCCAGGGAGGAGGGGAAGCCAAGAGGAAGCAGAGACAGGACACCTGACCCAAACTAGCCAAAGAGGTATTCCATCCCCCAGCACGTCATGCCCAGGACGTAAATGGGAGTTACCCAGAAGGGCACTCTCTGCTCAGTCGGGCTCGTTTTCGGCAGGTGATATCGTATTCTCTTCCCTTGTTATTTCCTTTATCATTATTATTATTGGTGGTAGCAGTAGTGATTTGTGTTATACCTTAGTTACTGGACTGTTCTTATCTCAACCCGTGGGAGTTGCATTTTTTTCAATTCTTCTCTCTGTCCCTCTGGGAGGAGGAAGAGGGAGGGCGGGGGGGAGTGAGTGAACGAGCTGCGTGGCTGGGTTTAAACCGCAACATCATGTGAGCTATAAGATAGGTAACAGCAAGACAAGCATATGCTGTCATTAACATTTGTTTTCAATGCTTTATTATGTGAGTGAATGAAGCAAAGCACAGTGGGGGGAAAAAAAAAAATAATCCAAGCAAGTTCAACTGACTAATCACCAAAATAAAAGGTATCTAGCCCAAGAGATGCAGCCAACCAAGCTAGCTTTAGCCCAGTACACCCTAGCAAGACGCTCCTTCATAAAAAAAGTCTCCACGATCAGCTGGATAACTGTTAATTGGAGGGAACACTCAGGCTTTAATTAAGGCTTTCAGCACATATCACAGGTGAGAGTAAAACTTCTATCAAAAATCATCTCAGACCACTTTTACCCATGCGTTTGTAGAATTAAGTTTCACAGAGGAGTTGCTTCAACTGGGCAACAAACAGATCCACGTTAATAACAACCCCCAAAACAACCAGTGCCCCCTGCCCATCATTATTAACCCAATTACATGACCCAGTTCATATGCAGTCCCACAAACTAGTTTGTTGGGATAAATTAGAGGGTACCAGAAGCATAAGCATGTGTATCTACATCCTGGGGGTGTTTCTAAAGGTGCTTTGGGGGAGTGCACATTTATTTATTTATTAAATAAAAAAAGACTAAAAAAAATAATAAAATATCGATATCAGCCTTACTTTTTCTTTAACTAATATACAGAAACTAATCGCCATACTCTACAATTTACGCAGGTACTAAATAAGTGATGTGTGTCTTTATGAAATTCCTTATGGGTACTATAGTTACCTATATGCAAATCAGACACCAAACCAAAGATTTGGGGACTATTCAATCTGGGTTATACTTACTGCACAAATAAAAGAAATTTCCTGAAAAGTTGTATCTCCTCCTGGCTAGCAAGGTTAAAGGTTTAAATGTGGAGTTGGGTTATATACTAACTTTTCACTGAATAACTCCACCAGGACACTGCAGAGACAGTCTTGCCATTACCGATCTAGTAGAAGTAATAGTAACATATCCAAATTGCCATAAAATGTATTAAATGTTGAACCAAATATACATTTTGGTGCCACCTAAAGTTACATAAGAACCACTTTTATCCCAAAACTCTATATCAAACAGTACTCAAATGTTGCAGAATGACTCTAAGAGCAGGACCAGAGAGCCCTGGAGGACTGTGCGAGCAAGGCAGGGGGTGGCCCCCACAGGTAACGGGAAACCGGACATGGGAGGAGAATGTGAAGGAAGCTGTGTGGGCCTAACCAATACTGTTGTGCCAAGGAGGAGCGGCTAAATACCACTCCTATAAATATGTGAACTGCGTCACAAATAAAGTAGAAGTTTGCTTATCACCCATATTGGGTTGGCCTGTCTGCTTCTCCTCGCCGCTTACAAACGGCGCCCGAACAGGGACGTGGACTACAGGGCCCTGGTCACTGGGGACCCAGAATACAGGGCCCAGACTAGCGGGGACTCGGAATACAGGGCCCGGACTAGCAGGGACCCGGATTACAGGGCCCCGGTTAACGGGGACCCAGATTACAGGGCCCCGGTTAACGGGAATACGGATTACAGGGCCCCGGTTTAACAGGGACCCGGATTACAGGGCCCCGGTTTAACGGGGACCCGGATTACAGGGCCCCGGTTTAATGGGGACCCGGAATGGCAAGTGAGCGGCGCCGGCGGCAGCGGCCAGGGAGCGCGGGCAATGCTGCTGCGGTGGCGTGACGGACCCGGGTGCTTGGACTAACCGAAAGGAGTCCACCGCTGGGACGAACCAGACACTGCTGCGTCGGGAGGCCGATCCGGAGACCGAGGTTACAGGACGACCCAGAAGAAGACGATCCGGAAAAGGCCGGCCATGAAAATGGACCGAGAGGTAGCCCTGGACTTATTACAGTGCTTTTTATAAAAGAGGGGAATTGAGCCCTGAACTTATTACAGTGCTTTTTATAAAAGAGGGGAATTGAGCCTGAGACTCTAAAGCAGCTAGCAGGTCTAGTGGCTGTAGGGAAGGCTAAGGGATTTTTTGTAGATCCTAATACAGTTTTTGAGGAGAGTGAGTGGCGAAAGTTTGGTGATGAGCTATTTGACTCAATGCTAAATGATGATAAAACGGCAAAGAAACTCGGTAAACCATGGAGAGAAGCAATAAACTGTATAAAAAGATACAAGGCAGAAAAGAAAACTGCCGCGGTAGCAATGGAGAAACTAGGAACAGACGTCCCCGGTCAGTTGAAACCGGGGGAAGATTACAACTCGTTTCCCCCAACCCACGGGAGCACAGGGTTTCCCACCCCCCCCCTTTCCTTTCCCCCCCCCCATCAGAAGGTGCCGCGGAGGAGGTGTAACCCCCTGCTCCCCCACCACCCCAGTTCCGAAAGTAGGGACTTTGAAAAGGACAGAGAAAGTATATTAGAAGGTATACGCATGATAAATGTCGAGGAATCCGAAAGAAAGAGGGCGGTGCCTCGGCGCCGGATCGATTGGGGCGCCATTTTGAAGCACGCAGTATAAAATAGAGATCATGCGCTAGCGGGAGATTTAAAGGAACTGCGAGCCTCTCCAACCCACTATGCCCTAGAGTGAAAAAGTTTTTAACTCAGTCACGGAGGAGCCAGGTCTGCAGATGGCTACATACCGAACGAGAGACATCTGACAAGAAAGACACAGCTGCGAGCAACGGAGACCCTGAGTCCGGCGCAGGATCAGCCCCTGAATCCCCTGAATCCGAGCCAGATTTATATCCTCTGCTTCCAGACCTTGACTCTTCGTCTCCTGGGTCGGTCTGCTTAGACTTACTGGCCCTGGAGACGCTCAGGTGTAACAATGGGTAACCAAGGATACGATCATTACTGGGGAATTTTCTGCAATGGGCATCTTTGCATATCCTGTGTTTGCTACACAGCAGGGGGCTAAAGAGTGGGAAGCTCTTGATCTCAAAATAGTTAAGGAGGCCTGACAAACAGTGACCACGTATGCGTTAAAATCCTCTTACACTCAAGCTGTATATGTTATGATTTTTTCTTGCAATTGACAGGGGGAGCCCATACAGTTTCTCTGTGATACTCATGTACTAGAAGTTGGTAAATATAAGTATGTCCAGGCTTCTATCAACCCTTGGAGACCTTTGTAGATACTGCTGACCACTTCTTCCAGCACAGGCTGGCCACCTGTGTCGGAATGAGTGTGCATTTTGGTCAGTATAAAAGCCCAAGCCTCATACGATGTGGGGGAGGGAGAGCCTCTGCGGGGACACCCGCTAAGGTTGAGCCTGCCACCTCGCACTGCAATGATGCTTCTCGGAGCTGGTTTGCTGTTAGTCTCCACAGGGTCCTTGTGCCACGTTCTGTACGTGGGACTGTAGTGGGAGTAATGATTATCTGGATTTGGTGCTTCAAATATTGTGTGGTGTGCTTGTGGGATCCCATACGCGTGTGTGTATTTGTATGTGTGTGCTGAGGGCAGACGGTGTTCTGGGTATTTTTCTTGTTGTTGGGTTCATGTAAAAGCTTTCAACGGGTAGCTGTTTAACATTTTGGGCATGAAAGGGTTAACGTAAAGGTGCAGTTGCCGGCAGGTATTTATGGTTGCTGCTGAAGCAGGCAGGCTGCTATAGTTGCTGCCCAGCAGGATGGCTTTTGAAAAAAATAAAAAAATAAAAAAAAAAAGGGGGGGGGGGAGAGAGAGAGAGTAATGATGCTGCATTTAACCTGTTTAACCAGTCTACTTCTCAAGAACTGAAGAACTGATAACCTGAGGGAGGGGGGTATATTTGTGTCCTCCTGCCTACAAGTCCATGGCGACTGCCTGCAAAGTTTGTCAAGCCTTGCCATGAGCTGGACAGACGAATGGAAAAACCTGATCCTCAGCTACAGGAGCTGACCGTGAATACCCCAAGCAGAATGAGATAGAGGAAGAGAAAGAACGATTAACTGCAAAACATCACTTGGGGGCAACTGAAAAGTAACATCCTGAATATGTGTGCTTGTAAAACAGCTATTATTAGAGGTTGTGATTTTGTGTATAAAACCACCTGTATTTACTAGCTAGTTGCTAATAAGAAACTGCACCTTGTATTGTATAGATTTGTCACTTGTAAAAGAGATGTTAGAGTATGGAAATTTGCTGCTAGAAAATGCTAAGGCAAAAGCTAGAAAGATTTTAATACAATGGTAGTCTTATAAAGCAGGTGATGGAACAAATTAAGAGGGTGGGAGAATTCCACTGGGAAGAAATGACTTTGGCTAGTCCCTCACTGCCATCAGCATCTTCAACATGCTGCTGCACCCTGTAATAGTTACTCTGCTAATGTAAATTTGTGTGTGCCTTGCTGTACTAGCGACTTGTTACTGGATGAAGCAGGTGAAACTGTGCATTGACAACAAGGTGGAAGGACTGAGGCTGACCAAATGCCTGCTACCACAATCAAGGGCAAGACTGGGTTGGCTTCTGTGTTTGCCACCAAGAAGAACCTTTAGCTCTGCTGTTGGCTGCAACCCAGCAGGCGTGGAGCGGTGGGGACACATGCCATGCCAGACCTTGATGTGAAGGATCAGAGAGCTATACAGCCTGTTACCAGAGAGACATACAGCAGAAAAAAGGGGCAGGCCCAGCAGCCTCTAGTTGGCATATGTTGGAGATATAATCTAGCCCAGATCCCCTGCTCAAGTAGGGTCATCCAAACCATATATAAAAAGGTAAGGGGGGAAGATGTGGAGACAGTGTTCTCACGGGAGAATGCATAATTGGTACATAAACTTTGAATAGTCCTGAAAGATACAGCAAGGCCATGAGAGGCCTGAAGAAGCTTAAGCAAGCAAGATAAGAGGCTGGAATTCATCAAGTTAATGAGAACTGTGGACTGTTGGCAAGCTTTCAAGGTTGAGTTCTCACACCTGTGTTTAACCAATTATATGTTAGTCACTAAGGGTCTTCAAAACATGTATCCAATCATAATATGCCAAATCACTGTAAGTGCTTCAGCTGGGGCCTTGGCTCAACTAAGCAGACTGGGTTGCTGAGTTGCTAAGCAGACAATTCTACATCGAAGGCGATTTCTGATTTGTTTTAATGTTGACTCTGTAAGACATGCAACACTGCAGAACCTTTTGTTGTTGGAACAGGGACATGGACGTGAAGAGTTTGATGGAATGTGTTGTATGAGTCTCTCTGATTATGCTAATTTGATGCACGCACAGCTGAGAACCCTGGCTCAGCTTACCCAACAATAGTAAATGAGCAATATCCTAAGAATAACTAGATGGTTGTCTTCACGGGGCATTACAGGTTGAGTCAAACACTGCGGTTTAAAGTATTGCACTTATGTATCATTGTTAGGTTAATCATCGTAGCTATTAGACTTGCTTATAGTTGTGTGATAAAACAGGTGAACAGAATAACCCACAATGCCTTGCTCGCACAAAGAAAAAGGGGGGAATTGTTGCAGAATGACTCTAAGAGCAGGACCATAGAGCCCTGGAGGACTGTGCGAGCAAGGCAGGGGGTGGCCCCCACAGGTAACCGGAAACCGGACATGGGAGGAGAATGTGGAGGAAGCTGTGTGGGGCTAACCAATACTGTTGTGCCAAGGAGGAGTGGCTGAATACCACTCCTATATATATGTGAACTGCGTCACAAATAAAGTAGAAGTTTGCTTATCACCCATATTGGGTTGGCCTGTCTGCTTCTCCTCGCCGCTTACACTCAAAGGTCCCTGGTGCTTAGTCCTGAGGAGGACCCAACAAAGTGCAAGTAGAAAATGCAAAGAAAACAGGCAAGCAAAGAGGATTATAAGCAATGATCATGTAAAAGCAAGTACTCAAACCTCTCCTAAGAGATCACAAGGCTTCCTTCAGCCATTCTTGAATAATTTGAGTGGTTTAACTAGAAACCTCAATGGCCTCAAGTTCTTTAAGAGCTACAACACTAAGAGCAAAGCAGGGGGTTGAGGGGCAGGTAAATTGAATGTCTCCATGTTTCTTTACAGCATTAAACCTTCCTTATGGATAATAACAGATAGAAGGAACAGAATTTGGGTTTCTCTGTGGTGCTCCAAGGTTCCCTACACACTCCACAAGCATCACACGAGTAGCTTTACTTCAGCCCGATGTGCACAGAGCACAACAGGCAGCCTGCCCATAGCCTGATGCCTGCTTGCCCAGCCTTGACATGTGGAGTCTACACTGTCAACAGCTTGGACTGCCACTGCTTCCTGATCCTTTTTTTCATAGAATCACAAAACAGACTGGGTTGGAAGGAACCTTCAAAGCTCATGCAGTCCATCCCCCTGCAATGAGCAGAGAAATCTTCTTCTAGATCAGGTTGCCCAGAACCACATCCAGCCTGGCCTGGAATGTCTCCAGGGATGGTGCATCCACCACTTCTCTGGGCAACCTGTGCTAGGATTTTACCACCCTCATTGTACAAAATTTCTTCCTCAAATCCAGCCCGAATCCCCCCTCTTTTAGTTTAAAACCATCACCCCTCACCCTGTTGCAACAGGCCCTGCTGTCTCTCCCCATCTTTCTTATAGGCCCCTTTTAAGAACTGAAAGGCCGCAATAAGGTTTCCCCAGAGTCTTCTCTTCTTGTCGTGGTTTAAACCCAACCGGTAACTCAGAACCACAAAGCCACTCGCTCACTCCCCCCCCTTCCTCCCCCTGCTCCCAGAGGGATGGGGAGGAGATTCAAAAGAACGTAAACCTCACAGGTTGAGATAAGAACAGTCCAGTAACTAAGGTATATTATAGCACTACTAATAATAACGATAGGGGAAATAACAAGAGGTGAGAATATAAAACTAAAAAGGGAAAAAAAAAACCCACAACAAGAAGACAAACCAAAACCTAATAAACACAAGTGATGCACAATCCAATTGCTCAGCACCAACCAACCAAAACCCACCCAAACACAGCACTGCACCAGCTACTAGGATGGAGAAAAATAACTGCTACAGCTGAACCCAGGACACTTCTCCAGGCTGAACAAGCCCAACTCTCTCAGCCTTTCCTCACAGGAGAGGTGCTCCAGCCCTCTGATCATTTTTGTGTCCCTCCTTTGGGCCCTTCTCCAACAGGTCCACGCCTTTCCTGTACTGAGGACTCCAGAGCCAGATGATTCAATACTCCAGGGGGGTGGGGGGTTGTCCTGGGTTCAGCAGTAGCAGTCATTTTTCTCCTTTGTGGTAGCTGGGGCAGTGCTGTGTTTTGACTTCCAGCCTGGGAACAGTGCTGGTGATACTGATGTTTTCGGTTGTTGCTAAGTAATGTTTACCCTGACCAAGGACTTTGTGAGGCTCATGCTCTGCCAGGGAGGAGGGGAAGCCGGGAGGAAGCAGAGACGGGGCGCCTGACCCAGGCTAGCCAAAGAGGTATTCCATACCACAGCACGTCATGCCCGGGGTGGGGGGTAACTGGGAGTTACCTGGAAGGACAGGGTCAGACTTGTTTCTTGGCAAGTGGTATTGTATTCTCTTCCCTTGTTATTTTCTCTTATCATTGTTGTCGTTGGTGGTAGCGGTGGTGATATGTGTTGTACATTGGTTGCTGGACTGTTCTTGTCTCAACCCGTGGGAGTTGCACTCGTTCGATCCTCCTCCCCATCCCTCACGGGAGCATGGGGAAGGGGAGAGCCTGGGGGGGGGGGGGGGGGGGGGGGGCGATTGCTCTCAGCCTGGCACCACTCACTGGGAGTGAGTGAACAAGCTGTCTGGCTAGGGTATAAACCACGAAAGGGGTGTGTGTCTCACCAGAGCAGAAGGGCAGAATCACTTCCCTTGACCTTTCCCACCCATCTGTCTTCCTAATGTGTTAACAAGTTGCAAGAAGGATAGACTACAGCATGTCCTGGGTTCAGCAGTAGCAGTCATGTTTTTCCTTTGTGTTAACTGGTGCAGTGCTGTGTTTTGACTTCTAGTTTTGAGAACAGTGTTGGTGAAGCCGATGTTTTCGGTTGTTGCTAAGTGATGTTTACCCTGACCAAGGACTCTGTGAGGCTCATGCTCTGCCAGGGAGGAGGGGAAGCTGTGAGGAAGCAGAGACGGGGCGCCTGACCCGGGCTAGCCGGGGAGGTATTCCATACCACAGCACATCATGCCCGGGGTGGGGGGGTAACTGGGAGTTACCCGGAAGGACAGGGGCTTCCAGGTGGAACTCGCTTTCTTGGCCGGTGGTATCGTATTCTCTTCCCTTGTTATTTTCCCTTACCATTGTTTTAGCTGATAGTAGCGGTGGTGATTTGTTGCTGGACTGTTCTTGTCTCAACCCGTAGGAGTTGCACTCTCTGGATCCTCCTCCCCGTTCCTCCGGGAGCGGGGAAGGGGAGAGCCCCGGTGCGGGGGGGGGGGGGGGGGGGGGGGAGACGGACACAGACCTCGATTGTTGTCAGCTCGGCACCACTCACTGGGAGTGAGTGAACAAGTTACCTGACTGGGTTTAAACCACGACACAGCATTAAAATTACATCTAAACTAAAAGCAAAACTTTGATTTGCTTTATTTCCTCAACATAGCAAATAGAGTAGAAGTTATAGCTGAGGTATATTTACTAAAGAGGCAAAGAAGTACAAGTTCCATGGTGTAAGACCTTACACTAAGACAGTGCACAGAAATCCCATGTGACATTTTGGTCAACTATTTTTAAGTATGGTTCTGGAAGAGCTTTGCAGCAGGGCAAATACCATAAGGTATTTTAAGACAGCTTGATCAGCTGCATGAACAGTTAAACAAGCTTAATAGCAATTACTTCTTAAGATAGAAAAATCAAGCTGGATGTCCAAAATGTTGACTTAGCCAGGAGGATTTGAAATCAGACTCAATTTAATCCCATATTTCAGGGCGCTTGCTGGTTGCTCTAGAAGCCAGTGGGAGGCCCTTCTTTTCTCAGGTTGTTCCCTTCCCATTTCTGTTTAAGCCTTAGAAACTGTGAAAGCTTGGCAAGGATTTTCTTTTGCACGTCTTCAGTGTGGGATAACAGCCACTTCCTGAACTTGCTCTGAATTTCAATGTTTTCTTTCAGTACAGGGAGTAAGACACTGGTGCTTGTGATACACCCAGTGGTTAGAGTTCAGGAAAAGGTCACCACACATTGTGACAAATCAAGAAAACATGGCAAATAGGGACAGGGTGAATGAAGAGCCAGGGATATTTGGTCAGAGAGAAGACCACAAAGCAGTGATAAAGGTCTTCATGTACACAAAGATGAAAGAAATTAGTTATTCTCCACCTCCACATGATCCAAGAGTAATGGACTTTGACTACATGGGAGATTCAGCTTAGTCATCAGGAAAAGTTTCCAACACAAGTACAGTGCTGGAATAAGTTACAGAATCACACAGAATAGTTACGGTTGAAAAGGACCTTAAGATAATCTAGTTCAACCTCCCTGCCATGGACAGATATAGCACACACTAAACCATGTCACCCAAGACTCCATCCAACCTGTCCTTTAACACTGCCAGAAAGGTAATGGAATGCTGGTTTAGACACACACCTTTCAGGCAGGACTGATGCATAACTGAATTAGCTTCAGATCAGAAGATTCAGTGAGGTCCCATCTTGCATATTTATATTTACCATTGGGACTAAGTCCTGTAGCACAAGTCCTTCATTTGTCACTGGAGTCACAGAGAGGAACAACAGAAGCATAAACTGATACATGGAAATTAACTTCTTTAGACAGAATTGAAGTAGAAAGATGCCCTGGGATCTGTGAAAGATGACAGGGGAAAAAAAACAAAAAACAAAAAACAAAACAAACCCAAACAAAACTGTTTTCATGGTTTAAGCCCAGCCGGTAACTCAGAACCACGCAGCCACTCACACGCTCCCCCCTTCATGCCCCCTGCTCCCAGAGGGATGGGGAAGAGAATGGAAACAATGTAAATCCCACGGGTTGAGATAAGAACAGTCCAGTAACTAAGGTATAACATAAAATCACTACTGCTACCACCAATTATAATAATGATAAGGGAAATAATAAGGGGAGAGAATACAGTTGCTCACCATGTGCCAACTGATACCCTGCCTGACCCGAGCAGCCATCTGGGCCTTTCAGGTAACTCCTCCCAGTTTACATACAGGGCATGATGTGCTGTAGGATGGAATACCCCTTTGGCTAGTTTGGGTCAGGTGTCCTGGCTCTGCTTCCTCCAGGCTTCCCATGCCCCTCCTCACTGGCAGAGCACGAGACTACAAGTCCTTGGTCAGAGTAAACGTTACTTAGCAACCACTAAAAACATCAGTGTTATCAGCGTTGTTCCCAGGATGAAAGTCAAAAACACAGCGCTGCACCAGCTACTAAGAAGGAGAAAAGTGACTGCTATAGCTGAACCCAGGACTACGGGTCATTTACATTCGACTTCATCTGGATCTACAGGCGCATTCCTTGCATCCGGCCTACGACAGATCATCTCTACAATGGCTGATTCCCTCAGAGACTGGATGCTTCTCTCTATCGTGGTCCGCTCTGCTGACCGACACATAACATCATCCTTGTATGGAAACCTTTCTTTCATAGCTGCCAAGAGCCACCTCCAAAGCCTGAGGGCTCATTTCTCTTTTGCAATTGCTTTGTCAGTTCCCCCTTCCCTAGGAAGTGATCCCAGCTGCTTGGCTTCCCTACCTTCTAGTTCGTGACCATCAGCCCCATTGTCCCAGCATCAGAGCAATCAGCTGAAATATTTTCTCATATCCGCAGCTCAATCAAGGACTGGGATCAAGAAGTCACCCAACACAAGTGATGCCCAATACAGTTGCTCACCACCCGCTGACCTGAGGAGCCTGCCCAACCTGAGGAGCCATCTGGGCTTTTCAGGTAACTCCCCCCACTTTCTATACTGGGCATGATGTGCTGTGGGACGGAATGCCCCTTTGGCTAGTTTGGGTCAGGTGTCCCGTGTCTCTGCTTCCTCCTGGCTTCCCCTCCTCCCTGGCAGGGCATGAGACTCAAAAAGTCCTTGATCGGAGTAAACATTACTTAGCAACAACTAAAAGCATCAGTGTGTTATCAGCATTGTTCTCAGGCTAAAGCTAAAACACAGCACTGCACCAGCTACTAAGAAGGAATAACTGTTACAGCTGAACCCAGGACAAGACTGATAACCAGAACAAACTTGAACATTGACTTACCAGGAAGCCTGTTCATGCTGACCCCTTGAGCAGAAAGTCCTACTCCTATGTACCTTCAAAAAACCAAATAAAGTATCAGTCAAACACAGAATGGCCAAGCCACCAGATTTCCTGCAGCAGAAACAGAGCAGTAAAAAACAAAAAACCCAATCCACACTCATTTAAGGTCAATGTTGAAATCATTTTCCCATTACTTTTTCAGTCTTTTCTTGAATGCAAGATAAAATGCCAGTCTGCTTTAGTGACTGACAGCTTTCCAGTATAGAACTACAGCTACTCTTTTGCTGTTCATGTGTAGGAAGAGGACTGGAAAGCAATTGGCAACTAAACTAGTGGGGATTTTGAGTTTTGTTGTTGGTTTTGTTTTGTCCTTTGTGGGTTGTGTTTTTGTTGGTTTTGGTTTTTTTTTTTGGTTTTGTTGTTTGTTTTTTTTTTACTCCATATATCAGAAAAAATACCCCCACTTATATAGGTGGTTAACAAGAACGTAAAAAATACCTAAGGGCATCTATAGTATATGGGGACAAATGTCTATCTAGCTTAAGGTATTGCCTCCAGGAACAGCTGGCAGTGGATGCACAGGATACAGCAAACGGTTGTACTTTCCAAGAGCATTCTTTCGTTGTCCAACACATTTTACATATTTCCAAAGGTGTTCTTTCTGTATTTCACACCTCAATAGATTTCCTCCCATTAATTTGACCACTTTCTGAACCTTTGCAAGCTCTTTAAAAAGACAACATCCACCACTCAATTACGGTCCAAGCTAGCTTTGCTTGACGCTTGCATTTTAAGAATTAGAAGACAGGGGAAGAGCATTTATCTGTTAACTTTACTCAAGGTTCTGACGGTCCTCATTCATAACCTACTCTGCAATGGTCTCTTCTCATGTTTGACTACTCACAGTCCACTCAGTTGTTCATCTTATGGAAGCTCCTCTATACATCTTAATACTCTTGCTACACTTCTAGTTCTGTTATCCTCTTTGAGAAGCCAGGGGAAACCAGAACTGCGAGCGTCATTCCGTCATTCACAACACAAATGCACATGGTGATTATTACAGACAACAGTATAATGACGTCCTTGATTTTGGTTTCTATTCTTCCCCTTCCTGGTCTCTATTATTGCTTTTTGTTTGGTTTGGGTTTTGGTTTTTTTTTCACTGCAGATGAGAACTGAGCTGAACAGCTGCTCACGTCCTCGGTTCCAAATACTCCAAGCCAGTTTTGTGTATACAACAAATTCAGAACTAGTTAAGCAGTACTTACAGACCTACTACTTGCTTGTTTGCTTTTTTTTTTTTATGAATAAATTATAACATTAAATATCATTCAATGTAAACCTCTGCAGAGCCTGTGTGCCTATATCATCCCTGGTTTTGGAGGTTTCAGGTGTGGACAGACTCTATCTGAGGTATCCATTAACTGCAGTCTCTTTTTGAGGGATTCCAAGAGACTCTTAGAAGAGGGTGCACAGAAAAGTTAGCACCCACTTCAAACAGGAAGGAAAAAAAAAATAAGTAAAAAAAAATAATCTTTTTTAGGGGTCTGGGTAATGATACATTTAAACCCATTATCCATCATACATAAAATATATACCTTAAATAAAACCAGGCAAAAGTGACCACCTAAAACCATCTTCTCAGCAGTGAACATGGAATACTTGCGACTGCCCCCCCAACCAGATCAGAAAAATACTGCATCAGTAGATCAATTCCAAATAGAGCAGAGAAACAAAAAGAACCCCAACAAACCACCAAACAAACCACAGACACATGCTAGTGATTCAGGCAGAACGGTCTTGTTTCCACTTACCAGCAGCCTTGGCGGTTACCATAGCACTAAATTCTTCCAGATTTCTCCTGCACCTCAGCCCAGCTGCTTTTTAAAATTTGATTATACTAAATCAGCAACACTTCCCACAAGCCATAACATCAGCTCTGCCTTTCATACATACACCAGTTCTCCTTGGCCACAGCAGGTGAATGAAGGACCTTGGTAGCAAGCCTTCATGCGAGAAAATGCTCACTCTACACACGTGTCTGCACAGCACACGACCAGCAGAATTGCCAATAGCTTTCCCTCTAGATCTTACAGCATGCTGACAGAATGGGCTGCATCTCCAGCAGCATGAACAGCAGGTCGAGGGGATTCTTCCCCTCTGCTGTATTCTGGGGAGACACCCCCACCCACAGTCCTGCATCAAGCTCTGGGGCAACAGCACAAGAGGAATGTGGAGCTGTTGGAGCGCATCCAGAAGAGGTGGAACGAGATGAGT
This sequence comes from Pezoporus flaviventris, assembly GCF_033815535.1. NCBI lineage: Eukaryota > Metazoa > Chordata > Aves > Psittaciformes > Psittacidae > Pezoporus > Pezoporus flaviventris. Next base: position 274,690 of record NW_026892695.1, read on the forward strand.
TTTAAGGTCCCTTCCAACACAAGCCATTCTAGGATTCTATGAAGATTAAGTTCAAAAAGACAAAGTTTTTGGTTCCCTCCCCCAGTTCCCAAGTACTTCAGCAGTAAACATCAGCATGCATGCTACTCCAGCCCAGTGACCTTTAAAGAGGACAGCATCACTTCTGGCTCCTAAGAAAATTTGTGTGGTGGATTCTGCAGTGCAGAGACTTAATATACACAAATTTAAGGTTTTGCTCGATTCTACCAATAAAAGGCTGTAATTGGATAAGAGATGGAAAGAGCCAAAGTGATGACTGTACTTCCAAATAATAATTTAACTCCTAAAGAAACGACCTCACCTGGAGTATTGTGTGCAGTTCTGGTGTCCTCAACATAAAAAGGACATGGAACTGTTGGAACAAGTCCAGAGAAGGGCCACAAGGATGATCAGGGGACTGGAGCACCTCCCGTATGAAGATAGGCTGAGAAAGTTGGGGCTGCTCAGCCTGGAGAAGAGAAGGCTGTGTGAAGACCTCATGTCGTGGTTTAAACCCAGTCAGGTATTTGTTCGCTCACTTCCCCCCCCTTTCTTGCCCTCCCCCTGCTCTCGGAGGGACGGAGAGGAGAATCGAAAAGAATGCAACTCCCACGGGTTAAGAACAGTTTAGTAACCAAGGCATAACACAAATCACTACTGCTACCACCAATGATAATAATGATAAAGGAAATAACAAGGGAAGAGAATACAACACCTCAGCACCAGCTGACCGATAACTCGGCCCCCAAGCCCGACCAAGCTCCGACCGATACCTCCTCCAACCCTGCAGTCTCCCAGCCCTTCCGGCTAACTCCCAGTTACATCCTGGGCATGACGTGCTGTGGTATGGAATACCTCTTTGGTCAGTTTGGGTCAGGTGTCCTGTCTCTGCTTCCTCCCAGCTTCCCCTCCTCCCTGGCAGAGCATGAGGCTCACAAAGTCCTTGGCCAAACCAAAACATCCTTGTTATCAGTTCTGTTCCCAGGCCGAAAGTCAAAACACTGCACTGCACCAGCTACCAAGAAGGAGAAACATGACTGCTACTGCTGAACTCAGGACACCTCATAAGCAGCCTTCCAGTATCTGAAGGGGGCCTATAGGGATGCTGGGGAGGAACTCTTCATTAGGGACTGTAGTGATATGACAAGGGGTAACGGGTTAAAACTTAAACAGAGGAAGTTTAGATTGGATATAAGGAGGAAATTCTTTCCTGTTAGGGTGGTGAGGCACTGGAATAGGTTGCCCAGGGAGGATGTGAATGCTCCATCCCTGGCAGCGTTCAGACCAGGTTGGACGAGGCCTTGGGTGATATGGTTTAGTGTGAGGTGTCCCTGCCCATGGCAGGGGGGTTGGAACCAGATGAACTTAAGGTCCTTTCCAGCCCTAACTATTCTATGATTCTATGCATTTACTCAGCCAGGAAGCACTGTATATTCTCACTGGGCAGAAATTATCCAAAAAGCTACAAGCAAAGTTATTTCACAGGAGTGACAATATTTGACTAACCTAACTTCAAACACAGGGATCTCTCAAAGAGGCTGTTCTAAGCAGTCATCGTCGTCATCATCGTCATCATCATCATCATCATCATGGCTTGACTTTGCAAAGGGCTTTACCCACGCTTACTACAAGCGCGCTGATGACTGAAAAGGCCAATGTGAGATAGGCAAATCCGGCTGCAAAAAGCACAGTGAAAGGTCTCCTTGGGTGGTATAGGCGGGGCCCAATTCTTTCTATGCTGTCTTTTCTCCTCGAGACTAGTTCTGCGTGAGTTCTCAAAGGAGTCAACGGCATTATGTATGGTGTGTCTCCAAGTCTCCTGATTGGAGGCCAAGGTGGACCACTGATGGTAGTCAATATGGCCAAGGCTAAGGTATTGTTTCAGGGAGTCCTTATATCTCTTCTTTGGGGCACTTCTCTTGCGGCTACCGGTGGCAAGTTCACCGTAAAACACAATCTTAGGGAGGCAGTGATCCTTCATCCTAGAGACGTGCCCTGCCCAGCGCAGCTGCAATTTCAGCAATGTGGCCTCAATACTGGTGACACCTGCCTGTTTGAAGACAGTAACATTTGACACATAGTCAGTCCAATGGATGTTTAGAATTGCACAGAGGCAGCGCTGATGAAAGCATTCGAGTCGTCGCAGGTGATGGCGGTAGATGACCCATGATTCAGACCCATATAAAAGAGTAGACAGTACAATGGCTCTATAGACACTGATCTTTGTACTTTTCTTCAGGTATTTATTGCACCAGACTCTTTTATGGAGTTTTCTGAAGGCTCTATATGCCTTTGCTATTCTGCTGTCTATCTCTTTGTCGATCGTGGCATCCGAGGAAATAATGCTTCCCAGAGAGCTGAACTGACTTAAGCTCTGACTCGCCAATGGTAATGTGGGGATGATGGTAATCTTCTTTGTGGTGCAGGTTGGTAGAGAACTACTGTCTTCTTCAAGCTGACTTCCAGCCCAAAAAGCTCAGCCGCCTCCACAAAGCAAGATGTTAAACGCTGCAGAGCTGCTTCTGTGTGGGCAACAAGGGTGGCATCATCAGCAAAAAGCAGTTCACAGACAAGGTGATTTAGGGTCTTAGTGTGGGCCTTCAGTCGCCTTAGATTGAATAGGCTACCATCAGTACTATATCGAATATAAATGCCGTTTTCACAGTCACAGTATCACAGTATGCTAGAGATTGGAAGGGACCTCAAAAGATCATCTAGTCCAATCCCCCTGCCAGAGCAGGAACACCTAGATAATGTTACACAGGAATGTGTCCAGGCCAGTTTTGAATGTCTCCAGGGAAGGAGACTCCACAACCTCCCTGGGCAGCCTGTTCCAGTGTTCCGTCACCCTCACTGAGAAGAAGTTTCTTCTCAAGTTTAAGTGGAACCTCTTGTGTTCCAGTTTGTACCCATTACCCCTTGTCCTATCATTGTTTGCCACTGAGTAGAGCCTGGCTCCATCCTCGCGACACTCCCCCTTTATATATTTATAGACACTAATAAGGTCACCCCTCAGTCTCCTCTTCTCCAAACTATAGAGACCCAGCTCCCTCAGTCTTTCCTCATAAGGGAGATGCTCCACTCCCTTAATCATCTTCGTTGCCCTGCGCTGGACTCTCTCCAGCAGCTCCCTGTCCTTCTTGAACTGAGGGGCCCAGAACTGGACACAATATTCCAGATGCGGTCTCACCAGGGCAGAGTAGAGGGGAAGGAGGACCTCTCTCGACCTACTAACCACCCCCCTTCTAATACACCCCAGGATGCCATTGGCCTTCTTGGCCACAAGGGCACAGTGTTGGCTCATGGTCATCCTGTCGTCCACTAGGACCCCCAGGTCCCTCTCCCCTACACTGCTCTCTAACAGGTCGTTTCCCAACCTATACTGGAACCTGGGGTTGTTCCTGCCCAGATGCAGGACTCTACACTTTCCCTTGTTATACTTCATCAAGTTATTCCCTGCCCAACTCTCCAGCCTGTCCAGGTCTCGCTGGATGGCAGCACAGCCTTCTGGCGTGTCAGCCACTCCTCCCAGCTTAGTGTCATCAGCAAACTTGCTGATAGTACACTCAATTCCCTCATCTAAATCACTGATGAATATATTAAATAATACTGGTCCCAGTACTGACCCTTGAGGCACTCCACTAGTTACAGGCCTCCAACTAGACTCTGCCCCATAGACTACAACTCTCTGGCTTCTCTCCTTTAGCCAGTTCACAGTCCACCTCACTACCTGATCATCCAGACCACACTTCCTCAATTTAGCTGTGAGGATGCTGTGGGAGACTGTGTCAAATGCTTTGCTGAAGTCAAGGTAGACCACATCCACCGCTCTGCCATCATCCATCCACCGTGTTATTTCCTCATAAAAGGCTAAGAGATTGTGTAAGCGGCGAGGAGAAGCAGACAGGCCAACCCAATATGGGTTATCATTATCAACTTCTACTTTATTTGTGACGCAGTTCACACATATATAGGAGTGGTATTCAGCCACTCCTTCTTGGCACAACAGTATGGGTTAGCCCCCCACAGCTTCCTCCACATTCTCCTCCCAGGTCTGGTCTCCGGCCACCTGTGGGGGCCACCCCCTGCCTTGCTTGCACAGTCCTCCAGAACTCTATGGTCCTGCTCTTAGATTCATTCTGCAACAAGATTGGTCAAGCATGATTTCCCCTTGGTGAAGCCATGTTGACTGCCCCTCGTAACCCTCTTATCCTTGATATGCCTTAAGATGGCACCAAGGATAAGGTGTTCCATCACTTTCCCAGGGATGGAGGTGAGGCTGACCGGTCTATAGTTACCCGGGTCCTCCTTCTTGCCCTTTTTGAAGACTGGAGTGACATTTGCTTTCCTCCAGTCCTCAGGCACCTCTCCCGTTTCCCAAGACTTGGTAAGGATGATGGAGAGTGGTCTAGCAATGACTTCTGCCAGTTCCCTCAGCACCCGCGGGTGCATCCCATCTGGACCCATGGATTTATGGATGTCCAGACTGCTCAACTGGTCTCTAACCCAGTCCTCATCGACTAAGGCAAACCGCTCCGTTCACCTGACTTCATCTAAGGTCTCAAGGGTACAGGGCTCTTCAGGACTGCCTGCAGCAGAGTAGACAGAGACAAAGAAGGCATTCAGTAACTCTGCCATCTCTGTATCTTCTGTCACCAGGGCACCCATCCCGTTCATCAGTGGGCCTACATTGCCTCTGGTGTTAGTTTTATTTGCCATGTATTTGAAAAAGCTCTTTTTGCTGTCCTTGACTCTTCTCGCGAGGTTTAATTCTAAGGAGGCCTTAGTCATCCTAGCTGCCTTCCTACATCCTCTAGCAGCAGCCTTATATTCCTCCCAAGTGGCCAGCCCCTCCTTCCATGACCTGTAAACTCTCCTCTTCCACTTGAGCATACCCAGCAATTCCCTATTTAGCCACGCAGGTCTCCTGGCCCTCTTCCTTGACTTCCTACGTGTCGGGATGCTCCCATCTTGAGCTCGGAAAAAGCAGTCCTTGAATGCCAACCAACTATCTTGGGCCCCTTTACCTTCAAACAGCCTTGCCCATGGGATTTCCCCTAGCAATTGCTTGAAAAGGCCAAAGTTTGCCCTGCTAAAGTCCAGGGTTGCAATTTGTTCATCAAGGTCTACCGTAGCCCTTTGGAGCATCATGCTGAAGAAGATTGTGAATAAAGTTGGTGCGAGAATGCAACCTTGTTTCACACCACTGGTTATTGGGAAGGGCTCAGAGAGTGCATCGCCATATCTAACTTGGCCTTGCTGATCCTCATGTAACAGAATAATCATTTTGAGGAACTTGGGGGGACAACCTAATCGTTCCAAGATCAGCCACAGGCCTTTTCTGCTCACAGTGTCAAAAGCTTTGGTGAGATCAATGAAAGTTACATAGAGCCCCTTATTCTGTTCTCTACACTTCTCCTGCAGTTGTCTGAGAACAAATACCATGTCTGTGGTACTTCTATTAGCTCTGAAACCACACTGACTTTCAGGTAGAAGTTCTTCTGCGATAGCGGGTACTAATCTGTTCAATAGTATTCTTGCAAGAATTTTTCCAGCAATGGAGAGCAGAGTTATACCTCGGTAGCTTGAGCAGTCTGACTTTACACCTTTTTTCTTATACAGAGTGATGATGATTGCATCACAAAAATCTGATGGTAATTTACCTTGTTTCCAACAGCACACAACTAGCTCATGAAATTTAGCATGAAGTGCTTGGCCTCCATGCTTCCAGATTTCAGGTGGGACTCCGTCAACCCCAGCTGCCTTGCCAGTTTTCAGCTGCTTTATAGCCTTAAGAGTCTCTTCCATGGTAGGGGCTAAATCCAATTCATTTTTCACTGCATGTTGTAGAATGTGCTGGATTCCTTCGCCTTGGACTACACGGTTAGCACTAAAGAGTGTTTGAAAATGTTCAGACCAACGATTCAGGATGGAGATTTTATCTGCAAGAAGCGTTTGGCCATCTGCAATAAGTAAGGGGCTTTGAACCTGAAATGTGGGTCCATACACTGCCTTCAGAGCCTCATAGAATCCTCTGTGGTCACCCAGATCTGCACATAATTGAGTCTTTTCTGCTAGGTTGAGCCACCACTTGTTCTGGATGTCTCAAAGTTTCTGTTGGAGATTGCTACATGCAAGACAAAAGGCTGCTTTTCTTACATGGCAAAGTGGCTGAGCAAGGTGTGCTTGATGAGCATATCTCTTCTTTGTCAGCAATTCCTGGACCTCCTGCTTGCTATCGTCAAACCAGTCTTTGTTTTTCTTTAAGGAGAACCCAATGGATTCTACAGAGGACTGCAGGATGCTATTTTTAATATGTTGCCAAAGCGCTTCAGGAGAAGCATCTATAAGCTGGTCTTCAAGCCTAGTTTGAAGGTTAGCCTGAAAGCTGTCCCTCACTGCAGCTATTTGGAGATTATTAACATTGAGCCTCCTCCTCGGAATGCCGCCCCTCTTAGGTTTGGGCTTGAAGTGGAAATTCAGTTTGCAACGCACAAGGCGGTGGTCTGTTTGACATTCTAACGGGCTAACCTCTTCTTTTGACCAAGGTTTAGTTCGAATTCTTAATAGAGCCAGTGGTAAACCTTGGTACCAATATAAATTTGTTTCCCGACATATTTTACTAATCTGTTGTTTAATCAGATGGTTCATTTTTTCTACTTGCCCACTGGCCTGAGGCCTGTATGGAACATGTAGTTGCCAATCAATTTCTAATCTTCTGCTAATTTCTTGTGACAATTTTGCACTAAAGTGTGAACCTCAGTCAGAAGAAATAGCCGCTGGCACTCCAAATCGAGGTATTATCTCGTTAAATAATGTTTTAATCACTTGTTCTGCATTATTTATCCTACAACAGAATGCTTCTGGCCAGCCTGAAAAAGTACCCATTAACACCAACAAATACCGATAACCTCTTTTTCTCGGTAATTCAGAAAAATCTATTTGCCACTGCTGTCCCAGATATCAAATTGGGACAACTGGGAGCAGAAGTTTTCTATTTTCAGTTTTAGGATTATTCTTAAGACATAGCTGACATTGTTTTGTCACTAATTGAACTATAGTCTATAGATTTCTTCTTACAATTTGTTTATTTAAGTATATATACAAAGAGTTACTACCCCAATGAGTTTTATTATGCTCCTCCTGAACTAACTTCCAGAGTTGGTTATAGGGGATTACAATTCGCCCATCAGATATCTGAACCCCACCCTCTTTGTTTTCCTGTCCTTTTAGATCTTCAATTAATTTTCTATCCTCTTCTGAATACCTAGGTTTAGATTTCTCAATTGTTAGTTTGCTGTCAGGGATTAAGGACATGATTTGAGATTGCTCAGATGCCAGTTTGACTTCAAAATCGGCCAAATTATTTCCAATTTCCTGATCGGAGTCACCTTGTTGATGTCCTTTACAGTACATAATAGCTACTTCTTCAGGTAGCTGAACAGCTTCCAGTAGTCGTAGCATTTCTGTAGCATGTTTAATCTGTTTCCCTTGTGTGCTCAAAAGTCCTCGTTCTTTCCAGATAGCACCATGTGCGTATACCACACCAAATGCGTATTTAGAATCAGTCCAAATATTTATCCTTTTATCGGTAGCCAATTCCAGGGCTCTTGTTAATGCCATTATTTCTGCCTTCTGGGCAGAGGTGTTCTCCGGTAAAGGTTTAGCTTCTATTACCTGTGAAATGGTGGTAATGGCATATCCTGCCTTTCGTTCACCATTATTCATGAAGCTACTACCATCAGTAAACCAAGAATCAGCATCTTCCAGAGGTTTCTCTTTCAAGTCTGATCGGCTCGAATATACAATCTCTATAGGGGCCAACCAGGCATGTGTTAGTGGTTCCGTTGATTGCTCCCGCAAAAAGGATGCTGGATTCACAACATTAGTGACCACAATTTGACAACTGCCGCCACAGCTCTTGCGCATCCGGGCCATCCTTTGCTCGCTTTATCCAGCTGTTTTGAAAACTATGCCACTGCCCTTCTATAGGGTCCTAGTTTCTGAGCAAGGACCCCCAAAGCTATTCCCTGTTCTTCATGGGAATATAGCCAAACGGATTTAGTCACAATCAGAAGTCGCAGAGCTGCAGTTCTCATTAGCTCTGTTTTTAAATTTCTAAAAGCCCCCTCTGCTGTATCAGTCCATTCTAAAGAGGGAGGGTTTCCCTTCAACAGTTCATATAGTGGTCTTACCAGAACACCATAATTATGGATCCAAAGTCTGCACCATCCAGTCATTCCCAGGAATGTCTGGAGCTCCTTGACGGTCAACGGTCGTGGAGCCTGACAAATGGCTTCTTTTCTAGCAGCTCCAAGTTCTCTCTGTCCTCCTGTTATTTCATACCCCTAGGTAGGAAACTCGGGTTTGGGTTAGTTGGGCCTTTTGTTTGGACACCCGATAACCATTCAGTCCTAGGAAATTTTAATAATTCCACCATCCACTGGATACATTCTTCCTTCATTTCTGTAGCAATTAATAAGTCATCCACATATTGTAACAGAGTCCCCGTCTGAGCAGATGGCTTCCATGACTCTAGTTCCAGTGCTGATTTCCAAAAACTGCTGGACTGTTTTTAAACCCTTTAGGTAATACCATCCAAGTTAACTGAGTTTCCCTTCCTGTGTCAGGATTTTCCCATTCGGAAGCAAATAATTTTGGCTTTCTTAGAATCATAGAATAGTTAGGGAAAGGACCTTAAGATCATCTAGTTCCAACCCCCCTGCCATGGGCAGGGGCACCTCACACTAAACCATCTCACCCAAGGCTTCTTCCAACCTGGCCTTGAACGCTTCCAGGGATGGAGCACTCACAACCTCCCTGGGCAACCCCTTCCAGTGCCTCACCACCCTAACAGGAAAGAATTTCTTCCTTATATCTAATCTAAACTTCCCCCGTTTAAGTTTGAACCCGTTACCCCTTGTCCTGGCACTACGCTCCCTAATGAAGAGTCCCTCCCCAGCATCCCTATAGCCCCCCTTCAGATACTGGAAGGCTGCTATGAGGTCTCCACTCAGCCTTCTCTTCTCCAGGCTGAACAGCCCCAACTTTCTCAGCCTAAAGGACGCTTTCTTTGGCTAATAGTAAGCAAAAGAAAGCGTCCTTTAAATCCAGGACAGAAACACATTTCTGATTATTGTTCAATTTAGTCAATAAGTCATATGAATTAGATACTATCCTCTGCAATTCTGTTGATTGCTCCGAGATCTTGAGCCAATCTGCAACTTTTTCATCACATTTCTTTACTGGCAAGACAGGAGTATTATATTCCTATTCACATTAAATTAATAATCTATACTTTAAAATTTATCAATGATTTTTTTTATTCCCTTTGATCTTCTAATTTTAAGGGATATTGTTTTAATCTAATTGGGCAGCCCCCCCCCCATCCCCCCTTTTATTTCAGTTTTAACAGGCAAAGCATTTTTTCACTTTACCAGGAACTTAAGATGCCCATACTCACAGATATACCTGATTAAGGTTTTCTTTTATTTCAGGGAGGTCCTCCTGTATCCACTAAAATTCCACTTTATTTCCTCTAGTCCCTAGTTTTGATTTAACCAGTGGATCTGCTAGGGTAGATTCTCCAGGTCCCCGTCAGTCTAGTCCCAATTCAGCCACAGGAGCCACCCCACGGCACTCCCTGCCCAGGGCAGTCCCACTTCCAGCGTCCAAACTCCCCATAGCACGCACACCCATCCGCTTCCACAGAAGAAGAGCCCACTCCCCCACCTCTGCGCGACATCCCTCTTCCCACCTTCAAACACAGGAGCTGCTCGAGCTCCCCTCCTTTCCCCCTTGGTTTTCCCTCCCCCCCCCCAGTTGCTCACCCTACTCTGCAGCGGCTGCAGATGCCTGCCTCTGCAACAGCACTACTGGTTTAACCCTTTCTTAACTCCGAATGTGAATGTGCTGCTTGTTGCCAGTGACAGCAATCTCTTCCTCCTTATCAATATCAGATAGGACAGATGCAGACGGTGCTCCTCTCAGAGGTACCGGCGATACATAATTTTCCGACCTATCTTCCTGATCACTGTTTTTTAACTTTAAACATCTTTCCCCAATATCACAGGCTGAACAACATTTCTCCATCTTAACTTCCAGTTTTTCCCTGTCCTTTTCCAAAGCCAAAATTAAGGAATCTGGCAGAGCTATATTAAGTTTGCATTCAGTCTGTCACTCCATGTGGTTTCTTAAAGTGAAAAACATACCTGCACACATTACTTCATCCCATTTTCCTTACCCCCTCAAAACAACATTAATTGTAACAATGTATTATAGTTCAGAGTTCCATTTTTAGGCCATTTTTCCTGATCTTCCAAAGTATACAAAGGCCACCATCGGTTACAATATTTTACCAATGTTTTCTTATTTACCGAGCCCCCGGGAGACTCTCCCGGTTCTTTCCAGTGTGCCAAAACGTGCCCTAAAGGACTCTTCTTCATGATGTCTTCACTCTGCTGATTTTACATTATCAATCTCTCACTCACACACACTAGGGATGCCACAGACACACTCCACACAGTTACAACACTTGAAAAACAGACAGAGACTAAAATTCTATCAAACAAACCACAATTAATAACACAGTTATAACATCCTGTCACCGATACCAAAAATCACAAGACCAAAATCCTTAATGTAACAAACCACAAAATAAATCAAATACCAACAAGATCCAAAACCATTTCCACAAGACATCCCCTGCATCTTGTAGGACCCAAACCACAAGATGCCCCCTGCTTCTTGTGGATGTATAGCAAACGGACGCTAGCAGCCGGGTATACGCCTTTACCTACGAGATTTCCTATCTCGATTTATGGAAGGCTGCCAAACCTTGCGTACGCTTACCAAACCAAACCAATTTAGTCTTTATGTAAGGATGCCCCCTGCACCTTACAGACTTGCCCTGGGTTCAGCAGTAGCAGTCATGTTTTTTTTCCTTTGTGTTAACTGGTGCAGTGCTGTGTTTTGACTTCTAGTTTGAGAACAGTGTTGGTGAAGCCGATGTTTTCGGTTGTTGCTAAGTGATGTTTACCCTGACCAAGGACTCTGTGAGGCTCATGCTCTGCCAGGGAGGAGGGGAAGCTGTGAGGAAGCAGAGACGGGGCGCCTGACCCGGGCTAGCCGGGGAGGTATTCCATACCACAGCACGTCATGCCCGGGGTGGGGGGTAACTGGGAGTTACCCGGAAGGACAGGGGCTTCCGGGTGGAACTCGCTTTCTTGGCCGGTGGTATCGTATTCTCTTCCCTTGTTATTTTCCCTTATCATTGTTTTAGCTGATAGTAGCGGTGGTGATTTGTTGCTGGACTGTTCTTGTCTCAACCCATAGGAGTTGCACTCTCACGATCCTCCTCCCCGTTCCTCCGGGAGCGGGGAAGGGGAGAGCCCCGGTGCGGGGGGGGGGGGAGACAGACACGGACCTCGATTGTTGTCAGCTCGGCACCACTCACTGGAAGTGAGCGAACGAGTTACCTGACTGGGTTTAAACCACGACAAGACTATACAAAAGAAAATAATACCTTTTATGAAGATGGCCCTTGTCTGCTCCCGCAGCGGTCCAAATGAGCCAAGGGGTCCCTCTGGGAAAAACTCCCGAGGGCCCTTGGGAGTCCTGTCCTCAGCGGGTCCTGCAGCTGAGCAGAGAGGGTCCCATCTGGGGTGCCAAATTGATACGGAGAAAACTCCAGGAACAGGCTCGCCAAATAAGTTTTCAAGTTGACAAGCAGGTGATCTTTATTGTGGCGCCGGGAGACACGGGAGATATCTCCTCCTACCATGTGCCCCCATACTGCTACACAAGACGTCCTTATATAGTCCCTGGGCATACATACATATTCCTGAGATTAGGTATGGGTTACATTATTTTCCAGAAAGTTCCCCACATGTGTACAAAATTGTGGTGGTGGTCTATGAGGGTCGTTTACTTCTTCCAACAACCTTCATCACTTCTGGCAGCCTTTGAAGCACACACAGTAGATGCTCATACCAGTTTAATTGGTTCGTTAGCACCAGAGACATAATAATCCTCCTGTCCTCCTACTTATCAGTTAGTTTAACTGTAGCCCATCCTGGACACCTGCCATTCCCAGAAACTCCTTATCCTTGCATCCTGTTCTTCTAGACTGTTTTTCTTAAAACTATGTCAACTGTAACGATTTATCTTGTACAAGAATTCTCAGTATGTTCTCTAGCTGTACTCTATTATTTTTCTGTGTATCATGCACCTCAGTAATTTTCCATTGCTACCGTTACAAAGCAATCAAACTTAACATTACTTAAAACTGATTCTAGAGGTTTATATATTCAATTTTGTAATTTTGTGCCCCCCTTGTCTCATCACGCAGGTAAAACCATAGGGTGGCCCGTGGCATATACCTCCTATATTTTCTCTCTCAAGCAGTATTACGCCTTTTTTTAATAGCCGAGACATGGGTTGGTACCCGTGGGGAGCTGGAGAGATCGGATAGATCGTCTCTCAATTGTTTGAACTCGTGAGACAGTTTTTCCACAGTTGAAATGATGGAAGGGGTAAGACTGTCTTCGAACTCTCAGAGTTGACAAATCATTTCATCCACTGTTGGTGGTGCTATATCATTCCAGGTTATTACTGCCAATGAGTGGGCATATGATGATGGCGCATTCCGTGTAAATTTCCACCATATGGGTCGTACACATTCGACTTCATCTGGATCTACGTGTCTTTTCCCGGCATCCTGCTTGCGACAGATCATCTCTACAATGGCTGATTCCTTGGCCGAACGACTCATAACATGTATGGAAACCTTTCTTTCACAGCTGCCAAGAGACGCCTCCAAAGGCTGAGGGACTGTTTCTCTTTTGCAAATGCTTTGTCAATTCCCCCTTCCCTAGCAAGTGATCCCAGCTGCTTGGCTTCTCTACCTTCTAGCTCGTGACCGTCGGCCCCATTGTCCCAGCATCGGAGCAACCAGGTGATGATGTGCTCCCCTGGTTGACAGGTAAAAACTTTTTGCATATTCCATAGCTTGGTTAAGGTCCTGGGTCAAGAAGTCACCTCTTCTTCCTCTGATTCACGTACTAATAACTCCTGGTCAAATGCTGTCCCGGGTGATGAGTACATTGTTTCTTCATCTTGCTTCATCTTTCTTGCCTCTTTTTTGCTTTTCCCCTTGCGTACAGGGGCAACCGATACTGGCACAAACTGGTCCTCTGGTTTAGCTGCAGTGATTATCACTGAGGTCAGAGTGGCTACAGTATCTGATGTCGGGGTTTGGGTAGCTGCTGTACTTGTCACTGGAGCTGGTGCAGCTGCTGTGCTTGGAGATGGAGGAGCTGCGCTGTCTGTTACGGTCGAAGTTTGAGTAGCTGCTCTATTCGTCGCTGGGGTTGGTGCAGCTGCTGTGCTTGGAGCTGGAGTAGCTGCACTGTCTGTGGCGGTCGGAGTTTGAGTAGCTGCTGTACTTGTTGCTTGGGCTGGTGTAGCTGCTGTACTTGGAGTTGGAGTAGCCGAGTTGTCTACTTTAGTCAAAGTTTGAGTAGCTGCTGTACTTGTCACTGGGGTTGTTGTAGCTGCCGTATTTGGAGTTAGAGTAGTTGCATTGTCGGTTGCTTTGCCAACAGATCCAGAGACATTTTCTTCCCTTTGAAGGTGCTGGACAGTGTTGAACAGGGCTCTGTAAGCATAGGCCAAGCCACAACACGTTGCCATGATTTGTCCCTCTCTGGTATGACCAGAATGACAACACACCTCATTTAAAGGTTTTACTAATTTTTCTGGATTTTGCACTTGTTCAGTGGTAAAGCTCCAAAGCACTGGAGGGGCCCACTGGCCTAGATACTTGCCCATACTATCCCCCCACACCCTGCCACTCATGACTTCCCAGCCTTGGGGAAAATCTCTTGGTCCTCCTATATCGTCGTCTAACCCTAGGCTAGGCTCAAACCCAAGTCTGCTTAACTTTCAAGATCAGACAAAATGGTCATGGGTAAAATACACTCTGTGTGGGTGACAACATGGTGATCCCAATCAGCAGGCAGGTCTCAAGGGTATCCAAGGGCCATTCAAAGCCTTCAGAACTCTCAAATGATGCTGTAAATTGTCTGGTGGGGGGCTGGGAAGGTAAGGGAATATCTCCTGCATAGGCTGACCACCCGAGGAGGGAAAAAAAGATGTGTAATTGCTAAACACTTCTATTATATACCTCCCAAAGTATAGAGGTGGTGACCACGCTGGGAACGCAAGCCAGATCAGTTTCATCATCAATGAGTCTGTTGTAATACAAGTCATTACCATAAAGTACAGTGAAACAAGAACCTTAGCCCAAGCCCCCCAGCCGATAAACACTAAAACAGCAAATACCAGCTGTAAGTAAGGCACAACATTCTGAAACTCCGAGATCAAGAGCAACAACTTGGAGAGCCAATTAATCAGCGTTGTGACAAGTGACTATTAATACAAAGAAATGAATGATTAGACACACTCCGGTCAGATCTGCCGTTATCTCAACCCTACGAGCCCCATGTTGGGCACCACAAAGAACTGTCGTGGTTTAAGCCCAGACAGCAACACAGAACCACGTAGCCACTCGCTCACTCCCTGCCCTTCCAGAGGGATGGGGAGGAGAATCGAAAGAATGTAGCTCCCACGGGTTCAGATAAGAACAGTCCAGTAACTAAGGTATAACACAAAACCACTACTGCTACCACCAATAATAATAATGATAAGGGAAATAACAAGGGGAAAGAATACAACCACTCGCCACCCGCCAACCGATACCCAGCCCGACCGAGCAGTGAGCTACCACTTCTGGGTAACTGCCCCCAGTTCTATTCCTGGGCATGACGTGCTGTGGTATGGAATACCTCTTTGGCCAGTTTGGGTCAGGTGTCCTGCCTCTGCTTCCTCACGGCTTCCCCTCCTCACTGGCAGAGCATGAGACTCAGAAAGTCTTCGGTCAGAGTAAACATTACTGAGCACCAACTAAAAACACCGGTGTTATCAACGCTGTTCCCAGGCCAAAAGTCAAAAACACAGGACTGCACCAGCTACTAAGAAGGAGGAAAATGACTGCTACTGCTGAACCCAGGACACAGTGCAAGAAGAAGGAAGATCACACTGGAGAAACAGTGAAATTCTAATTTACAGCAGGTTGACAATCATTTGATTTAAAGGGGGGGGCTGGGAAGGTAAGGGTATGTCTCCTTCATAGGCTAACCACCCGAGGAGGGAAAAAAAAGTTGTGTAATTGCTAAACACTTATATTATACACCTCCCAAAGCATAGAGGTGGTGACCACACTGGGAACGCAAGCCAGATCAATTTCATCATCAATGAGTCTATTGTATTACAATTCATTACCATAAAGTACAGTGAAACAAGAACCTTAGCCCAAGGCCCCCAGCCAACAAACACTAAAACAGCAAATACCAGCTGTAAGGTAGGTACAACATGCTAAAACTCTGAGATCAAGAGCAACAACTTTGAGAGCCAATAAATCCGCATTGTGACAGAAGACTATTAATCTGAAACAATCAATGCTTATCACAAATACGATTAGACACTCTAGTCAGATCTGTCATTATCTCAACCCTTCGAGCCCCACATTGGACGCCACAAAGAACTGTTGTGGTTTAAGCACAGTCTGTAACTCAGAACCACACAGCTGCTTGCTCACTCCCCCATCTTGTTCCTCCCGTAGCACTGCACCAGCTACTAAGGAGAAAAATTACTACTACTACTGAACCCAGGACAGATTCCCAGCTCCCTTCCACTTTCAGGATCATGTTCAACTGGTATCTGTCTGCTGTAGGAAGTGTCAAATCTTTCCCTTTTCCGAGTTACCTTCAGGAAGGGAAAACACTGATGATGTAGGTTAGCAATATATGTAGGAACACTGAAAGACAGAAAATACAGATCAGAGATGAAGACTTGACTTGAGCACCATTTAAGAGAGAAAAGGCATAATACAAACCTCACCAAGCTAAAATTACCGCTGGGATCTAGAAGAATAACCAACTTCTCCATCTGTCACCCCAAGCACTATCACATCCAACATGACCCCAAACCCTACAAAATACCATGGTTGAAACCAACTGTACCTGAAACTGAGGTGTTGCACCAATTTGGTTTTTCAACTTCATTTTTTTTTTTTCCACTCTTGACAGCTGACTTTGTTCTCTAAGTCACCTGGTATTCAACAAAGGTCACATAAATTGTCAGTGGAAAATGGTGCATTCAGCCTTGGGACAGCATAAAGCATTACTGAAATGAATACTTTGATTATTTATTCTGGTGACACCCAAAAGAATATGCAGAAGTTCTGTTCGGTCTGACCTGGTGATTAACAAACCTCACTTCCAAATGAGCTGCTGGAAACCGAGTTCAGAATTGCCAAATTTTTTTTATCCAATATATTAGGGAAGTTGAACAGCTTCCTATGATTGAATGGACATAAGATTATTTGACTGCCAGTCTAAGCAACAGGTCATATTTCCTGGCATGAATGAAGCCTAGAAAACAGTCAAGAGAGACAGTAGAGGCACTACACATATCTAACAGAAAGGCATCCAAATGAGGGCAAGTCATATAAAGACTGCAAGTTTCACACTGAAGACTAATCCTGCATTTCAGTCCACTATAACAGACACCTTCTGGGGGAAGAAAATGTTCCCAATATCCAGTCTAAACCTCCCCTGGCACACCTTGAGGCCATTTCCTTTTATCCTAAAGACCAGCCCTCTCCTGGCTCTATCCTCCTGTCAGGCAGTTGTAGAGAGCATTAAGGTCTCTCCTGGGCCTATCTCTTCTCCAGACTAATCCCCCCAGGTCCCTCAGCTGCTCCTCATTACACTCATGCTCCAGGCCCTGCACCAGCTCTGTTGCCCTTCTCTGGCCCTGCTCCAGCACCTCAATGTCTCTCTTGTAGTGAGGGGCCCAGAACTGAACACAGGATTCAAGGTGCACCTTCACCAGCTCCCAGTACAGGGGGACAACCCCTGCCCTGGCCCTGCTGGCCACACTATTGCTGATACAGGCCAGGATGCCGCTGGCCTTCTTGGCTGCCTGCTGTCGTGGTTTAAGCACAGCCAGCAACTCAAAACCATGCAGCCACACTGAGAACAGTCCAGTAACTAAGTATAATGCAAAACTACTACTGCTACCACCAATAATAATAATGATGATAATGGAAATAATGAAGGGAGAGAATACAATTGCTCACCAGCCAGAGTTCAAATGTTATTCTTGAAGGACAGGATTAATTAATTGCACTTGATAACTCTGCTGTGGGGCTTTCCCTTCTGGATAGTTAGGCCCATGATGTTCATCCTTTAGCAATGAAAAACACCAAACACACACAGCAGGCTGATACCTTTATAATGATTAAAAATTCAATCTGCAGTAGCTGTAGAAACCCAGGCCTTGTCAGAAATGTCCCTTTATTGCTTTTCCAACATCTTGAATATTGCTTTAAAGGAACTCCATATACATCCTCATTCAGTTACATCTTGGATCAAAATACTGCCAGAGTGAACACAAGACTGGATGGGATCCAAACCCCACTGCCAGCTCAGCTCCCCAAGGTGACAACTCACAGGGGATGGTTGCTTCTAATGGTACCTAGAGGATCTGTTGCTGTGGCCGTTCTTCCACTTGCTCCTGGTTAAGTAGTAGAGACTGACAGGGCAAACACAGTCTCAACAACAGCCTGCAATACTAAATAGTACCACAAAAAGTAGGATTGGTGCAGGAAAAACTTCCTCAGATTTAGTATCCTGGTTCCAGCACACTCCCCCAAGCTTCCAGTTGTCATGCTGCTCTGTGGTGCAATCTATCCTGAGCTAAGGCCCTGTCCTGGGTTCAGCAGTAGCAGTCATGTTTTTTCCTTTGTGTTAGCTGGTGCAGTGCTGTGTTTTGACTTCTAGTTTTGAGAACAGCGTTGGTGAAGCCGATGTTTTCGGTTGTTGCTAAGTGATGTTTACCCTGACCAAGGACTCTGTGAGGCTCATGCTCTGCCAGGGAGGAGGGGAAGCTGTGAGGAAGCAGAGACGGGGCGCCTGACCCGGGCTAGCCGGGGAGGTATTCCATACCACAGCACGTCATGCCCGGGGTGGGGGGTAACTGGGAGTTACCCGGAAGGACAGGAGCTTCCGGGTGGAACTCGTTTTCTTGGCCAGTGGTATCGTATTCTCTTCCCTTGTTATTTTCCCTTATCATTGTTTTAGCTGATAGTAGCGGTGGTGATTTGTTGCTGGACTGTTCTTGTCTCAACCCGTAGGAGTTGCACTCTCTCGATCCTCCTCCCCGTTCCTCCGGGAGCGGGGAAGGGGAGAGCCCCGGTGCAGGGGGGGGGGGAGACGAACACGGACCTCGATTGTTGTCAGCTTGGCACCACTCACTGGGAGTGAGTGAACAAGTTACCTGACTGGGTTTAAACCACGACAGTTCTTTTTGGCGCCCAACGTGGGGCACGAGGGGTTGAGATAAGAACAGATCTGACTGGATTGATAGTCACTCGTCACAATGCTGATTTATTGGCTCTCAAGGTTTTTCCTCTTGATCTCACAGTTTCAGTATACCATATCTTACGTCCATCCGGTATTGGCTGTATTAGTGTTTTTCAAGTGTGGGGCTTGGGCTAAGGTTTTTATCCCATTGTACTTTATGGTAATGACTTGTAATACAATAGAATCATTGATCATGAAACTGATCTGGCTTATGTTCCCAGTGTGGTCACCACCTTTATACTTTGGGAGGTATATGATGGAGGTGCTTAGCAATTACACATCTTTTTTCTCCTTCTCAGGTGCTCAACCTGTGAAGGAGACATCCTTTTACCCTCCCAGTCCTCCCCCCAGACCATTTACATTTGAGAGTTTCGAATTTTTTAAATGGCCTTTTAATGCTCTTGAGACTTGTTTGCTGATGGTGATGGGAATCACCATGCTAACACGCATACAGAGTGTGTTTTGCCCACTACTGATTTCAAGAGTTAAGCAGATTCAGGTTTGGGTCTTGTCTGGGGTCAAACGACGATGTAGGAGGACAAAGAGATTTTCCCAGAGGCTGGACAGGTAGACTCGAGGCCAAATTCAGGTCCTAGACCAGAGATGACAGAATCAGCAGATTCAAAATTATATTTGCAATCACCCCACTTCCCCCTCTTTGAGCATGTTTTCCTTGATCATGCATATAGGGTTTATAAAAAACAGCCTCAGAAGTTCTCCTTCCACAGCTCAAGTACTTCTATGAGTACTCTTTACCACACCAACATCTCTCTAACAGTCCATAATTAAGGTCAAGATTCCTCCCTATTTCACTCCACTTCTGAGCCATCATAATTCCAGAAATCTAAGTGACCAGATCTAGCTAGCAAGAGGAAAACCAGTTTTAATTCAATCTGCACCAGACCCAAAGTTTCTGAAATTTTTAAAACTGCCCATATCAAACAGCACAGAAAACAGCTATGTAAGTGCCTCTACCTCCAGCACATTCTATCACCTTTACATCTATTAACCAAGAGAATCCAACCTCCTTGTGATGTACCTGCCTGTTCCACCCTGCAGCCACAGGACCTCCAGTCCTTCCAGAAAGGAGGTCAGAGTACAGCAGAACTTTTAAATCCACATCACCAGCCACTGAACTGGAACAAGGCACTTACCCATCTCTACCTTTACTGACGATTTTCACTTCAAAGTAATAAATGCCACAGGCTGTAGGTATAGGGTGCGTAGCCCTGACCGACGCAGCATCTTTGTGATTCTTACCGTGACCTAGGAAAGAACAGAAATGTAAGTCCTGATAGGAGCCGAACTCTGCCACATTTTGGTCTGAAACACTACTGCCCTAACACAGCAGGGAACTGTTTCTACATACATCCAATAATATAAAGCCCTCTTTTCAGAGGGCTGGAATATACAGCCCTGCGCTGCCACTGTGAACCATCCCTTCAGTAGGAGTACTGTAGTTTTTCCTTTGTTTACACTGTGAAGTTACTGAGACTGACAGTAGTACCTCTCTCCCTCCCCACGTACAAAATTTGAAGACCAATGTACACCGACAGAAGACAAACATAACTACGCAAAGGGGGATTTACATCAGTGTTTACTAATCAGGCAAGAAAAAGAATAATCAGTTCTCTGCTGGGTAGGTAGGAAGAACAGACTCCACTGACAAACAAGGAAAACACCAATGTGATTCCCCCAGTCCTACAAACCCACAAACATCCCTTTCGTGTTAACTCACTGTCCTGGGTTCAGCAGTAGCAGTCATTTTTCTCCTTCTTGGCAGCTGGTGCAGTGCTGTGTTTTGACTTTTGGCCTGATGTTTTGGTCTGGCCAAGGACTTTGTGAGCCTCATGCTCTGCCAGGGAGGAGGGGAAGCCAGGAGGAAGCAGAGACGGGACACCTGACCCAAACTGACCAAAGAGGTATTCCATACCACAGCACATCATGCCCAGGATGTAACTGGGAGTTACCCAAAAGGGCTGGGACTGCAGGGTTGGAGGAGGTATTGGTCGGTGCTTGGTGGGGCAGGGGCGAGTTTTCGGTTGCCTGGTGGTGAGGTGATGTATTCTCTTCCCTTGTTATTTCCTTTATCACTATTATTACTGGTGGTAGCAGTAGTGGCTTGTGTTATACCTTAGTTACTAAAGCGTTCTTATCTC
The DNA here is from genome assembly GCF_033815535.1 of Pezoporus flaviventris. Lineage (NCBI taxonomy): Eukaryota > Metazoa > Chordata > Aves > Psittaciformes > Psittacidae > Pezoporus > Pezoporus flaviventris. The sequence goes on from NW_026892695.1 coordinate 295,355, forward strand.
AACCCGTGGGAGTTGCATTCTTTTCGATTCTCTTCTCCGTCCCTCCGGGAGTAAGGGGAAGGAAAAGAAGGGGGGGACTGAGTAAACGAGTTGCCTGACTGGGTTTAAACCACGACGCTCACGGAGACAAAGCCCCAGCTCCGCTACACATCAATGCCATCCGACCCCTTGGCCAAGCTTTAGGCAGAACGACAGAGTAAACAGACGACCTAGCTACACTGAGGAGCTCGGGCCCGGAGTGGCGACACTGCGAAGCGTTCTACAAAGCAGCACACTCCACCAAAGAAAAAGCCCTCGGCTCCCAACTACCTCCACTGCCCGAGCCCAGGGAAACCCACGGCACCCAGGGCCAGCAGCCCGCCCCGCGACCGCCGCCCAGCCGAAGCACCCCTTTCCCCAGGACTATCAGACACACTGTCACCCCAGCGGAGAACCCGATACCGGCCGGGCAAGAGCCGCGCCGAGGCCGCTCCGCTCTAGGCCCAGGCCGAAGCCGAACCCGGCAACCACCACCCCAGACCGGCACCTTTGTAGTGGACGCGCAGATTGTCCTGCGAAAGACCGATGTAATTGCACTTATCCTTGAGGCTCCAGGACCGCGGCAACGGCGTCTCCTCCTGATTAACAACAGGGTAAAGCCGACGAAGGCGCCAGCTCAACTCCTGCTCCACGGGTAGACACGACAGCACCGTAGCCCCCCCTTGCAAACCACCCACGCACGCCTCCGCCATCTTAGATTTACTTCGTGCCACCGGGTGGGGAGCGAAGGCCAGTTCCGACCGCTGGCCAATGAGCTGCGAGCACTACCTGACAAGAAACAATCCAGCCCGCATCCCATCCACCCCTACGCTCGCCTCGCTCTCATCAGGATTGCAGTTCCCGAAAGGCTCAGCGCGCGGAACCTCATCGCTCCTTTCGGCGCGCTGTATGCTGGGGAATGGCTTGAGGAGCGCCGTTGGGTGCGAGGTTCTTGCTCCCGGCGTGTTTTCTGGCAGCGCGGCGCTGAGGGGCTGCGTCGTACTTGTTGCTGTTTTCCCACCGCCTGCGCGCAAGCGTCGGGACCGATAGCCCCGTCAGCAGAGTTGGCAGGGCAGTGCCGTGCCAGTGGCTTCGTCCCGGGGCTGGTCTCTCCGCAGAGCCCGTTTCCTGCCGGGGTGGGGCGGAGCTGGGCAGCGCCGGAGCTGCCGCCACTGGAGCGGTGGGGCTGTGGAGTGTACAGGGATGATTCGCGTCAGCAGCTTAGAAATCCTTGTAGCCATTGCGCTTTGTGTGGAATTGGAACCCCTTGTGACCATTGTACCATGTGTGGAGAATATAGGAATGATCATTATTATGATAGATGTTCCTGTCAATACAATGACGAAAGGGAAGAGGAGACAAAGGAATAATCCCTCTTACTCAACCGCTTTACTGCTCAAAGAGAGCTTTGTTTAACTGCTTGAATGCCTTTAAGGGGTTAGGTAACCAAGAGATACACCCTGTTACAGGATGTTGTGAAACTTGGGTACTAGGCAAATAGCCATATAAGGCTATTTAAGACAGATTTAAGTGATTAGAACCTGCTCAACTTTCTAATAGTTTGGGATGGCTCCTGAGCTTTCAGCAAGATTTAAAGGTGCCCAGGTTAGCTAAAGTTTGGATGTTTCACTGTATTTCTTTAACTCACCAGGTTCTTCTGTTCCTTGGACAAGATGTATTTCAGACTACTGGTGCATGCCTGGCAATCTGGAGTCTCTGAGGAAGTTTCAGGAATAGTCCTGTGAAAGAAACTTTTCAATAGAAAGAATATGTGAAAAAAGTCCTGCAAGAAAGAAACATTTCACAATATAAAGGATTAACTAAATATACAGTGGAGATTGAGCTCCTGGCTCACATGTACCTAAGGTAAGTAGCCAATTATGAAGCTCCTGACAGATGAAGATATCCAACAGCATAATGTACTGGGAGGGACTGCTGGAAAGATCTGTGGTGCAGCTGAACTCCGGGTTTTGCCATTTGGTGACCGGCATACCATTTGGTACTGTCCTCACTGTCCCAATGAGAACAACCAGGCTGAACCCAAATGAATTCATATAACCATAGAATAGTTAGGGTTGGAAAGGACCTTAAGATCATCCAGTTCCAACCCGCCTGCCATGGGCAGGGACACCTCACATTAAACCATGTCACCCAAGGCTCTGTCCAACCTGGACTTGAACACCACCAGGGATGGAGCATTCACAACTTCCCTGGGCAACCCATTCCAGTGCCTCGCAACCCTTACAGTAAAGAACTTATTCTGTCATTGCAAGCTCAGATGAACCACTTCCCTCCAACCCAAACACCTGGAAACCAAGCACTAAGCTTTTCCCAAGTCTTTGAAGCGCCAGCCTTCGCTGCTATGACAAAGCAGGGCTGGATCTTGTGAGAACTAAGTAACCTCTGCACCTTCCCCAGGGACCGCTGCCTGATGCAGCCCTTGTCAGGGGGGCAGCTCGGAGCCAGTGGTTATTCTGGTGTTTGAGACAGCTCAGATCTTACAAATGGACCAGTTTTACCCTTCCCTACGTCTGCTAAAGATGGGCAATGCCTTTGCTTGTCAGAGCAGCTCAGCCAGCCTGCCAGAGCAACCTTCCTCCAACAGCCAGCACCAGTCACCGGCTTTAACTGGGGGACAGTGGTTTGCCACCCAAAGATGTCAGAGAGCTCACAGATCAGCACACTGCACTGATCTCAGCCAGCTGGACTTAAACAGGGGAAGTTTAGACTGGATCTAAGGAGGAAATTCTTTCCTGTTAGGGTGGTGAGGCACTGGAATGGGTTGCCCAGGGAGGTTGTGAATGCTCCATCCCTGGCAGTGTTCAAGACCAGGTTGGACGAAGCCTTTGGTGATATGGTTTAGTGTGAGGTGTCCCTGCCCATGGTGGGGGGGTTGGAACTTGATGATCTTAAGGTCCTTTCTGACCCTAACTATTCGATGATTCTATTGGTCTTCTGAAGAAAAGAGATTCAAAACAGCGGTAGAGAACCTGTCACCCATGGGTCAAAGAACCAGGGTCCCAAAAGCGCCTGCAAAGCCGGTGCCCTGGGGTGGCAGTCATGCCATGGCACTGATGGCCTGACAGGCAGTAGGAACCAGCAAATTACAGGACAAATATAACCAGGAACTCTCTTTCCTAGACTAGTAAGTAGCATGTATAGGTGAAAGACTTTGAGAAGTAAACATACACTTGCATGTGCATTGTAGGGAAAATGAGTGTGGCCATGATATGGAAAAGCAGCCCTGAGGTCCCAGTGAATTTGCAGGTCCTGTACTGCACGAGATGACCGTAGACTCGGCTTGATCTCTGAGCACTGGCTTCACCTGCCAGCCTGGCTTCACCCTCAGGTGGAGGCAGCTGTTGTACCTTTAGCAGCTCTCACCCTCTAACCACCCACTTTCCAGGGAGGTGGGCACAGGGCAAACTGCCCTCACTTCCAACAGCCCACCAATGGCCAGCACAGCACTGGGCTGGGAGATTCCATCTGGTGGGCTGTTGGATCTCCCACCCTAGTGTACAAAATGTAAGCCTCAAGCTACAGCTCTCTGAAATGCAGTAACAGCAGAGCACTGCTGGGTGGAGAGGTCCTGTTTCACTCCTGGTGCCTAGGTGTACTGTTAACTATACTGTATGCTTGACAATTCTCTGAGCTATTTTAGTTTGCTAATGCAAAGGAAGACCTACAGGTCCCTAGTTTAGGCTGCCTAAACACTTAACACACAAGTTTCCCCCTCAGGGGGAGTGATTCTGCAGCTGGCAGTGAGGACAGAGGCAGAAACCCCAAGCATTGGGTCAGGTTGCCCAAGGAGCCCCACCTTTGGGTGAGATTCCCTGAGACACTGCGAGCTGATCTATCAGCTCAGTGCTCTTGAAAAGCCAGAGCACTGATACACGGATAAACTCCACAACTCGTTGAAGTTGTAAAGTAGGTATGCTTTTATTCAGCGCCGGGGCGCATGGGGATTGCTCCTCCAAAGCATGCACACCTCAGTGTCGTTTCCCTCTACTTTTCTCTTCGAAAGTTATACATATGCATTGGGTTGCTCAACATGCCTATGCGTATTCATGACCTATCCTCGCTTCCTATTATAATGAGCTAAAAGGCCCTTTGCGCGTGTGCAGTGCCTCCTGGTGGTTGTTGGGCGAGGGTCTCAAGATGAAGTAAACGAGTCTTTCTCAGTTTAAACTTTTCACCTCTTGCCATCACGCATGCTCTCTAGGGGTCTGGTCACTGTCCAATCCGCAAAGCTGGTTTTAACTGTAACTGGGTAACTGTTTCTTCCCCTTATCAGTAGCTTATGTTCTGGTACTGCATGGTAAGCATGACGGGTATTTGTTGAATGAGTATAAGAAAGCAGTACTTTTGTTAAGCAAACGGAATTCTTTTAACCCCCCTGTACATTAGCTAAACCTCTGTATCAGCACCTCTTCCCAGCCGTATCCTCTTGCTGTTTAACTTGTGCTGCTGCCATGGCTTATCAGGCCTCTTTATAAGCTGCTTTCATTCATCAGCTCAGCAGCAAACTAACTCAGAGTCATCTCTGGAACTTGCTTAGTGATCAGCACGAAAGAGAAAATATAAGATTGTACCTGGTACAGCTTTCACGGCACAGGTACACTGGCATGAGAAACTGTGGAAGCTTGTGCTGTGCACCTGGATACAAGGAGCATGGAAAAGCAGGAGCAACCAGGAGCCACATCTGACAACAATTATCGGGTGGCAACACCAGGGCGGTGCCACAGCCCCACAGGAAAGGACGCTCTCCCAGCGGGGCCGGGGTCTGACCCGTACCTGCCCGGCGGAACGCAGCTCGTCGCCATGGCTGTGTCTCTGCTGTTTACACGTGTACCCCATGGAGACACTTCACCCTGTGTCGTGGTTTAAACCCAGTCAGGTAACTTGTTCACTCACTCCCAGTGAGTGGTGCCGAGCTGACAACAATCGAGGTCCGTGCCCCCCCCCCCCCACCGGGGTTCTCCCCTTCCCCACTCCCGGAGGAACGGGGAGGAGGATAGAAAAAGTGCAACTCCCACGGGTTGAGACAAGAACAGTCCAGCAACCAATGTACACAAATCACCACTGCTACTATCAACTACAACAATGATAAGGGAAAATAACAAGGGAAGAGACTACGATACCACCGGCCAAGAAAACGAGTTCCACCCGGAAGCCCGTGTCCTTCCGGGTAACTCCCAGTCACCCCCCACCCCGGCCATGACGTGCTGTGTTATGGAATATCTCCCTGTAAGCATAGGCCAAGCCCCAGCACGTTGCCAAGGGATGAGGAGACAAAGGAATTGATGCGCGGATAGTCTGCACAACTCGTTAATAGTTTTAAAGTAGGTATGCTTTTTATTCAGTGCTGACACGCACAGGGATAATTCCTCAAAGTCATGCGTGCCTCAGTGTTGTTTCCCTTTACGTTTATTCTCTAAAGTTATATATATTCATAATGTTGCACAACACGCCTATACATATTCATGCCCTATCCCCGCTTCGTATTATATTGTGCTAGAAGGTCCTTTGCGCCTAGGCAGTGCCCTCTCTGGTCATGGGCAGGGGTCTCAAGATGAAGTAAATGAGTCTTCCTCCTGTGGGTAGGGGTCTTCAAGATGAAGTAAATGAGTCTTCCTTTTCTTGAACTTTTCACCTTTTAGTCTTCATGTATGGCCTTAGGCTTTGGTCTGTGTCCCAGCCATAAACCATCTGCCTCTCCCCCTTATCAGTAGATTCAGGCATCTGCTTTTCCTTTTCAATAGCTGCTTATCAATACTACCAAGTGTCTGCTTTTCCTTATTAAAAGAACCAGGTGTCTGCTTTTCCTTATCAATAGAACCAGGTGTCTTTCTTCTGCTTAGTAGGTATTTACAACAGACAATACTTTTGTTTAAGCAAGTGAATTCTTCTAACCCCCTTGTACACCCCCCCCGTACAACCCCCCTGTACATTGGTCAACCCTCTGCATCAATCCCCCCTTTTTCTATAAAGTTAGTAAATTCTTTTTCTATATTATTTATGACAGAGCTACCCATGTTCCTTCTATTGATTTATTAAGTGATTTCGATATACATTGTATTATGCAAGGTACAGTCATTAAAATAAGTAGTCCTATAGCTAACATTAAAAGGCCTTAAGTATTTCCCTGAACCATCAAGTAACTCCTAGGTTATTTAACCATTCATCCAATCTGCCTCCAACAATTCTAAGCTCTTGCATATTTTCCTGCAGTTTTCGCAGCTTAGCATGAATTGATTCAGAATGATCAGATAAGTTTATGCAGCACATACCTTCGAAATCCTCACAACCATGTCCATGGGCCAATAATAAAAAGTCAATTGCTGTTCGATTTTGTAAAGATGCATGTCTTACACTATCTGTGTCTGTGGCTAGCGAGGATATCACATCTGAAGTTATATTTAATTGCTTAGCCGCCCAACATGCTAAATAATGTATATCTGCCAATGCTTTCCCCGCAGCTATACTTGGTACACATAATGCCGCCAAAAATCTTGTTGTGTGATTCCAGATTCTTAAAGTGGAATCTCAATTCGGGCCTAATTGCCTAATGGATCGTTTGCTTCTGCGGAGGCTGTTTTTCATGTCCTGGACTAAATGCCTTTTGGAGGCTGCAAACAGGGACAATTTACCTAGATAACATGGTCCTCCAAAGGGTTTGGAAGGAATTCCTGGCCATGCATGGTCTCCACATATCAAGAAATATCCTGGGGGTAGAGCTTTAGGTATTTCATCATTGTATCGTAACATTGGAGATGATCCTGAGCAGTAAGCGGTTATATTATGATACCATGTCTTCCCGCTAGTTACCTTGGTCTCAGGGACTTTGCTTGACCATGTATTAAAAGTTATACAGCTCTGATTAGTTTTGTCAGATCCCAGGAGTTGGAGTTCTTGCATTGGGATAGTAGAATAATTTAAGTTTTTTATTATTACACCCATTTGGGCTGATGCAACTATCCAATTGGTCCCATGAGCTCTTTTGACCATTTTGATCACTGTGGTAAGATTTAGAATCGAGTCATTCCTTACCCATCCCTGAAAATCAAAGGGGTTCAAGTATGGTATACCAATTAGGCACGTTTGAAAGGGATTTCCCACCTGTGCCAAGGTCAGACAAAAATCAGTAATCCCAGTCTTGTTTGCCCATGTGAGCCAGACATTTGTATTTGAGCCCAGTATTGAAGTTTCTTTTTCTATGGCTTGGACCATGGTACAGATATAGAGGATTAATATCAATAATCGCTTCATTTTAATTATTCTACTTAAGTATATATGTCTATTATAATTGGGCCAAGCTTCATGCAATATGTGCAGCACTTGCACTACACTACCCTTATAGGTAGTAAGTGTTGCCCGGATTTATATTCTGATTACAATTGCAATATCGTATTGACACCCATGGATCACTCTATCTTTCGCGAGTTAGTTTTAATTTCAGTCTGTTAGTACTGCTTGATGTGATTGTCCAGGGTGCCTTTGGAGCCTTCTTGACTCGAGTATGATGAATCCAGACGTTTTGTTCTCTAATTTTGATAGCTGTGAAAGTTGTGAGTAGTACTTGGAACGGCCCTTTCCACCTTGGTTCAAGATCTTCTTCCCCTGTGGGTCTGAAAGATTTTATATACACATAATCTCCAGGTTGTATATTATGTACTGGACTGTCCAGACCTCTGTTTCAAGTTCCAGCCACATATTTTTCAATTTTCTTGAACTGTTTTCCTAACTCTATTATATAATTATTCATAGTCTCTTCTCCCACTTGGAGAGACGTTCCCTGTTGGACCCCATATGGTCTTCCATACAGAATTTCGAAAGGACTCAACCCTTCTCGAGTTCTTGGTTTAGTTCGAATTCTCAATAGAGATAATGGAAGTGTCTGGGGTCAAGGTAGACTGGCCTCCTGACCCAATTTCACAATTTGTTGTTTAATTAGATGGTTCATTTTCTCCACCTGACCACTTGATTGAGGGTGGTAGGGAGTATGAAGTTGCCAATCAATACCTAAATGTTTGTTAATTTGTTGTACCACTTTTGAAACAAAATGTGGCCCTCTGTCTGAAGATATAGTGGCTGGAACTCCATATCGTGGCATTATTTCCTGTAACAATAATTTTACTACCTCCCAGGCTTGTGCACTTCTAGTTGGAAAGCCTTCTGGCCAACCTGAAAAGGTGTCAGTTAGTACCAATAAATGTCTATACCCCGTTTTTTTTGGCAGCTCCATGAAGTCAATCTGCCATTCTTGGCCTGGTCCATTACCTCTGCCAATTTGGCCTAATTTAAGTTTGGGAGTAATTTTGGGGTTGGTTTGAAGGGAAAGATCACATTGTTGAATTACTTGTTGGATGGTAGCATACAAATTTCTAGCTATGATTTTGTTTATTAAATATTTATGTAAGGCATCCACTCCCCAATGTGTTTTCTGATGTTCATTTTTTATAAGGGCCCATAACAAAGATGAGGGAACAATTATCCTCCCCTGTGGTGTACTAGCCTGTAAGCGGCGAGGAGAAGCAGACAGGCCAACCCAATATGGGTGATAAGCAACTTCTACTTTATTTGTGACGCAGTTCACACATATATAGGAGTGGTATTCAGCCACTCCTTCTTGGCACAACAGTATTGGTTAACCCCCCACAGCTTCCTCCACATTCTCCTCCCAGGTCCGGTCTCCGGCTACCTGTGGGGGCCACCCCCTGCCTTGCTTCCACAGTCCTCCAGAACTCTATGGTCCTGCTCTTAGAGTCATTCTGCAACACTAGCCCACCCTTTCTCATTAAATATTCCATCTTGATCTATAATCAATTTCTGATCTTCCTTATTATAGTTTGGCTTACCTCCCAGAGAAATTTCCCCATCAGGAATTAAAGCTCCTTCAATTGTTATCTCACCCTTTGCCGCTTCTTTTGCCTCTCTGTCCGCCAGCTCATTTCCTTCCTCTAATTCTGAGCTCACCTTCTGGTGTGCCTTGATGTGCATAATTGCCACCTTCTCAGGTAATTGGACCGCTTCCAACAGTCTCAATATTTCTCGTGCATGTTTAATGTTTTTTCCTTGTGAATTCAACAGTCCTCTTTCTTTCCAAATAGCTCCATGTGCATGCACAACTCCAAATGCATATCTTGAGTCTGTATAGATGTTTAACCTTTTCCCTTTTGCTAGTTCCAGAGCTCTAGTCAGTGCGGTCAGTTCTGCCTTTTGTGCGGAGGTATTTAGTGGCAGAGGTCCAGATTCTATTACTTCTCTGCAGGTGGTGACTGCATATCCAGCATGTCGCTTTCCACTGGCGATATAGCTGCTCCCATCAGTAGACCAGGTTTCTGCATTGTCCAAAGGGGTATCCTTCAGGTCTGGGCGATTGGAGTATGTGGCTTCAATGGTTTCCAGGCAATCATGGTGTACAGGTTCTCCTTCTTTTCCACTAAGGAAAGAAGCTGGGTTGACAATGTTAGTTACCACTATCTCTATATCATCTTGTTCCACAATGACGGCTTGGTATTTCAGGAACCTCTGAGGGGAAAGCCAGTGCCCGCCTTTCACTTCCAACACTACAGACACTGTATGGGACACTAGCACTGTCATTTTCTGGCCCAAGGTAAATTTGCGTGCTTCTTGGATATTCAGCACGGCTGCTGCAACGGCTCTGAGGCACCTAGGCCATCCTCTGGCCGCTACATTTAACTGCCTAGAAAAATAAGCAACTGCTCGTTGGTATGGACCCAAGTCTTGTGCTAGTATTCCCAGGGCAATCCCTTGTCTCTCATGAGAAAATAAAAAGAATGGTTTACCCACGTCTGGAAGTCCTAGAGCTGCAGTTGACATGAGAGCATTCTTCAGCTGGTCAAAGGCCTGTGTGGCCTCCTTTGTCCATTGGAGGTTTCTATTTCCATTGGCAATGAGCGTATATAGGGGCTTCACAAGGAGCCCATAGTTGTAAATCCACAACCTGCACCACCCCGTCATACCCAGGAAGGTTCGCAGTTCTTTTATTGTCCAGGGGTTTTGGGGTTTGACATATTGCTTCCTTACGATCTTGCCCCAAAGTCCGTTGTCCAGCGCTAACCTCATAGCCCAGGTAAATCACTTTCTGCTTCACTACCTGGGCCTTTTTCTTAGACACTCTATATCCCTGGAGTCCCAGGAAATTTAAGAGGCTTACTGTCCAAGCCACACAGGCCTCTTCTGTCTGGGTGGCAATTAAGATATCATCTATGTACTGCAGTAGGTTCCCTTCTCCTGGCGGAGCCTCCCAGGACTCTAAGTCTTTTGAAAGTTGCTCTCCAAACAGAGTGGGGCTGTTCTTAAATCCTTGAGGCAACACCATCCATGTGAGCTGGGTTTTGCGCCCACTCTTAGGGCTTTCCCATTCAAATGCAAAGATTTTCTGGCTGGCTTCGTGGAGAGGGAGGCAAAAGAAGGCATCCTTTAAATCTAGAATGGTAAACCAAGTTAGCTCTGGTGTTAAGCATGTTAGCAAAGTGTATGAATTTGCTACTACAGGGTAAAGATCCTCAGTTATTTTGTTGACAGATTGTAAGTCCTGTACCACTCGGTATGACCCGTCAGGTTTCTGAACAGGTAAAATAGGGGTATTGAAATCAGACTGGCACTCCTTTAACAGTCCCAATTGTAGGAAATTCTCAATTATTGAGTAAATTCCTTCTCTACCTTTCTTTTTCAGAGGGTACTGTTTAATCCTGACTGGCTATTTTCCCTCCTTGAGCTTAATCTGTATCGGGGGTGCATTTTTGGCCCTCCCAGGTATGTTTGTAGCCCATACCCCTGGGAATACCTGATCCAATACATCTTCCCTGACTTCTTCCACAACATGATTGGCAATTAAAACTAAACTTAACATCTCTATATATTGCTGATCATTTACCTCTAAAGTGATCTCGCCTCCTTTGAAAATAATAATTGCTCCCAAATGTTCCAGTAAGTCTCTCCCTAGGAGAGCTTTTGGGGAATTAGGCATATATAAGAATTTATGAATGCCCCATTGCTTTCCCAATTGATATTTCAATGGTTTACAAAAATATGCCTTCTCACTTTGGCCAGTTGCCCCTTTTACCATAATATAGTCATCCCCTAAGGGCATGGGGCTTGGCCTATGCTTACAGGGAGGTATTCCATAACACAGCACGTCATGGCCGGGCTGGGGAGTGACTGGGAGTTACCCGGAAGGACACGGGCTTCCGGGTGGAACTCGCTTTCTTGGCCGGTGGTATCGTATTCTCTTCCCTTGTTATTTTCCCTTATCATTGTTGTAGTTGATAGTAGCGGTGGTGATTTGTTTACATTGGTTGCTGGACTGTTCTTGTCTCAACCCGTGGGAGTTGCACTTTTTCGATCCTCCTCCCCGTTCCTCCGGGAGTGGGGAAGGGGAGAACCCCGGTGGGGGGGGGGACGGACCTCGATTGTTGTCAGCTCGGCACCACTCACTGGGAGTGAGTGAACAAGTTACCTGACTGGGTTTAAACCACGACAGTTCTTTTTGGCGCCCAATGTGCGGTACGAGGGGTTGAGATAAGAACAGATCTGACTGGATTAATAGTCACTCGTCACAATGCTGATTTATTGGATCACAAGGTTGTTCCTCTTGATCTCACAGTTTCAGTATATCGTATCTTAATTCCATCCGGTATTTCCTGTATTAGTGTTTTTCAAGCGTGGGGCTTGGGCTAAGGTTTTTGTCCCATTGTACTTTATGGTAATGACTTGTAATACAATAGAATCATTGATCATGAAACTGATCTGGCTTATGTTCCCAGTGTGGTCACCACCTTTATACTTTGGGAGGTATATGATGGAGGTGCTTAGCAATTACACATTTTTTTTCTCCTTCTCAGGTGATCAACCTGTGAAGGAGACATCCTTTTACCCTCCCAGTCGTCCCCCCAGACCATTTACATTTGAGAGTTTTGAATTTTTTGAATGGCCTTTTAATGCTGTTGAGACTTGTTTGCTGATGGTGATGGGAATCACCATGCTAACACGCATACAGAGTGTGTTTTGCCCACGACTGATTTCAAGAGTTAAGCAGAGTCAGGTTTGGGTCTTGTCTGGGGTCAAACGACGATGTAGGAGGACCGAGAGATTTTCCCAGAGGCTGGACAGCCATGAGTGGCAGGGTGTGTGGGATAGTATGGGCAAGTATCTAGGTCAGTGGGCCCCTCCAGTACTTTGGAATTTCACTACCGAACAACTGCAAAATCCAGAAGAATTAGTAAAACACTTAAATGAGGTGTGTGGTCATTCTGGCCATACCAGAGATGGACAAATCACGGCAACGTGCTGGGGCTTGGCCTATGCTTACAGGGCCTTGTTCAACACTATCCAGCACCTTCAAAAGGAAAAGAATATCGGCGGATCTGAGGGCAAAGCAACAGTCGGTACTCAAACTTTGGCCTCAATGAACAGCGCAGCTACCCCAGCGGCAAGTACAGCAGCTGCTCAAACTTCAACTGCAACAGACAGCGCGGTTACCCCAGCTCCAAGCACAGCAGCTGCACCAACCCCAGCGACAAGTACAGTCACTACTCAAACTTTGGCTGCAACGAACAGCGCAGCTACCCCAGTGGCAAGTACAGCAGCTGCTCAAACTTCAACTGCAACAGACAGCGCGGTTACCCCAGCTCCAAGCACAGCAGCTGCTCAAACTTCAACTGCAACAGACAGTGCGGTTACCCCAGCTCCAAGCACAGCAGCTACACCACCCCCAGCAACAAGTACAGTTGCTACTCAAACCACAGTGATAATCACTGCAGCCAAACCAGAGGACCACTTCGTACCAATATCGGTTGCCCCTGTACGCAAGAGAACAAGCAAAAAGGAGGCAAAAAGGGTGAAGCGAGTTGAAGAAACAATGAATTCACCACCCAGTCTAGAATCTGATCAGGAGTCATCATCACATGACGAAGAAGAAGAAGAAGAGGTAACTTCTCGACCTCGGACATCAACCGAGCTGCAGAATATGCGAAAAGATTTTACCCGTCAACCAGGGGAGCACATCATCACCTGGTTACTCCGATGCTGGGACAATGGGGCCGATGGTCACAAACTAGAAGGTACAGAAGCCAAGCAGCTGGGATCACTTGCTAGAGAAGGGGGAATTGACAAAGCAATTGCAAGAGAAAAAAGTCCCTCAGCCTTTGGAGGCGGCTCTTGGCAGCTGTGAAAGAAAGGTTTCTGTACAAGGACGATGCTATGAGTCGTTCGGCCAAGTGGACTACTATAGACAAAGGCATCCAGTCTCTGAGGGAATCGGCCATTGTAGAGATGCTCTATCACATCAAGCCGAATAACGGGGATACACCTATAGATCCAGATGAAGTTGAATGTACACGACCCATGTGGCGAAAACTTACACGGAATGCACCGTCATCATATTCCCATTCATTGGCAACAGTGACCTGGAATGACATAGTACCACTAACAGTGGATGAAATGGTTCATAAACTCTGACAGTTCAAAGACAACCTCACCCCTTCCATCATCTCAGCTGTGAAAAAACTGTCCCAGGACCTCGAACAATTGCGGGACAATCTATCTGATTTATCCAGCTCCTCAAGTGTACCAACACACGTCTCAGCTATTAACAAAAGGCGTCCTATTGTTCAAGAGAGGAGATACAGAAGGTATACGCCATGGGGTACCCTATGGTTTTACATTCTGGATCATGGAGAAGACATGACAAAGTGGGATGGAAAACCTACTTCAGCTTTGGAGGAACGGGTGAGTGAACTGAAGAGGGGAGCAAGGGCCAAGACTGATCGTCCCATGAGAGCTACGGCTTCAGTCTCTGGTGAGCAGTTTCCCAGATGGAATGGAAGAGCTGATTTTACTCCAGCTCCTGTGATAACGAAGAATAATCCCTTTCACCACGACTTAAGTGTCCAAGGCTGTGACGACCATTAGAGGGGCCCTGCCTCCAGCCAGGTGGAGGTAGGGGACAATCGGATTTACTGGACTGTGTGGATCAGATGGCCTGGCACATCAGTCCCACAGAAGTATAAGGCTCTAGTAGATACCGGTGCACAGTGTACCCTGATGCCATCAAGCTGTCAAGGGGTGGAACCCATCTATATTTCTGGAGTGACAGGAGGATCCCAAGAGTTGACTGTGCTGGAGGCTGAAATCAGCCTGACTGGGAGGGAGTGGCAAAAGCACCCTATTGTGACTGGTCCAGAGGCTCCATGCATCCTCGGCATAGACTACCTCAAGAGAGGGTACTTCAAAGACCCAAAAGGGTACCGGTGGGCTTTTGGTATTGCTGCTTTGGAGACTGAGGAAATTGAGCAGCTGTCCACCTTGCCTGGTCTCTCAGAAGATCCCTCTGCTGTGGGGTTGCTGAAAGTTGAAGAACAACAAGTGCCAATTGCGACCACAACAGTGCACCGGCGGCAATATCGCACCAACCGAAACTCCCTGATTCCCATCCATCAGTTGATATGTAGACTGGAGAGTCAGGGGGTGATCAGCAGGACCCGCTCACCCTTTAGTAGCCCCATATGGCCAGTGCGAAAGTCTAATGGAGAATGGAGACTAACAGTAGACTATCGTGGCCTGAATGAAGTCACACCACCATTGAGTGCTGCCATACCGGACATGCTAGAACTTCAGTATGAACTAGAGTCAAAGGCAGCCAAGTGGTATGCCACGATTGATATTGCCAATGCATTTTTCTCAATTCCTTTGGCAGCAGAGTGCAGGCCACAGTTTGCTTTTACTTGGAGGGGTGTCCAGTTCACTTGGAACCGACTGCCCCAGGGGTGGAAACACAGCCCTACCATTTGCCACGGACTGATCCAGACTGCACTGGAACAGGGGCAAACTCCAGAACACCTGCAATACATTGATGACATTATTGTGTGGGGCGATACAGCGGAAGAAGTCTTTGAGAAAGGGAGGAAAATAATCCAAATCCTGCTGAAAGCTGGTTTTGCCATAAAACGGAGTAAGGTCAAGGGACCTGCACAGGAGATTCAATTTTTGGGAATAAAATGGCAAGATGGACGTAGACAGATCCCCACAGATGTGATCAACAAGATAACAGCAATGTCTCCACCAACTAATAAGAAAGAAACGCAAGCTTTCTTGGGTGCAGTGGGGTTCTGGAGAATGCACATCCCAAATTACAGTTCGATTGTAAGCCCTCTCTATCATGTGACCCAGAAGAAGAATGATTTTAAATGGGGCCCTGAGCAGCAACAAGCCTTTGAGCAAATTAAACGCGAGATAGTTCATGCAGTAGCCCTTGGACCTGTCCGGACCGGACCAGATGTAAAAAATGTACTGTACACTGCAGCTAGGGAGAACGGTCTTACCTGGAACCTCTGGCAGAAAGCTCCAGGGGAGACTCGAGGTTGACCCCTTGGCTTTTGGAGTCGGGGATATAAAGGATCTGAGGCCAGCTATACCCCAACTGAGAAAGAGATACTGGCAGCCTATGAAGGGGTTCGAGCTGCTTCGGAAGTGATTGGCACTGAAGCACAGCTCCTTCTGGCACCCCGGTTGCCCGTGCTGGGCTGGATGTTCAAAGGCAGGGTCTCCTCTACACATCATGCAACTGATGCTACATGGAGTAAATGGGCTGCACTAATTACACAACGAACTCGAATAGGAAATATCAGTCATCCAGGCATTCTAGAAGTCATCATGGACTGGCCAGAGTGCAAAGATTTTGGAATGTCACCAAAGGAGGAGGTGGTGCGCGCTGAAGAGGCCCCACCATATAATAAACTGTCAGAAAGTGAAAAGCAGTATGCCTTGTTTACTGATGGCTCTTGCCGTATTGTGGGAAAGCATCGGAGATGGAAGGCAGCTGTATGGAGTCCTGGACGACAAGTTGCAGAAACTGCTGAAGGAGAGGGTGAATCGAGTCAATTTGCCAAGGTGAAAGCCATCCAGCTGGCCCTGGACATTGCTGAATGAGAAAAGTGGCCAGTACTTTATCTCTATACTGAGTCATGGATGTTGGCAAATGCCCTGTGGGGGTGGTTGAAGCAATGGAAGCAGAGCAACTGGCAACGCAGAGGTAAACCCATCTCGGCTGCTGCACTGTGGAAAGATATTGCTGCCCGGGTGCAGAACCTGGTGGTGAATGGTACGTCATGTAGATGCCCATGTACCCAAGAGTCGGGCCACTGAGGAACACCAGAACAGCCAACAAGTGGATAAAGCGGCTAAGATTGAAGTGGCTCAGATGGACTTAGATTGGCAACATAAAGGTGAATTATTTTTGGCCCGGTGGGCCCATGACACTTCAGGCCATCAGGGCAGAGATGCAACATACAGATGGGCTCGTGATCGAGGAGTGGACTTAACAATGGACACTATTGCCCAGGTTATTCATGAGTGTGAAACATGTGCTGCAATTAAACAAGCCAAGCGGTTAAAGCCTCTTTGGTATGGAGGACGATGGCTGAAGTATAAATATGGGGAGGCCTGGCAGATTGACTATATCACACGGCCACCAACCCGCCAAGGCAAGCGCCATGTGCTTACCATGGTGGAAGCAACCACCAGGTGGCTGGAAACACATGCTGTGCCCCATGCCACTGCCCGGAACACTATCCTGGGCCTTGAGAAACAGATTTTGTGGCGACACGGCACCCCAGACAGAATTGAGTCAGACAATGGGACTCATTTCCGGAATAACCTTATAGATATTTGGGCCAAAGAGCATGGCATTGAGTGGGTATATCACATCCCCTACCATGCACCAGCCTCTGGGAAAATCGAACGGTACAATGGGCTGTTAAAAACTACACTGAGAGCGATGGGTGGGGGAACTTTCAAGCATTGGGATACACATTTACCAAAGGCCACCTGGTTGGTCAACACCAGAGGATCTGCCAACAGGGCCGGCCCAGCCCAGTCAGAACTTTTACATATTGTAGAGGGGGACAAAGTTCCCGTGGTGCATATGAAGAATTTGCTGGGGAAGACAGTCTGGGTTATTCCTGCTTCAGGTAAAGGCA
The DNA here is from genome assembly GCF_033815535.1 of Pezoporus flaviventris. Classification (NCBI taxonomy): domain Eukaryota; kingdom Metazoa; phylum Chordata; class Aves; order Psittaciformes; family Psittacidae; genus Pezoporus; species Pezoporus flaviventris. Next base: position 312,376 of record NW_026892695.1, read on the forward strand.
AACCCACTCGTGGGATTGCTTTTGCTCAGGGACCTGGATATACTTGGTGGGTAATGCGGGAAGATGGGGAAGTCCGATGTATACCTCAAGGGGATTTGATTTTAGGGGAAAACAGCCAGTGAACTCAATTGTATGCTGTTGCCTGCTGTGTAATGCTTTTATAGCCCATCAACTAGATGTCTCCAGGTCACCAGCGACTGGCCCTGACTTCCCTCCAGCCATCATCCCAACAGAGAATGAACTTTGAACATCATGGACCGAATGGACTCGGCAGCATTATAGGGATTGGTCCATGCACTAAGAAAATGATCTTTTCCTCTTGGTCTGTATGTATATGGAGGTAGATATATGGGAGAGCGATGGTGTATTGAAAAATGTGGGATCTGAGCACGACATGAATGGTACGGAATAAGGGGTGGATAATGTCCTGGGTTCAGCAGTAGCAGTCATGTTTTTTTTCCTTTGTGGTAGCTGGTGCAGTGCTGTGTTTTGACTTCCAGCCTGAGAACAGTGTTGGTGAAGTCGATGTTTTCAGTTGTTGCTAAGTGATGTTTACCCTGACCAAGGACTTTGTGAGGCTCATGCTCTGCCAGGGAGGAGGGGAAGCCGGGAGGAAGCAGAGACGGGGCGCCTGACCCAGGCTAGCCGGGGAGGTATTCCATACCACAGCATGTCATGGCCGGGGTGGGGGGTGACTGGGAGTTACCCAGAAGGACACGGGCTTCCGGGTGGAACTCGTTTTCTTGGCCGGTGGTATCGTATTCTCTTCCCTTGTTATTTTCCCTTATCATTGTTGTAGTTGATAGTAGCGGTGGTGATTTGTTTACATTGGTTGCTGGACTGTTCTTGTCTCAACCCGTGGGAGTTGCACTTTTTCTATCCTCCTCCCCGTTCCTCCGGGAGTGGGGAAGGGGAGAACCCCGGTGGGGGGGGGGGGCACGGACCTCGATTGTTGTCAGCTCGGCACCACTCACTGGGAGTGAGTGAACAAGTTACCTGACTGGGTTTAAACCACGACACAGGGTGAAGTGTCTCCATGGGGTACACGTGTAAACAGCAGAGACACAGCCATGGCGACGAGCTGCGTTCCGCCGGGCAGGTACGGGTCAGACCCCCGCCCCGCTGGGAGAGCGTCCTTTCCTGTGGGGCTGTGGCACCGCCCTGGTGTTGCCACCCGATAATTGTTGTCAGATGTGGCTCCTGGTTGCTCCTGCTTTTCCATGCTCCTTGTATCCAGGTGCACAGCACAAGCTTCCACAGTTTCTCATGCCAGTGTACCTGTGCCGTGAAAGCTGTACCAGGTACAATCTTATATTTTCTCTTTCGTGCTGATCACTAAGCAAGTTCCAGAGATGACTCTGAGTTAGTTTGCTGCTGAGCTGATGAATGAAAGCAGCTTATAAAGAGGCCTGATAAGCCATGGCAGCAGCACAAGTTAAACAGCAAGAGGATACGGCTGGGAAGAGGTGCTGATACAGAGGTTTAGCTAATGTACAGGGGGGTTAAAAGAATTCCGTTTGCTTAACAAAAGTACTGCTTTCTTATACTCATTCAACAAATACCCGTCATGCTTACCATGCAGTACCAGAACATAAGCTACTGATAAGGGGAAGAAACAGTTACCCAGTTACAGTTAAAACCAGCTTTGCGGATTGGACAGTGACCAGACCCCTAGAGAGCATGCGTGATGGCAAGAGGTGAAAAGTTTAAACTGAGAAAGACTCGTTTACTTCATCTTGAGACCCTCGCCCAACAACCACCAGGAGGCACTGCACACGCGCAAAGGGCCTTTTAGCTCATTATAATAGGAAGCGAGGATAGGTCATGAATACGCATAGGCATGTTGAGCAACCCAATGCATATGTATAACTTTCGAAGAGAAAAGTAGAGGGAAACGACACTGAGGTGTGCATGCTTTGGAGGAGCAATCCCCATGCGCCCCGGCGCTGAATAAAAGCATACCTACTTTACAACTTCAACGAGTTGTGGAGTTTATCCGTGTATCAGTGCCCTGGCTTTTCAAGAGCACTGAGCTGATAGATCAGCTCGCAGTGTCTCAGGGAATCTCACCCAAAGGTGGGGCTCCTTGGGCAACCTGACCCAATGCTTGGGGTTTCTGCCTCTGTCCTCACTGCCAGCTGCAGAATCACTCCCCCTGAGGGGGAAACTTGTGTGTTAAGTGTTTAGGCAGCCTAAACTAGGGACCTGTAGGTCTTCCTTTGCATTAGCAAACTAAAATAGCTCAGAGAATTGTCAAGCATACAGTATAGTTAACAGTACACCTAGGCACCAGGAGTGAAACAGGACCTCTCCACCCAGCAGTGCTCTGCTGTTACTGCATTTCAGAGAGCTGTAGCTTGAGGCTTACATTTTGTACACTAGGGTGGGAGATCCAACAGCCCACCAGATGGAATCTCCCAGCCCAGTGCTGTGCTGGCCATTGGTGGGCTGTTGGAAGTGAGGGCAGTTTGCCCTGTGCCCACCTCCCTGGAAAGTGGGTGGTTAGAGGGTGAGAGCTGCTAAAGGTACAACAGCTGCCTCCACCTGAGGGTGAAGCCAGGCTGGCAGGTGAAGCCAGTGCTCAGAGATCAAGCCGAGTCTACGGTCATCTCGTGCAGTACAGGACCTGCAAATTCACTGGGACCTCAGGGCTGCTTTTCCATATCATGGCCACACTCATTTTCCCTACAATGCACATGCAAGTGTATGTTTACTTCTCAAAGTCTTTCACCTATACATGCTACTTACTAGTCTAGGAAAGAGAGTTCCTGGTTATATTTGTCCTGTAATTTGCTGGTTCCTACTGCCTGTCAGGCCATCAGTGCCATGGCATGACTGCCACCCCAGGGCACCGGCTTTGCAGGCGCTTTTGGGACCCTGGTTCTTTGACCCATGGGTGACAGGTTCTCTACCGCTGTTTTGAATCTCTTTTCTTCAGAAGACCAATAGAATCATCGAATAGTTAGGGTCAGAAAGGACCTTAAGATCATCAAGTTCCAACCCCCCCACCATGGGCAGGGACACCTCACACTAAACCATATCACCAAAGGCTTCGTCCAACCTGGTCTTGAACACTGCCAGGGATGGAGCATTCACAACCTCCCTGGGCAACCCATTCCAGTGCCTCACCACCCTAACAGGAAAGAATTTCCTCCTTAGATCCAGTCTAAACTTCCCCTGTTTAAGTCCAGCTGGCTGAGATCAGTGCAGTGTGCTGATCTGTGAGCTCTCTGACATCTTTGGGTGGCAAACCACTGTCCCCCAGTTAAAGCCGGTGACTGGTGCTGGCTGTTGGAGGAAGGTTGCTCTGGCAGGCTGGCTGAGCTGCTCTGACAAGCAAAGGCATTGCCCATCTTTAGCAGACGTAGGGAAGGGTAAAACTGGTCCATTTGTAAGATCTGAGCTGTCTCAAACACCAGAATAACCACTGGCTCCGAGCTGCCCCCCTGACAAGGGCTGCATCAGGCAGCGGTCCCTGGGGAAGGTGCAGAGGTTACTTAGTTCTCACAAGATCCAGCCCTGCTTTGTCATAGCAGCGAAGGCTGGCGCTTCAAAGACTTGGGAAAAGCTTAGTGCTTGGTTTCCAGGTGTTTGGGTTGGAGGGAAGTGGTTCATCTGAGCTTGCAATGACAGAATAAGTTCTTTACTGTAAGGGTTGCGAGGCACTGGAATGGGTTGCCCAGGGAAGTTGTGAATGCTCCATCCCTGGTGGTGTTCAAGTCCAGGTTGGACAGAGCCTTGGGTGACATGGTTTAATGTGAGGTGTCCCTGCCCATGGCAGGCGGGTTGGAACTGGATGATCTTAAGGTCCTTTCCAACCCTAACTATTCTATGGTTATATGAATTCATTTGGGTTCAGCCTGGTTGTTCTCATTGGGACAGTGAGGACAGTACCAAATGGTATGCCGGTCACCAAATGGCAAAACCCGGAGTTCAGCTGCACCACAGATCTTTCCAGCAGTCCCTCCCAGTACATTATGCTGTTGGATATCTTCATCTGTCAGGAGCTTCATAATTGGCTACTTACCTTAGGTACATGTGAGCCAGGAGCTCAATCTCCACTGTATATTTAGTTAATCCTTTATATTGTGAAATGTTTCTTTCTTGCAGGACTTTTTTCACATATTCTTTCTATTGAAAAGTTTCTTTCACAGGACTATTCCTGAAACTTCCTCAGAGACTCCAGATTGCCAGGCATGCACCAGTAGTCTGAAATACATCTTGTCCAAGGAACAGAAGAACCTGGTGAGTTAAAGAAATACAGTGAAACATCCAAACTTTAGCTAACCTGGGCACCTTTAAATCTTGCTGAAAGCTCAGGAGCCATCCCAAACTATTAGAAAGTTGAGCAGGTTCTAATCACTTAAATCTGTCTTAAATAGCCTTATATGGCTATTTGCCTAGTACCCAAGTTTCACAACATCCTGTAACAGGGTGTATCTCTTGGTTACCTAACCCCTTAAAGGCATTCAAGCAGTTAAACAAAGCTCTCTTTGAGCAGTAAAGCGGTTGAGTAAGAGGGATTATTCCTTTGTCTCCTCTTCCCTTTCGTCATTGTATTGACAGGAACATCTATCATAATAATGATCATTCCTATATTCTCCACACATGGTACAATGGTCACAAGGGGTTCCAATTCCACACAAAGCGCAATGGCTACAAGGATTTCTAAGCTGCTGACGCGAATCATCCCTGTACACTCCACAGCCCCACCGCTCCAGTGGCGGCAGCTCCGGCGCTGCCCAGCCCCGCCCCACCCCGGCAGGAAACGGGCTCTGCGGAGAGACCAGCCCCGGGACGAAGCCACTGGCACGGCACTGCCCTGCCAACTCTGCTGACGGGGCTATCGGTCCCGACGCTTGCGCGCAGGCGGTGGGAAAACAGCAACAAGTACGACGCAGCCCCTCAGCGCCGCGCTGCCAGAAAACACGCCGGGAGCAAGAACCTCGCACCCAACGGCGCTCCTCAAGCCATTCCCCAGCATACAGCGCGCCGAAAGGAGCGATGAGGTTCCGCGCGCTGAGCCTTTCGGGAACTGCAATCCTGATGAGAGCGAGGCGAGCGTAGGGGTGGATGGGATGCGGGCTGGATTGTTTCTTGTCAGGTAGTGCTCGCAGCTCATTGGCCAGCGGTCGGAACTGGCCTTCGCTCCCCACCCGGTGGCACGAAGTAAATCTAAGATGGCGGAGGCGTGCGTGGGTGGTTTGCAAGGGGGGGCTACGGTGCTGTCGTGTCTACCCGTGGAGCAGGAGTTGAGCTGGCGCCTTCGTCGGCTTTACCCTGTTGTTAATCAGGAGGAGACGCCGTTGCCGCGGTCCTGGAGCCTCAAGGATAAGTGCAATTACATCGGTCTTTCGCAGGACAATCTGCGCGTCCACTACAAAGGTGCCGGTCTGGGGTGGTGGTTGCCGGGTTCGGCTTCGGCCTGGGCCTAGAGCGGAGCGGCCTCGGCGCGGCTCTTGCCCGGCCGGTATCGGGTTCTCCGCTGGGGTGACAGTGTGTCTGATAGTCCTGGGGAAAGGGGTGCTTCGGCTGGGCGGCGGTCGCGGGGCGGGCTGCTGGCCCTGGGTGCCGTGGGTTTCCCTGGGCTCGGGCAGTGGAGGTAGTTGGGAGCCGAGGGCTTTTTCTTTGGTGGAGTGTGCTGCTTTGTAGAACGCTTCGCAGTGTCGCCACTCCGGGCCCGAGCTCCTCAGTGTAGCTAGGTCGTCTGTTTACTCTGTCGTTCTGCCTAAAGCTTGGCCAAGGGGTCGGATGGCATTGATGTGTAGCGGAGCTGGGGCTTTGTCTCCGTGAGCGTCGTGGTTTAAACCCAGTCAGGCAACTCGTTTACTCAGTCCCCCCCTTCTTTTCCTTCCCCTTACTCCCGGAGGGACGGAGAAGAGAATCGAAAAGAATGCAACTCCCACGGGTTGAGATAAGAACGCTTTAGTAACTAAGGTATAACACAAGCCACTACTGCTACCACCAGTAATAATAGTGATAAAGGAAATAACAAGGGAAGAGAATACATCACCTCACCACCAGGCAACCGAAAACTCGCCCCTGCCCCACCAAGCACCGACCAATACCTCCTCCAACCCTGCAGTCCCAGCCCTTTTGGGTAACTCCCAGTTACATCCTGGGCATGATGTGCTGTGGTATGGAATACCTCTTTGGTCAGTTTGGGTCAGGTGTCCCGTCTCTGCTTCCTCCTGGCTTCCCCTCCTCCCTGGCAGAGCATGAGGCTCACAAAGTCCTTGGCCAGACCAAAACATCAGGCCAAAAGTCAAAACACAGCACTGCACCAGCTGCCAAGAAGGAGAAAAATGACTGCTACTGCTGAACCCAGGACAGTGAGTTAACACGAAAGGGATGTTTGTGGGTTTGTAGGACTGGGGGAATCACATTGGTGTTTTCCTTGTTTGTCAGTGGAGTCTGTTCTTCCTACCTACCCAGCAGAGAACTGATTATTCTTTTTCTTGCCTGATTAGTAAACACTGATGTAAATCCCCCTTTGCGTAGTTATGTTTGTCTTCTGTCGGTGTACATTGGTCTTCAAATTTTGTACGTGGGGAGGGAGAGAGGTACTACTGTCAGTCTCAGTAACTTCACAGTGTAAACAAAGGAAAAACTACAGTACTCCTACTGAAGGGATGGTTCACAGTGGCAGCGCAGGGCTGTATATTCCAGCCCTCTGAAAAGAGGGCTTTATATTATTGGATGTATGTAGAAACAGTTCCCTGCTGTGTTAGGGCAGTAGTGTTTCAGACCAAAATGTGGCAGAGTTCGGCTCCTATCAGGACTTACATTTCTGTTCTTTCCTAGGTCACGGTAAGAATCACAAAGATGCTGCGTCGGTCAGGGCTACGCACCCTATACCTACAGCCTGTGGCATTTATTACTTTGAAGTGAAAATCGTCAGTAAAGGTAGAGATGGGTAAGTGCCTTGTTCCAGTTCAGTGGCTGGTGATGTGGATTTAAAAGTTCTGCTGTACTCTGACCTCCTTTCTGGAAGGACTGGAGGTCCTGTGGCTGCAGGGTGGAACAGGCAGGTACATCACAAGGAGGTTGGATTCTCTTGGTTAATAGATGTAAAGGTGATAGAATGTGCTGGAGGTAGAGGCACTTACATAGCTGTTTTCTGTGCTGTTTGATATGGGCAGTTTTAAAAATTTCAGAAACTTTGGGTCTGGTGCAGATTGAATTAAAACTGGTTTTCCTCTTGCTAGCTAGATCTGGTCACTTAGATTTCTGGAATTATGATGGCTCAGAAGTGGAGTGAAATAGGGAGGAATCTTGACCTTAATTATGGACTGTTAGAGAGATGTTGGTGTGGTAAAGAGTACTCATAGAAGTACTTGAGCTGTGGAAGGAGAACTTCTGAGGCTGTTTTTTATAAACCCTATATGCATGATCAAGGAAAACATGCTCAAAGAGGGGGAAGTGGGGTGATTGCAAATATAATTTTGAATCTGCTGATTCTGTCATCTCTGGTCTAGGACCTGAATTTGGCCTCGAGTCTACCTGTCCAGCCTCTGGGAAAATCTCTCGGTCCTCCTACATCGTCGTTTGACCCCAGACAAGACCCAAACCTGAATCTGCTTAACTCTTGAAATCAGTAGTGGGCAAAACACACTCTGTATGCGTGTTAGCATGGTGATTCCCATCACCATCAGCAAACAAGTCTCAAGAGCATTAAAAGGCCATTTAAAAAATTCGAAACTCTCAAATGTAAATGGTCTGGGGGGAGGACTGGGAGTGTAAAAGGATGTCTCCTTCACAGGTTGAGCACCTGAGAAGGAGAAAAAAGATGTGTAATTGCTAAGCACCTCCATCATATACCTCCCAAAGTATAAAGGTGGTGACCACACTGGGAACATAAGCCAGATCAGTTTCATGATCAATGATTATATTGTATTACAAGTCATTACCATAAAGTACAATGGGATAAAAACCTTAGCCCAAGCCCCACACTTGAAAAACACTAATACAGCCAATACCGGATGGACGTAAGATATGGTATACTGAAACTGTGAGATCAAGAGGAAAAACCTTGAGAGCCAATAAATCAGCATTGTGACGAGTGACTATCAATCCAGTCAGATCTGTTCTTATCTCAACCCCTCGTGCCCCACGTTGGGCGCCAAAAAGAACTGTCGTGGTTTAAACCCAGTCAGGTAACTTGTTCACTCACTCCCAGTGAGTGGTGCCAAGCTGACAACAATCAAGGTCCGTGTTCGTCTCCCCCCCCCCCCCTGCACCGGGGCTCTCCCCTTCCCCGCTCCCGGAGGAACGGGGAGGAGGATCGAGAGAGTGCAACTCCTACGGGTTGAGACAAGAACAGTCCAGCAACAAATCACCACCGCTACTATCAGCTAAAACAATGATAAGGGAAAATAACAAGGGAAGAGAATACGATACCACCGGCCAAGAAAACGAGTTCCACCCGGAAGCTCCTGTCCTTCCGGGTAACTCCCAGTTACCCCCCACCCCGGGCATGACGTGCTGTGGTATGGAATACCTCCCCGGCTAGCCCGGGTCAGGCGCCCCGTCTCTGCTTCCTCACAGCTTCCCCTCCTCCCTGGCAGAGCATGAGCCTCACAGAGTCCTTGGTCAGGGTAAACATCACTTAGCAACAACCGACAACATCGGCTTCACCAACGCTGTTCTCAAAACTAGAAGTCAAAACACAGCACTGCACCAGCTAACACAAAGGAAAAAACATGACTGCTACTGCTGAACCCAGGACATTATCCACCCCTTATTCCATACCATTCACGTCGTGCTCAGATCCCACATTTTCAATACACCATCACTCTCCCACATATATACATCCATATACATACAGACCAAGAGGAAAAAAATCATTTTCTTAGTGCATGGACCAATCCCTATAATGCTGCCGAGTCCATTCGGTCCATGATGTTCCAAGTTCATTCTCTGTTGGGATGATGGCTGGAGGGAAGTCAGGGCCAGTCGCTGGTGACCTGGAGACATCTAGTTGATGGGCTATAAAAGCATTACACAGCAGGCAACAGCATACAATTGAGTTCACTGGCTGTTTTCCCCTAAAATCAAATCCCCTTGAGGTATACATCGGACTTCCCCATCTTCCCGCATTACCCACCAAGTATATCCAGGTCCTTGAGCAAAAGCAATCCCACGAGTGGGTTTGCCTTTACCTGAAGCAGGAATAACCCAGACTGTCTTCCCCAGCAAATACTTCATATGCACCACGGGAACTTTGTCCCCCTCTACAATATGTAAAAGTTCTGACTGGGCTGGGCCGGCCCTGTTGGCAGATCCTCTGGTGTTGACCAACCAGGTGGCCTTTGGTAAATGTGTATCCCAATGCTTGAAAGTTCCCCCACCCATCGCTCTCAGTGTAGTTTTTAACAGCCCATTGTACCGTTCGATTTTCCCAGAGGCTGGTGCATGGTAGGGGATGTGATATACCCACTCAATGCCATGCTCTTTGGCCCAAATATCTATAAGGTTATTCCGGAAATGAGTCCCATTGTCTGACTCAATTCTGTCTGGGGTGCCGTGTCGCCACAAAATCTGTTTCTCAAGGCCCAGGATAGTGTTCCGGGCAGTGGCATGGGGCACAGCGTATGTTTCCAGCCACCCGGTGGTTGCTTCCACCATGGTAAGCACATGGCGCTTGCCTTGGCGGGTTGGTGGCAGTGTGATATAGTCAATCTGCCAGGCCTCACCATATTTATACTTCAACCATCGTCCTCCATACCAAAGAGGCTTTAACCGCTTGGCTTGTTTAATTGCAGCACATGTTTCACACTCATGAATAACCTGGGCAATAGTGTCCATTGTTAAGTCCACCCCTCGGTCACGGGCCCATCTATATGTTGCATCTCTGCCCTGATGGCCTGAAGTGTCATGGGCCCACCGGGCCAAAAATAATTCACCTTTATGTTGCCAATCTAAGTCCATCTGAGCCACTTCAATCTTAGCCGCTTTATCCACTTGTTGGTTGTTCTGGTGTTCCTCAGTGGCCCGACTCTTGGGTACATGGGCATCTACATGACGTACCTTCACCACCAGGTTCTGCACCCGGGCAGCAATATCTTTCCACAGTGCAGCAGCCCAGATGGGTTTACCTCTGCGTTGCCAGTTGCTCTGCTTCCATTGCTTCAACCACCCCCACAGGGCATTTGCCACCATCCATGAGTCAGTATAGAGATAAAGTACTGGCCACTTTTCTCGTTCAGCAATGTCCAGGGCCAGCTGGATGGCTTTCACCTCGGCAAATTGACTCGATTCACCCTCTCCTTCAGCAGTTTCTGCAACTTGTCGTCCAGGACTCCATACAGCTGCCTTCCATCTCCGATGCTTTCCCACAATACGGCAAGAGCCATCAGTAAACAAGGCATACTGCTTTTCACTTTCTGACAGTTTATTATATGGTGGGGCCTCTTCAGCGCGCACCACCTCCTCCTCTGGTGACATTCCGAAATCTTTGCCCTCTGGCCAGTCCATGATGACTTTTAGAATGCCTGGACGACTGGGATTTCCTATTCGAGTTCGTTGTGTAATTAGTGCAGCCCATTTACTCCATGTAGCATCAGTTGCATGATGTGTAGAGGAGACCCTGCCTTTGAACATCCAGCCCCGCACGGGCAGCCGGGGTGCCAGGAGGAGCTGTGCTTCAGTGCCAATCACTTCCGAAGCAGCTCGAACCCCTTCATAGGCTGCCAGTATCTCTTTCTCAGTTGGGGTATAGCTGGCCTCAGATCCTTTGTATCCCCGACTCCAAAAGCCGAGGGGTCGACCTCGAGTCTCCCCTGGAGCTTTCTGCCAGAGGCTCCAGGTAGGACCGTTCTCCCCAGCTGCAGTGTACAGCACATTTTTTACATCTGGTCCGGTTCGGACTGGTCCAAGGGCTACTGCATGAACTATCTTGCGTTTAATTTGCTCAAAGGCTTGTTGCTGCTCAGGGCCCCATTTAAAATCATTCTTCTTCCGGGTCACATGATAGAGAGGGCTTACAATCGAACTGTAATTTGGGATGTGCATTCTCCAGAACCCCACTGCACCCAAGAAAGCTTGCGTTTCTTTCTTATTAGTTGGTGGAGACATTGCTGTTATCTTGTTGATCACATCTGTGGGGATCTGTCTACGTCCATCTTGCCATTTTATTCCCAAAAATTGAATCTCCTGTGCAGGTCCCTTGACCTTACTCCGTTTTATGGCAAAACCGGCTTTCAGCAGGATTTGGATTATTTTCCTCCCTTTCTCAAAGACTTCTTCCGCTGTATCGCCCCACACAATAATGTCATCAATGTATTGCAGGTGTTCTGGAGCTTGCCCCTGTTCCAGTGCAGTCTGGATCAGTCCATGGCAAATGGTAGGGCTGTGTTTCCACCCCTGGGGCAGTCGGTTCCAAGTGAACTGGACACCCCTCCAAGTAAAAGCAAACTGTGGCCTGCACTCTGCTGCCAAAGGAATGGAGAAAAATGCATTGGCAATATCAATCGTGGCATACCACTTGGCTGCTTTTGACTCTAGTTCATACTGAAGTTCTAGCATGTCCGGTACGGCAGCACTCAATGGTGGTGTGACTTCATTCAGGCCACGATAGTCTACTGTTAGTCTCCATTCTCCATTAGACTTTCGCACTGGCCATATGGGGCTATTGAAGGGTGAGCGGGTCCTGCTGATCACCCCCTGACTCTCCAGTCTACGGATCAGCTGATGGATGGGAATCAGGGAGTCTCGGTTGGTGCGATATTGCCGCCGGTGCACTGTTGTGGTCGCAATTGGCACTTGTTGTTCTTCAACTTTCAGCAACCCCACAGCAGAGGGATCTTCTGAGAGACCAGGCAAGGTGGACAGCTGCTCAATTTCCTCAGTCTCCAAAGCAGCAATACCAAAAGCCCACCGGTACCCTTTTGGGTCTTTGAAGTACCCTCTCTTGAGGTAGTCTATGCCGAGGATGCATGGAGCCTCTGGACCAGTCACAATAGGGTGCTTTTGCCACTCCCTCCCAGTCAGGCTGATTTCAGCCTCCAGCACAGTCAACTCTTGGGATCCTCCTGTCACTCCAGAAATATAGATGGGTTCCACCCCTTGACAGCTTGATGGCATCAGGGTACACTGTGCACCGGTATCTACTAGAGCCTTATACTTCTGTGGGACTGATGTGCCAGGCCATCTGATCCACACAGTCCAGTAAATCCGATTGTCCCCTACCTCCACCTGGCTGGAGGCAGGGCCCCTCTAATGGTCGTCACAGCATGGGACACTTAAGTCGTGTTGAAAGGGATTATTCTTCGTTATCACAGGAGCTGGAGTAAAATCAGCTCTTCCACTCCATCTGGGAAACTGCTCACCAGAGACTGAAGCCGTAGCTCTCATGGGACGATCAGTCTTGGCCCTTGCTCCCCTCTTCAGTTCACTCACCCGTTCCTCCAAAGCTGAAGTAGGTTTTCCATCCCACTTTGTCATGTCTTCTCCGTGATCCAGCAGGTAAAACCATAGGGTACCCCATGGCGTATACCTTCTGTATCTCCTCTCTTGAACAATAGGGCGTCTTTTGTTAATAGCTGAGACGCGTGTTGGTACACGTGAGGAGCTGGATAAATCAGATACATCGTCCCTCAATTTGTCGAGGTCCTGGGACAGTTTTTTCACAGCTGAGATGATGGAAGGAGTGAGATTGTCTTCGAACTCTCGGAGTTTATGAACCATTTCATCCACTGTTAGTGGTACTATGTCATTCCAGGTCACTGTTGCCAATGAATGGGCATATGATGACGGTGCATTCCGTGTAAGTTTTCGCCACATGGGTCGTGTACATTCAACTTCATCTGGATCTATAGGTGTATCCCCGTTATTCGGCTTGATGTGATAGAGCATCTCTACGATGGCCGATTCCCTCAGAGACTGGATGCCTTTGTCTATAGTAGTCCACTTGGCCGAACGACTCGTAACATCGTCCTTGTATGGAAACCTTTCTTTCACAGCTGCCAAGAGCCTCCTCCAAAGGCTGAGGGACTTTTTCTCTCTTGCAATTGCTTTGTCAATTCCCCCTTCTCTAGCAAGTGATCCCAGCTGCTTGGCTTCTGTACCTTCTAGTTCGTGACCATCGGCCCCATTGTCCCAGCATCGGAGTAACCAGGTGATGATGTGCTCCCCTGGTTGACGGTTAAAATCTTTTCGCATATTCCGCAGCTCGGTTGATGTCCGAGGTCGAGAAGTTACCTCTTCTTCTTCTTCTTCGTCATGTGAGGATGACTCCTGATCAGATTCTGGACCGGGTGGTGAATTCATTGGTTCTTCATCTCGCTTCACCCTTTTTGCCTCCTTTTTGCTTGTTCTCTTGCGTACAGGGGCAACTGATATTGATACGAATTGGTCCTCTGGTTTGGCTGCAGTGATTATCACTGTGGTTTGAGTAGCGACTGTACTTGTTGCTGGGGGTGGTGTAGCTACCGTGCTTGGAGCTGGGGTAACCACGCTGTCTGTTGCAGTTGAAGTTTGAGCAGCTGCTGTACTTGCCACTGGGGTAGCTGCGCAGTTCATTGCAGCCAAAGTTTGAGTAGCGACTGTCACTTTGCCCTCAAATCCGCCGACATTCTTTTCCTTTTGAAGGTGCTGGATAGTGTTGAACAAGGCCCTGTAAGCATAGGCCAAGCCCCAGCACGTTGCCGTGATTTGTCCATCTCTGGTATGGCCAGAATGACCACACACCTCATTTAAGTGTTTTACTAATTCTTCTGGATTTTGCAGTTGTTCGGGAGTGAAATTCCAAAATACTGGAGGGGCCCACTGACCTAGATACTTGCCCATACTATCCCACACACCCTGCCACTCATGGCTGTCCAGCCTCTGGGAAAATCTCTCGGTCCTCCTACATCGTCGTTTGACCCCAGACAAGACCCAAACCTGAATCTGCTTAACTCTTGAAATCAGTAGTGGGCAAAACACACTCTGTATGCGTGTTAGCATGGTGATTCCCATCACCATCAGCAAACAAGTCTCAAGAGCATTAAAAGGCCATTTAAAAAATTCGAAACTCTCAAATGTAAATGGTCTGGGGGGACGACTAGGAGGGTAAAAGGATGTCTCCTTCACAGGTTGAGCACCTGAGAAGGAGAAAAAAGATGTGTAATTGCTAAGCACCTCCATCATATACCTCCCAAAGTATAAAGGTGGTGACCACACTGGGAACATAAGCCAGATCAGTTTCATGATCAATGATTCTATTGTATTACAAGTCATTACCATAAAGTACAATGGGATAAAAACCTTAGCCCAAGCCCCACACTTGAAAAACACTAATACAGCCAATACCGGATGGACGTAAGATATGGTATACTGAAACTGTGAGATCAAGAGGAAAAACCTTGAGAGCCAATAAATCAGCATTGTGACGAGTGACTATCAATCCAGTCAGATCTGTTCTTATCTCAACCCCTCGTGCCCCACGTTGGGCGCCAAAAAGAACTGTCGTGGTTTAAACCCAGTCAGGTAACTTGTTCACTCACTCCCAGTGAGTGGTGCCAAACTGACAACAATCAAGGTCCGTGTTCGTTTCCCCCCCCTCCCTGCACCGGGGCTCTCCCCTTCCCCGCTCCCGGAGGAACGGGGAGGAGGATCAAGAGAGTGCATCTCCTACGGGTTGAGACAAGAACAGTCCAGCAACAAATCACCACCGCTACTATCAGCTAAAACAGTGATAAGGGAAAATAACATGGGAAGAGAATACGATACCACCGGCCAAGAAAACGAGTTCCACCCGGAAGCTCCTGTCCTTCCAGGTAACTCCCAGTTACCCCCCACCCTGGGCATGACGTGCTGTGGCATGGAATACCTCCCCGGCTAGCCCGGGTCAGGCGCCCCGTCTCTGCTTCCTCACAGCTTCCCCTCCTCCCTGGCAGAGCATGAGCCTCACAGAGTCCTTGGTCAGGGTAAACATCACTTAGCAACAACCGAAAACATCGGCTTCACCAACACTGTTCTCAAAACTAGAAGTCAAAACACAGCACTGCTCCAGCTAACACAAAGGAAAAAACATGACTGCTACTGCTGAACCCAGGACAGGGCCTTAGCTCAGGATAGATTGCACCACAGAGCAGCATGACAACTGGAAGCTTGGGGGAGTGTGCTGGAACCAGGATACTCAATCTGAGGAAGTTTTTCCTGCACCAATCCTACTTTTTGTGGTACTATTTAATATTGCAGGCTGTTGTTGAGACTGTGTTTGCCCTGTCAGTCTCTACTACTTAACCAGGGGCAAGTGGAAGAACGGCCACAGCAACAGATCCTCTAGGTACCATTAGAAGCAACCATCCCCTGTGAGTTGGCACCTTGGGGAGCTGAGCTGGCAGTGGGGTTTGGATCCCATCCAGTCTTGTGTTCACTCTGGCAGTATTTTGATCCAAGATGTAACTGAATGAGGATGTATATGGAGTTCCTTTAAAGCAATATTCAAGATGTTGGAAAAGCAATAAAGGGACATTTCTGACAAGGCCTGGGTTTCTACAGCTACTGCAGATTGAATTTTTAATCATTATAAAGGTATCAGCCTGCTGTGTGTGTTTGGTGTTTTTCATTGCTAAAGGATGAACATCATGGGCCTAACTATCCAGAAGGGAAAGCCCCACAGCAGAGTTATCAAGTGCAATTAATTAATCCTGTCCTTCAAGAATAACATTTGAACTCTGGCTGGTGAGCAATTGTATTCTCTCCCTTCATTATTTCCATTATCATCATTATTATTATTGGTGGTAGCAGTAGTAGTTTTGCATTATACTTAGTTACTGGACTGTTCTTATCTCAGTCTGTGGGAGTTACATTCTTTCAATTCTCTTCCTCATCCCTCTGGGAGGGGGGGGAGAAGGTGGGGAGTGAGCGAGTGGCTGCATGGTTTTGAGTTGCTGGCTGTGCTTAAACCACGACAGCAGGCAGCCAAGAAGGCCAGCGGCATCCTGGCCTGTATCAGCAATAGTGTGGCCAGCAGGGCCAGGGCAGGGGTTGTCCCCCTGTACTGGGAGCTGGTGAAGGTGCACCTTGAATCCTGTGTTCAGTTCTGGGCCCCTCACTACAAGAGAGACATTGAGGTGCTGGAGCAGGGCCAGAGAAGGGCAACAGAGCTGGTGCAGGGCCTGGAGCATGAGTGTAATGAGGAGCAGCTGAGGGACCTGGGGGGATTAGTCTGGAGAAGAGATAGGCCCAGGAGAGACCTTAATGCTCTCTACAACTGCCTGACAGGAGGATAGAGCCAGGAGAGGGCTGGTCTTTAGGATAAAAGGAAATGGCCTCAAGGTGTGCCAGGGGAGGTTTAGACTGGATATTGGGAACATTTTCTTCCCCCAGAAGGTGTCTGTTATAGTGGACTGAAATGCAGGATTAGTCTTCAGTGTGAAACTTGCAGTCTTTATATGACTTGCCCTCATTTGGATGCCTTTCTGTTAGATATGTGTAGTGCCTCTACTGTCTCTCTTGACTGTTTTCTAGGCTTCATTCATGCCAGGAAATATGACCTGTTGCTTAGACTGGCAGTCAAATAATCTTATGTCCATTCAATCATAGGAAGCTGTTCAACTTCCCTAATATATTGGATAAAAAAAATTTGGCAATTCTGAACTCGGTTTCCAGCAGCTCATTTGGAAGTGAGGTTTGTTAATCACCAGGTCAGACCGAACAGAACTTCTGCATATTCTTTTGGGTGTCACCAGAATAAATAATCAAAGTATTCATTTCAGTAATGCTTTATGCTGTCCCAAGGCTGAATGCACCATTTTCCACTGACAATTTATGTGACCTTTGTTGAATACCAGGTGACTTAGAGAACAAAGTCAGCTGTCAAGAGTGGAAAAAAAAAAAATGAAGTTGAAAAACCAAATTGGTGCAACACCTCAGTTTCAGGTACAGTTGGTTTCAACCATGGTATTTTGTAGGGTTTGGGGTCATGTTGGATGTGATAGTGCTTGGGGTGACAGATGGAGAAGTTGGTTATTCTTCTAGATCCCAGCGGTAATTTTAGCTTGGTGAGGTTTGTATTATGCCTTTTCTCTCTTAAATGGTGCTCAAGTCAAGTCTTCATCTCTGATCTGTATTTTCTGTCTTTCAGTGTTCCTACATATATTGCTAACCTACATCATCAGTGTTTTCCCTTCCTGAAGGTAACTCGGAAAAGGGAAAGATTTGACACTTCCTACAGCAGACAGATACCAGTTGAACATGATCCTGAAAGTGGAAGGGAGCTGGGAATCTGTCCTGGGTTCAGTA
Source organism: Pezoporus flaviventris (assembly GCF_033815535.1). Classification (NCBI taxonomy): domain Eukaryota; kingdom Metazoa; phylum Chordata; class Aves; order Psittaciformes; family Psittacidae; genus Pezoporus; species Pezoporus flaviventris. The sequence goes on from NW_026892695.1 coordinate 329,608, forward strand.
GTAGTAGTAATTTTTCTCCTTAGTAGCTGGTGCAGTGCTACGGGAGGAACAAGATGGGGGAGTGAGCAAGCAGCTGTGTGGTTCTGAGTTACAGACTGTGCTTAAACCACAACAGTTCTTTGTGGCGTCCAATGTGGGGCTCGAAGGGTTGAGATAATGACAGATCTGACTAGAGTGTCTAATCGTATTTGTGATAAGCATTGATTGTTTCAGATTAATAGTCTTCTGTCACAATGCGGATTTATTGGCTCTCAAAGTTGTTGCTCTTGATCTCAGAGTTTTAGCATGTTGTACCTACCTTACAGCTGGTATTTGCTGTTTTAGTGTTTGTTGGCTGGGGGCCTTGGGCTAAGGTTCTTGTTTCACTGTACTTTATGGTAATGAATTGTAATACAATAGACTCATTGATGATGAAATTGATCTGGCTTGCGTTCCCAGTGTGGTCACCACCTCTATGCTTTGGGAGGTGTATAATATAAGTGTTTAGCAATTACACAACTTTTTTTTCCCTCCTCGGGTGGTTAGCCTATGAAGGAGACATGCCCTTACCTTCCCAGCCCCCCCCCTTTAAATCAAATGATTGTCAACCTGCTGTAAATTAGAATTTCACTGTTTCTCCAGTGTGATCTTCCTTCTTCTTGCACTGTGTCCTGGGTTCAGCAGTAGCAGTCATTTTCCTCCTTCTTAGTAGCTGGTGCAGTCCTGTGTTTTTGACTTTTGGCCTGGGAACAGCGTTGATAACACCGGTGTTTTTAGTTGGTGCTCAGTAATGTTTACTCTGACCGAAGACTTTCTGAGTCTCATGCTCTGCCAGGGAGGAGGGGAAGCCGTGAGGAAGCAGAGGCAGGACACCTGACCCAAACTGGCCAAAGAGGTATTCCATACCACAGCACGTCATGCCCAGGAATAGAACTGGGGGCAGTTACCCAGAAGTGGTAGCTCACTGCTCGGTCGGGCTGGGTATCGGTTGGCGGGTGGCGAGTGGTTGTATTCTTTCCCCTTGTTATTTCCCTTATCATTATTATTATTGGTGGTAGCAGTAGTGGTTTTGTGTTATACCTTAGTTACTGGACTGTTCTTATCTGAACCCGTGGGAGCTACATTCTTTCGATTCTCCTCCCCATCCCTCTGGAAGGGCAGGGAGTGAGCGAGTGGCTGCGTGGTTCTGTGTTGCTGTCTGGGCTTAAACCACGACAGTTCTTTGTGGTGCCCAACATGGGGCTCGTAGGGTTGAGATAACGGCAGATCTGACCGGAGTGTGTCTAATCATTCATTTCTTTGTATTAATAGTCACTTGTCACAACGCTGATTAATTGGATCTCCAAGTTGTTGCTCTTGATCTCGGAGTTTCAGAATGTTGTGCCTTACTTACAGCTGGTATTTGCTGTTTTAGTGTTTATCGGCTGGGGGGCTTGGGCTAAGGTTCTTGTTTCACTGTACTTTATGGTAATGACTTGTATTACAACAGACTCATTGATGATGAAACTGATCTGGCTTGCGTTCCCAGCGTGGTCACCACCTCTATACTTTGGGAGGTATATAATAGAAGTGTTTAGCAATTACACATCTTTTTTTCCCTCCTCGGGTGGTCAGCCTATGCAGGAGATATTCCCTTACCTTCCCAGCCCCCCACCAGACAATTTACAGCATCATTTGAGAGTTCTGAAGGCTTTGAATGGCCCTTGGATACCCTTGAGACCTGCCTGCTGATTGGGATCACCATGTTGTCACCCACACAGAGTGTATTTTACCCATGACCATTTTGTCTGATCTTGAAAGTTAAGCAGACTTGGGTTTGAGCCTAGCCTAGGGTTAGACGACGATATAGGAGGACCAAGAGATTTTCCCCAAGGCTGGGAAGTCATGAGTGGCAGGGTGTGGGGGGATAGTATGGGCAAGTATCTAGGCCAGTGGGCCCCTCCAGTGCTTTGGAGCTTTACCACTGAACAAGTGCAAAATCCAGAAAAATTAGTAAAACCTTTAAATGAGGTGTGTTGTCATTCTGGTCATACCAGAGAGGGACAAATCATGGCAACGTGTTGTGGCTTGGCCTATGCTTACAGAGCCCTGTTCAACACTGTCCAGCACCTTCAAAGGGAAGAAAATGTCTCTGGATCTGTTGGCAAAGCAACCGACAATGCAACTACTCTAACTCCAAATACGGCAGCTACAACAACCCCAGTGACAAGTACAGCAGCTACTCAAACTTTGACTAAAGTAGACAACTCGGCTACTCCAACTCCAAGTACAGCAGCTACACCAGCCCAAGCAACAAGTACAGCAGCTACTCAAACTCCGACCGCCACAGACAGTGCAGCTACTCCAGCTCCAAGCACAGCAGCTGCACCAACCCCAGCGACGAATAGAGCAGCTACTCAAACTTCGACCGTAACAGACAGCGCAGCTCCTCCATCTCCAAGCACAGCAGCTGCACCAGCTCCAGTGACAAGTACAGCAGCTACCCAAACCCCGACATCAGATACTGTAGCCACTCTGACCTCAGTGATAATCACTGCAGCTAAACCAGAGGACCAGTTTGTGCCAGTATCGGTTGCCCCTGTACGCAAGGGGAAAAGCAAAAAAGAGGCAAGAAAGATGAAGCAAGATGAAGAAACAATGTACTCATCACCCGGGACAGCATTTGACCAGGAGTTATTAGTACGTGAATCAGAGGAAGAAGAGGTGACTTCTTGACCCAGGACCTTAACCAAGCTATGGAATATGCAAAAAGTTTTTACCTGTCAACCAGGGGAGCACATCACCACCTGGTTGCTCCGATGCTGGGACAATGGGGCCGACGGTCACGAGCTAGAAGGTAGAGAAGCCAAGCAGCTGGGATCACTTGCTAGGGAAGGGGGAATTGACAAAGCATTTGCAAAAGAGAAACAGTCCCTCAGCCTTTGGAGGCGTCTCTTGGCAGCTGTGAAAGAAAGGTTTCCATACATGTTATGAGTCGTTCGGCCAAGGAATCAGCCATTGTAGAGATGATCTGTCGCAAGCAGGATGCCGGGAAAAGACACGTAGATCCAGATGAAGTCGAATGTGTACGACCCATATGGTGGAAATTTACACGGAATGCGCCATCATCATATGCCCACTCATTGGCAGCAATAACCTGGAATGATATAGCACCACCAACAGTGGATGAAATGATTTGTCAACTCTGAGAGTTCGAAGACAGTCTTACCCCTTCCATCATTTCAACTGTGGAAAAACTGTCTCACGAGTTCAAACAATTGAGAGACGATCTATCCGATCTCTCCAGCTCCCCACGGGTACCAACCCATGTCTCGGCTATTAAAAAAAGGCGTAATACTGCTTGAGAGAGAAAATATAGGAGGTATATGCCACGGGCCACCCTATGGTTTTACCTGCGTGATGAGACAAGGGGGGCACAAAATTACAAAATTGAATATATAAACCTCTAGAATCAGTTTTAAGTAATGTTAAGTTTGATTGCTTTGTAACGGTAGCAATGGAAAATTACTGAGGTGCATGATACACAGAAAAATAATAGAGTACAGCTAGAGAACATACTGAGAATTCTTGTACAAGATAAATCGTTACAGTTGACATAGTTTTAAGAAAAACAGTCTAGAAGAACAGGATGCAAGGATAAGGAGTTTCTGGGAATGGCAGGTGTCCAGGATGGGCTACAGTTAAACTAACTGATAAGTAGGAGGACAGGAGGATTATTATGTCTCTGGTGCTAACGAACCAATTAAACTGGTATGAGCATCTACTGTGTGTGCTTCAAAGGCTGCCAGAAGTGATGAAGGTTGTTGGAAGAAGTAAACGACCCTCATAGACCACCACCACAATTTTGTACACATGTGGGGAACTTTCTGGAAAATAATGTAACCCATACCTAATCTCAGGAATATGTATGTATGCCCAGGGACTATATAAGGACGTCTTGTGTAGCAGTATGGGGGCACATGGTAGGAGGAGATATCTCCCGTGTCTCCCGGCGCCACAATAAAGATCACCTGCTTGTCAACTTGAAAACTTATTTGGCGAGCCTGTTCCTGGAGTTTTCTCCGTATCAATTTGGCACCCCAGATGGGACCCTCTCTGCTCAGCTGCAGGACCCGCTGAGGACAGGACTCCCAAGGGCCCTCGGGAGTTTTTCCCAGAGGGACCCCTTGGCTCATTTGGACCGCTGCGGGAGCAGACAAGGGCCATCTTCATAAAAGGTATTATTTTCTTTTGTATAGTCTTGTCGTGGTTTAAACCCAGTCAGGTAACTCGTTCGCTCACTTCCAGTGAGTGGTGCCGAGCTGACAACAATCGAGGTCCGTGTCTGTCTCCCCCCCCCCCCGCACCGGGGCTCTCCCCTTCCCCGCTCCCGGAGGAACGGGGAGGAGGATCGTGAGAGTGCAACTCCTATGGGTTGAGACAAGAACAGTCCAGCAACAAATCACCACCGCTACTATCAGCTAAAACAATGATAAGGGAAAATAACAAGGGAAGAGAATACGATACCACCGGCCAAGAAAGCGAGTTCCACCCGGAAGCCCCTGTCCTTCCGGGTAACTCCCAGTTACCCCCCACCCCGGGCATGACGTGCTGTGGTATGGAATACCTCCCCGGCTAGCCCGGGTCAGGCGCCCCGTCTCTGCTTCCTCACAGCTTCCCCTCCTCCCTGGCAGAGCATGAGCCTCACAGAGTCCTTGGTCAGGGTAAACATCACTTAGCAACAACCGAAAACATCGGCTTCACCAACACTGTTCTCAAACTAGAAGTCAAAACACAGCACTGCACCAGTTAACACAAAGGAAAAAAAACATGACTGCTACTGCTGAACCCAGGGCAAGTCTGTAAGGTGCAGGGGGCATCCTTACATAAAGACTAAATTGGTTTGGTTTGGTAAGCGTACGCAAGGTTTGGCAGCCTTCCATAAATCGAGATAGGAAATCTCGTAGGTAAAGGCGTATACCCGGCTGCTAGCGTCCGTTTGCTATACATCCACAAGAAGCAGGGGGCATCTTGTGGTTTGGGTCCTACAAGATGCAGGGGATGTCTTGTGGAAATGGTTTTGGATCTTGTTGGTATTTGATTTATTTTGTGGTTTGTTACATTAAGGATTTTGGTCTTGTGATTTTTGGTATCGGTGACAGGATGTTATAACTGTGTTATTAATTGTGGTTTGTTTGATAGAATTTTAGTCTCTGTCTGTTTTTCAAGTGTTGTAACTGTGTGGAGTGTGTCTGTGGCATCCCTAGTGTGTGTGAGTGAGAGATTGATAATGTAAAATCAGCAGAGTGAAGACATCATGAAGAAGAGTCCTTTAGGGCACGTTTTGGCACACTGGAAAGAACCGGGAGAGTCTCCCGGGGGCTCGGTAAATAAGAAAACATTGGTAAAATATTGTAACCGATGGTGGCCTTTGTATACTTTGGAAGATCAGGAAAAATGGCCTAAAAATGGAACTCTGAACTATAATACATTGTTACAATTAATGTTGTTTTGAGGGGGTAAGGAAAATGGGATGAAGTAATGTGTGCAGGTATGTTTTTCACTTTAAGAAACCACATGGAGTGACAGACTGAATGCAAACTTAATATAGCTCTGCCAGATTCCTTAATTTTGGCTTTGGAAAAGGACAGGGAAAAACTGGAAGTTAAGATGGAGAAATGTTGTTCAGCCTGTGATATTGGGGAAAGATGTTTAAAGTTAAAAAACAGTGATCAGGAAGATAGGTCGGAAAATTATGTATCGCCGGTACCTCTGAGAGGAGCACCGTCTGCATCTGTCCTATCTGATATTGATAAGGAGGAAGAGATTGCTGTCACTGGCAACAAGCAGCACATTCACATTCGGAGTTAAGAAAGGGTTAAACCAGTAGTGCTGTTGCAGAGGCAGGCATCTGCAGCCGCTGCAGAGTAGGGTGAGCAACTGGGGGGGGGGAGGGAAAACCAAGGGGGAAAGGAGGGGAGCTCGAGCAGCTCCTGTGTTTGAAGGTGGGAAGAGGGATGTCGCGCAGAGGTGGGGGAGTGGGCTCTTCTTCTGTGGAAGCGGATGGGTGTGCGTGCTATGGGGAGTTTGGACGCTGGAAGTGGGACTGCCCTGGGCAGGGAGTGCCGTGGGGTGGCTCCTGTGGCTGAATTGGGACTAGACTGACGGGGACCTGGAGAATCTACCCTAGCAGATCCACTGGTTAAATCAAAACTAGGGACTAGAGGAAATAAAGTGGAATTTTAGTGGATACAGGAGGACCTCCCTGAAATAAAAGAAAACCTTAATCAGGTATATCTGTGAGTATGGGCATCTTAAGTTCCTGGTAAAGTGAAAAAATGCTTTGCCTGTTAAAACTGAAATAAAAGGGGGGATGGGGGGGGGGCTGCCCAATTAGATTAAAACAATATCCCTTAAAATTAGAAGATCAAAGGGAATAAAAAAAATCATTGATAAATTTTAAAGTATAGATTATTAATTTAATGTGAATAGGAATATAATACTCCTGTCTTGCCAGTAAAGAAATGTGATGAAAAAGTTGCAGATTGGCTCAAGATCTCGGAGCAATCAACAGAATTGCAGAGGATAGTATCTAATTCATATGACTTATTGACTAAATTGAACAATAATCAGAAATGTGTTTCTGTCCTGGATTTAAAGGACGCTTTCTTTTGCTTACTATTAGCCAAAGAAAGCGTCCTTTAGGCTGAGAAAGTTGGGGCTGTTCAGCCTGGAGAAGAGAAGGCTGAGTGGAGACCTCATAGCAGCCTTCCAGTATCTGAAGGGGGGCTATAGGGATGCTGGGGAGGGACTCTTCATTAGGGAGCGTAGTGCCAGGACAAGGGGTAACGGGTTCAAACTTAAACGGGGGAAGTTTAGATTAGATATAAGGAAGAAATTCTTTCCTGTTAGGGTGGTGAGGCACTGGAAGGGGTTGCCCAGGGAGGTTGTGAGTGCTCCATCCCTGGAAGCGTTCAAGGCCAGGTTGGAAGAAGCCTTGGGTGAGATGGTTTAGTGTGAGGTGCCCCTGCCCATGGCAGGGGGGTTGGAACTAGATGATCTTAAGGTCCTTTCCCTAACTATTCTATGATTCTAAGAAAGCCAAAATTATTTGCTTCCGAATGGGAAAATCCTGACACAGGAAGGGAAACTCAGTTAACTTGGATGGTATTACCTAAAGGGTTTAAAAACAGTCCAGCAGTTTTTGGAAATCAGCACTGGAACTAGAGTCATGGAAGCCATCTGCTCAGACGGGGACTCTGTTACAATATGTGGATGACTTATTAATTGCTACAGAAATGAAGGAAGAATGTATCCAGTGGATGGTGGAATTATTAAAATTTCCTAGGACTGAATGGTTATCGGGTGTCCAAACAAAAGGCCCAACTAACCCAAACCCGAGTTTCCTACCTAGGGGTATGAAATAACAGGAGGACAGAGAGAACTTGGAGCTGCTAGAAAAGAAGCCATTTGTCAGGCTCCACGACCGTTGACCGTCAAGGAGCTCCAGACATTCCTGGGAATGACTGGATGGTGCAGACTTTGGATCCATAATTATGGTGTTCTGGTAAGACCACTATATGAACTGTTGAAGGGAAACCCTCCCTCTTTAGAATGGACTGATACAGCAGAGGGGGCTTTTAGAAATTTAAAAACAGAGCTAATGAGAACTGCAGCTCTGCGACTTCTGATTGTGACTAAATCCGTTTGGCTATATTCCCATGAAGAACAGGGAATAGCTTTGGGGGTCCTTGCTCAGAAACTAGGACCCTATAGAAGGGCAGTGGCATAGTTTTCAAAACAGCTGGATAAAGCGAGCAAAGGATGGCCCGGATGCGCAAGAGCTGTGGCGGCAGTTGTCAAATTGTGGTCACTAATGTTGTGAATCCAGCATCCTTTTTGCGGGAGCAATCAACGGAACCACTAACACATGCCTGGTTGGCCCCTATAGAGATTGTATATTCGAGCCGATCAGACTTGAAAGAGAAACCTCTGGAAGATGCTGATTCTTGGTTTACTGATGGTAGTAGCTTCATGAATAATGGTGAACGAAAGGCAGGATATGCCATTACCACCATTTCACAGGTAATAGAAGCTAAACCTTTACCGGAGAACACCTCTGCCCAGAAGGCAGAAATAATGGCATTAACAAGAGCCCTGGAATTGGCTACCGATAAAAGGATAAATATTTGGACTGATTCTAAATACGCATTTGGTGTGGTATACGCACATGGTGCTATCTGGAAAGAACGAGGACTTTTGAGCACACAAGGGAAACAGATTAAACATGCTACAGAAATGCTACGACTACTGGAAGCTGTTCAGCTACCTGAAGAAGTAGCTATTATGTACTGTAAAGGACATCAACAAGGTGACTCCGATCAGGAAATTGGAAATAATTTGGCCGATTTTGAAGTCAAACTGGCATCTGAGCAATCTCAAATCATGTCCTTAATCCCTGACAGCAAACTAACAATTGAGAAATCTAAACCTAGGTATTCAGAAGAGGATAGAAAATTAATTGAAGATCTAAAAGGACAGGAAAACAAAGAGGGTGGGGTTCAGATATCTGATGGGCGAATTGTAATCCCCTATAACCAACTCTGGAAGTTAGTTCAGGAGGAGCATAATAAAACTCATTGGGGTAGTAACTCTTTGTATATATACTTAAATAAACAAATTGTAAGAAGAAATCTATAGACTATAGTTCAATTAGTGACAAAACAATGTCAGCTATGTCTTAAGAATAATCCTAAAACTGAAAATAGAAAACTTCTGCTCCCAGTTGTCCCAATTTGATATCTGGGACAGCAGTGGCAAATAGATTTTTCTGAATTACCGAGAAAAAGAGGTTATCGGTATTTGTTGGTGTTAATGGGTACTTTTTCAGGCTGGCCAGAAGCATTCTGTTGTAGGATAAATAATGCAGAACAAGTGATTAAAACATTATTTAACGAGATAATACCTCGATTTGGAGTGCCAGCGGCTATTTCTTCTGACTGAGGTTCACACTTTAGTGCAAAATTGTCACAAGAAATTAGCAGAAGATTAGAAATTGATTGGCAACTACATGTTCCATACAGGCCTCAGGCCAGTGGGCAAGTAGAAAAAATGAACCATCTGATTAAACAACAGATTAGTAAAATATGTCGGGAAACAAATTTATATTGGTACCAAGGTTTACCACTGGCTCTATTAAGAATTCGAACTAAACCTTGGTCAAAAGAAGAGGTTAGCCCGTTAGAATGTCAAACAGACCACCGCCTTGTGCGTTGCAAACTGAATTTCCACTTCAAGCCCAAACCTAAGAGGGGCGGCATTCCGAGGAGGAGGCTCAATGTTAATAATCTCCAAATAGCTGCAGTGAGGGACAGCTTTCAGGCTAACCTTCAAACTAGGCTTGAAGACCAGCTTATAGATGCTTCTCCTGAAGCGCTTTGGCAACATATTAAAAATAGCATCCTGCAGTCCTCTGTAGAATCCATTGGGTTCTCCTTAAAGAAAAACAAAGACTGGTTTGACGATAGCAAGCAGGAGGTCCAGGAATTGCTGACAAAGAAGAGATATGCTCATCAAGCACACCTTGCTCAGCCACTTTGCCATGTAAGAAAAGCAGCCTTTTGTCTTGCATGTAGCAATCTCCAACAGAAACTTTGAGACATCCAGAACAAGTGGTGGCTCAACCTAGCAGAAAAGACTCAATTATGTGCAGATCTGGGTGACCACAGAGGATTCTATGAGGCTCTGAAGGCAGTGTATGGACCCACATTTCAGGTTCAAAGCCCCTTACTTATTGCAGATGGCCAAACGCTTCTTGCAGATAAAATCTCCATCCTGAATCGTTGGTCTGAACATTTTCAAACACTCTTTAGTGCTAACCGTGTAGTCCAAGGCGAAGGAATCCAGCACATTCTACAACATGCAGTGAAAAATGAATTGGATTTAGCCCCTACCATGGAAGAGACTCTTAAGGCTATAAAGCAGCTGAAAACTGGCAAGGCAGCTGGGGTTGACGGAGTCCCACCTGAAATCTGGAAGCATGGAGGCCAAGCACTTCATGCTAAATTTCATGAGCTAGTTGTGTGCTGTTGGAAACAAGGTAAATTACCATCAGATTTTTGTGATGCAATCATCATCACTCTGTATAAGAAAAAAGGTGTAAAGTCAGACTGCTCAAGCTACCGAGGTATAACTCTGCTCTCCATTGCTGGAAAAATTCTTGCAAGAATACTATTGAACAGATTAGTACCCGCTATCGCAGAAGAACTTCTACCTGAAAGTCAGTGTGGTTTCAGAGCTAATAGAAGTACCACAGACATGGTATTTGTTCTCAGACAACTGCAGGAGAAGTGTAGAGAACAGAATAAGGGGCTCTATGTAACTTTCATTGATCTCACCAAAGCTTTTGACACTGTGAGCAGAAAAGGCCTGTGGCTGATCTTGGAACGATTAGGTTGTCCCCCCAAGTTCCTCAAAATGATTATTCTGTTACATGAGGATCAGCAAGGCCAAGTTAGATATGGCGATGCACTCTCTGAGCCCTTCCCAATAACCAGTGGTGTGAAACAAGGTTGCATTCTCGCACCAACTTTATTCACAATCTTCTTCAGCATGATGCTCCAAAGGGCTACGGTAGACCTTGATGAACAAATTGCAACCCTGGACTTTAGCAGGGCAAACTTTGGCCTTTTCAAGCAATTGCTAGGGGAAATCCCATGGGCAAGGCTGTTTGAAGGTAAAGGGGCCCAAGATAGTTGGTTGGCATTCAAGGACTGCTTTTTCCGAGCTCAAGATGGGAGCATCCCGACACGTAGGAAGTCAAGGAAGAGGGCCAGGAGACCTGCGTGGCTAAATAGGGAATTGCTGGGTATGCTCAAGTGGAAGAGGAGAGTTTACAGGTCATGGAAGGAGGGGCTGGCCACTTGGGAGGAATATAAGGCTGCTGCTAGAGGATGTAGGAAGGCAGCTAGGATGACTAAGGCCTCCTTAGAATTAAACCTCGCGAGAAGAGTCAAGGACAGCAAAAAGAGCTTTTTCAAATACATGGCAAATAAAACTAACACCAGAGGCAATGTAGGCCCACTGATGAACGGGATGGGTGCCCTGGTGACAGAAGATACAGAGATGGCAGAGTTACTGAATGCCTTCTTTGTCTCTGTCTACTCTGCTGCAGGCAGTCCTGAAGAGCCCTGTACCCTTGAGACCTTAGATGAAGTCAGGTGAACGGAGCGGTTTGCCTTAGTCGATGAGGACTGGGTTAGAGACCAGTTGAGCAGTCTGGACATCCATAAATCCATGGGTCCAGATGGGATGCACCCGCGGGTGCTGAGGGAACTGGCAGAAGTCATTGCTAGACCACTCTCCATCATCCTTACCAAGTCTTGGGAAACGGGAGAGGTGCCTGAGGACTGGAGGAAAGCAAATGTCACTCCAGTCTTCAAAAAGGGCAAGAAGGAGGACCCGGGTAACTATAGACCGGTCAGCCTCACCTCCATCCCTGGGAAAGTGATGGAACACCTTATCCTTGGTGCCATCTTAAGGCATATCAAGGATAAGAGGGTTACGAGGGGCAGTCAACATGGCTTCACCAAGGGGAAATCATGCTTGACCAATCTTGTTGCAGAATGAATCTAAGAGCAGGACCATAGAGTTCTGGAGGACTGTGCAAGCAAGGCAGGGGGTGGCCCCCACAGGTGGCCGGAGACCAGACCTGGGAGGAGAATGTGGAGGAAGCTGTGGGGGGCTAACCCATACTGTTGTGCCAAGAAGGAGTGGCTGAATACCACTCCTATATATGTGTGAACTGCGTCACAAATAAAGTAGAAGTTGATAATGATAACCCATATTGGGTTGGCCTGTCTGCTTCTCCTCGCCGCTTACACAATCTCTTAGCCTTTTATGAGGAAATAACACGGTGGATGGATGATGGCAGAGCGGTGGATGTGGTCTACCTTGACTTCAGCAAAGCATTTGACACAGTCTCCCACAGCATCCTCACAGCTAAATTGAGGAAGTGTGGTCTGGATGATCAGGTAGTGAGGTGGACTGTGAACTGGCTAAAGGAGAGAAGCCAGAGAGTTGTAGTCTATGGGGCAGAGTCTAGTTGGAGGCCTGTAACTAGTGGAGTGCCTCAAGGGTCAGTACTGGGACCAGTATTATTTAATATATTCATCAGTGATTTAGATGAGGGAATTGAGTGTACTATCAGCAAGTTTGCTGATGACACTAAGCTGGGAGGAGTGGCTGACACGCCAGAAGGCTGTGCTGCCATCCAGCGAGACCTGGACAGGCTGGAGAGTTGGGCAGGGAATAACTTGATGAAGTATAACAAGGGAAAGTGTAGAGTCCTGCATCTGGGCAGGAACAACCCCAGGTTCCAGTATAGGTTGGGAAACGACCTGTTAGAGAGCAGTGTAGGGGAGAGGGACCTGGGGGTCCTAGTGGACGACAGGATGACCATGAGCCAACACTGTGCCCTTGTGGCCAAGAAGGCCAATGGCATCCTGGGGTGTATTAGAAGGGGGGTGGTTAGTAGGTCGAGAGAGGTCCTCCTTCCCCTCTACTCTGCCCTGGTGAGACCGCATCTGGAATATTGTGTCCAGTTCTGGGCCCCTCAGTTCAAGAAGGACAGGGAGCTGCTGGAGAGAGTCCAGCGCAGGGCAACGAAGATGATTAAGGGAGTGGAGCATCTCCCTTATGAGGAAAGACTGAGGGAGCTGGGTCTCTATAGTTTGGAGAAGAGGAGACTGAGGGGTGACCTTATTAGTGTCTATAAATATATAAAGGGGGAGTGTCGCGAGGATGGAGCCAGGCTCTACTCAGTGGCAAACAATGATAGGACAAGGGGTAATGGGTACAAACTGGAACACAAGAGGTTCCACTTAAACTTGAGAAGAAACTTCTTCTCAGTGAGGGTGACGGAACACTGGAACAGGCTGCCCAGGGAGGTTGTGGAGTCTCCTTCCCTGGAGACATTCAAAACTGGCCTGGACACATTCCTGTGTAACATTATCTAGGTGTTCCTGCTCTGGCAGGGGGATTGGACTAGATGATCTTTTGAGGTCCCTTCCAATCTCTAGCATACTGTGATACTGTGACTGTGAAAACGGCATTTATATTCGATATAGTACTGATGGTAGCCTATTCAATCTAAGGCGACTGAAGGCCCACACTAAGACCCTAAATCACCTTGTCTGTGAACTGCTTTTTGCTGATGATGCCGCCCTTGTTGCCCACACAGAAGCAGCTCTGCAGCGTTTAACATCTTGCTTTGTGGAGGCGGCTGAGCTTTTTGGGCTGGAAGTCAGCTTGAAGAAGACAGTAGTTCTCTACCAACCTGCACCACAAAGAAGATTACCATCATCCCCACATTACCATTGGCGAGTCAGAGCTTAAGTCAGTTCAGCTCTCTGGGAAGCATTATTTCCTCGGATGCCACGATCGACAAAGAGATAGACAGCAGAATAGCAAAGGCATATAGAGCCTTCAGAAAACTCCATAAAAGAGTCTGGTGCAATAAATACCTGAAGAAAAGTACAAAGATCAGTGTCTATAGAGCCATTGTACTGTCTACTCTTTTATATGGGTCTGAATCATGGGTCATCTACCGCCATCACCTGCGACGACTCGAATGCTTTCATCAGCGCTGCCTCTGTGCAATTCTAAACATCCATTGGACTGACTATGTGTCAAATGTTACTGTCTTCAAACAGGCAGGTGTCACCAGTATTGAGGCCACATTGCTGAAATTGCAGCTGCGCTGGGCAGGGCACGTCTCTAGGATGAAGGATCACTGCCTCCCTAAGATTGTGTTTTACGGTGAACTTGCCACCGGTAGCCGCAAGAGAAGTGCCCCAAAGAAGAGATATAAGGACTCCCTGAAACAATACCTTAGCCTTGGCCATATTGACTACCATCAGTGGTCCACCTTGGCCTCCAATCAGGAGACTTGGAGACACACCATACATAATGCCGTTGACTCCTTTGAGAACTCACGCAGAACTAGTCTCGAGGAGAAAAGACAGCATAGAAAGAATTGGGCCCCGCCTATACCACCCAAGGAGACCTTTCACTGTGCTTTTTGCAGCCGGATTTGCCTATCTCACATTGGCCTTTTCAGTCATCAGCGCGCTTGTAGTAAGCGTGGGTAAAGCCCTTTGCAAAGTCAAGCCATGATGATGATGATGATGATGACGATGATGACGACGATGACTGCTTAGAACAGCCTCTTTGAGAGATCCCTGTGTTTGAAGTTAGGTTAGTCAAATATTGTCACTCCTGTGAAATAACTTTGCTTGTAGCTTTTTGGATAATTTCTGCCCAGTGAGAATATACAGTGCTTCCTGGCTGAGTAAATGCATAGAATCATAGAATAGTTAGGGCTGGAAAGGACCTTAAGTTCATCTGGTTCCAACCCCCCTGCCATGGGCAGGGACACCTCACACTAAACCATATCACCCAAGGCCTCGTCCAACCTGGTCTGAACGCTGCCAGGGATGGAGCATTCACATCCTCCCTGGGCAACCTATTCCAGTGCCTCACCACCCTAACAGGAAAGAATTTCCTCCTTATATCCAATCTAAACTTCCTCTGTTTAAGTTTTAACCCGTTACCCCTTGTCATATCACTACAGTCCCTAATGAAGAGTTCCTCCCCAGCATCCCTATAGGCCCCCTTCAGATACTGGAAGGCTGCTTATGAGGTGTCCTGGGTTCAGCAGTAGCAGTCATGTTTCTCCTTCTTGGTAGCTGGTGCAGTGCAGTGTTTTGACTTTCGGCCTGGGAACAGAACTGATAACAAGGATGTTTTGGTTTGGCCAAGGTCTTTGTGAGCCTCATGCTCTGCCAGGGAGGAGGGGAAGCTGGGAGGAAGCAGAGACAGGACACCTGACCCAAACTGACCAAAGAGGTATTCCATACCACAGCACGTCATGCCCAGGATGTAACTGGGAGTTAGCCGGAAGGGCTGGGAGACTGCAGGGTTGGAGGAGGTATCGGTCGGAGCTTGGTCGGGCTTGGGGGCCGAGTTATCGGTCAGCTGGTGCTGAGGTGTTGTATTCTCTTCCCTTGTTATTTCCTTTATCATTATTATCATTGGTGGTAGCAGTAGTGATTTGTGTTATGCCTTGGTTACTAAACTGTTCTTAACCCGTGGGAGTTGCATTCTTTTCGATTCTCCTCTCCGTCCCTCCGAGAGCAGGGGGAGGGCAAGAAAGGGGGGGGAAGTGAGCGAACAAATACCTGACTGGGTTTAAACCACGACATGAGGTCTTCACACAGCCTTCTCTTCTCCAGGCTGAGCAGCCCCAACTTTCTCAGCCTATCTTCATACGGGAGGTGCTCCAGTCCCCTGATCATCCTTGTGGCCCTTCTCTGGACTTGTTCCAACAGTTCCATGTCCTTTTTATGTTGAGGACACCAGAACTGCACACAATACTCCAGGTGAGGTCGTTTCTTTAGGAGTTAAATTATTATTTGGAAGTACAGTCATCACTTTGGCTCTTTCCATCTCTTATCCAATTACAGCCTTTTATTGGTAGAATCGAGCAAAACCTTAAATTTGTGTATATTAAGTCTCTGCACTGCAGAATCCACCACACAAATTTTCTTAGGAGCCAGAAGTGATGCTGTCCTCTTTAAAGGTCACTGGGCTGGAGTAGCATGCATGCTGATGTTTACTGCTGAAGTACTTGGGAACTGGGGGAGGGAACCAAAAACTTTGTCTTTTTGAACTTAATCTTCATAGAATCCTAGAATGGCTTGTGTTGGAAGGGACCTTAAAACTCATCTCGTTCCACCTCTTCTGGATGCGCTCCAACAGCTCCACATTCCTCTTGTGCTGTTGCCCCAGAGCTTGATGCAGGACTGTGGGTGGGGGTGTCTCCCCAGAATACAGCAGAGGGGAAGAATCCCCTCGACCTGCTGTTCATGCTGCTGGAGATGCAGCCCATTCTGTCAGCATGCTGTAAGATCTAGAGGGAAAGCTATTGGCAATTCTGCTGGTCGTGTGCTGTGCAGACACGTGTGTAGAGTGAGCATTTTCTCGCATGAAGGCTTGCTACCAAGGTCCTTCATTCACCTGCTGTGGCCAAGGAGAACTGGTGTATGTATGAAAGGCAGAGCTGATGTTATGGCTTGTGGGAAGTGTTGCTGATTTAGTATAATCAAATTTTAAAAAGCAGCTGGGCTGAGGTGCAGGAGAAATCTGGAAGAATTTAGTGCTATGGTAACCGCCAAGGCTGCTGGTAAGTGGAAACAAGACCGTTCTGCCTGAATCACTAGCATGTGTCTGTGGTTTGTTTGGTGGTTTGTTGGGGTTCTTTTTGTTTCTCTGCTCTATTTGGAATTGATCTACTGATGCAGTATTTTTCTGATCTGGTTGGGGGGGCAGTCGCAAGTATTCCATGTTCACTGCTGAGAAGATGGTTTTAGGTGGTCACTTTTGCCTGGTTTTATTTAAGGTATATATTTTATGTATGATGGATAATGGGTTTAAATGTATCATTACCCAGACCCCTAAAAAAGATTATTTTTTTTTACTTATTTTTTTTTTCCTTCCTGTTTGAAGTGGGTGCTAACTTTTCTGTGCACCCTCTTCTAAGAGTCTCTTGGAATCCCTCAAAAAGAGACTGCAGTTAATGGATACCTCAGATAGAGTCTGTCCACACCTGAAACCTCCAAAACCAGGGATGATATAGGCACACAGGCTCTGCAGAGGTTTACATTGAATGATATTTAATGTTATAATTTATTCATAAAAAAAAAAAAGCAAACAAGCAAGTAGTAGGTCTGTAAGTACTGCTTAACTAGTTCTGAATTTGTTGTATACACAAAACTGGCTTGGAGTATTTGGAACCGAGGACGTGAGCAGCTGTTCAGCTCAGTTCTCATCTGCAGTGAAAAAAAAACCAAAACCCAAACCAAACAAAAAGCAATAATAGAGACCAGGAAGGGGAAGAATAGAAACCAAAATCAAGGACGTCATTATACTGTTGTCTGTAATAATCACCATGTGCATTTGTGTTGTGAATGACGGAATGACGCTCGCAGTTCTGGTTTCCCCTGGCTTCTCAAAGAGGATAACAGAACTAGAAGTGTAGCAAGAGTATTAAGATGTATAGAGGAGCTTCCATAAGATGAACAACTGAGTGGACTGTGAGTAGTCAAACATGAGAAGAGACCATTGCAGAGTAGGTTATGAATGAGGACCGTCAGAACCTTGAGTAAAGTTAACAGATAAATGCTCTTCCCCTGTCTTCTAATTCTTAAAATGCAAGCGTCAAGCAAAGCTAGCTTGGACCGTAATTGAGTGGTGGATGTTGTCTTTTTAAAGAGCTTGCAAAGGTTCAGAAAGTGGTCAAATTAATGGGAGGAAATCTATTGAGGTGTGAAATACAGAAAGAACACCTTTGGAAATATGTAAAATGTGTTGGACAACGAAAGAATGCTCTTGGAAAGTACAACCGTTTGCTGTATCCTGTGCATCCACTGCCAGCTGTTCCTGGAGGCAATACCTTAAGCTAGATAGACATTTGTCCCCATATACTATAGATGCCCTTAGGTATTTTTTACGTTCTTGTTAACCACCTATATAAGTGGGGGTATTTTTTCTGATATATGGAGTAAAAAAAAAACAAACAACAAAACCAAAAAAAAAAACCAAAACCAACAAAAACACAACCCACAAAGGACAAAACAAAACCAACAACAAAACTCAAAATCCCCACTAGTTTAGTTGCCAATTGCTTTCCAGTCCTCTTCCTACACATGAACAGCAAAAGAGTAGCTGTAGTTCTATACTGGAAAGCTGTCAGTCACTAAAGCAGACTGGCATTTTATCTTGCATTCAAGAAAAGACTGAAAAAGTAATGGGAAAATGATTTCAACATTGACCTTAAATGAGTGTGGATTGGGTTTTTTGTTTTTTACTGCTCTGTTTCTGCTGCAGGAAATCTGGTGGCTTGGCCATTCTGTGTTTGACTGATACTTTATTTGGTTTTTTGAAGGTACATAGGAGTAGGACTTTCTGCTCAAGGGGTCAGCATGAACAGGCTTCCTGGTAAGTCAATGTTCAAGTTTGTTCTGGTTATCAGTCTTGTCCTGGGTTCAGCTGTAACAGTTATTCCTTCTTAGTAGCTGGTGCAGTGCTGTGTTTTAGCTTTAGCCTGAGAACAATGCTGATAACACACTGATGCTTTTAGTTGTTGCTAAGTAATGTTTACTCCGATCAAGGACTTTTTGAGTCTCATGCCCTGCCAGGGAGGAGGGGAAGCCAGGAGGAAGCAGAGACACGGGACACCTGACCCAAACTAGCCAAAGGGGCATTCCGTCCCACAGCACATCATGCCCAGTATAGAAAGTGGGGGGAGTTACCTGAAAAGCCCAGATGGCTCCTCAGGTTGGGCAGGCTCCTCAGGTCAGCGGGTGGTGAGCAACTGTATTGGGCATCACTTGTGTTGGGTGACTTCTTGATCCCAGTCCTTGATTGAGCTGCGGATATGAGAAAATATTTCAGCTGATTGCTCTGATGCTGGGACAATGGGGCTGATGGTCACGAACTAGAAGGTAGGGAAGCCAAGCAGCTGGGATCACTTCCTAGGGAAGGGGGAACTGACAAAGCAATTGCAAAAGAGAAATGAGCCCTCAGGCTTTGGAGGTGGCTCTTGGCAGCTATGAAAGAAAGGTTTCCATACAAGGATGATGTTATGTGTCGGTCAGCAGAGCGGACCACGATAGAGAGAAGCATCCAGTCTCTGAGGGAATCAGCCATTGTAGAGATGATCTGTCGTAGGCCGGATGCAAGGAATGCGCCTGTAGATCCAGATGAAGTCGAATGTAAATGACCCGTAGTCCTGGGTTCAGCTATAGCAGTCACTTTTCTCCTTCTTAGTAGCTGGTGCAGCGCTGTGTTTTTGACTTTCATCCTGGGAACAACGCTGATAACACTGATGTTTTTAGTGGTTGCTAAGTAACGTTTACTCTGACCAAGGACTTGTAGTCTCGTGCTCTGCCAGTGAGGAGGGGCATGGGAAGCCTGGAGGAAGCAGAGCCAGGACACCTGACCCAAACTAGCCAAAGGGGTATTCCATCCTACAGCACATCATGCCCTGTATGTAAACTGGGAGGAGTTACCTGAAAGGCCCAGATGGCTGCTCGGGTCAGGCAGGGTATCAGTTGGCACATGGTGAGCAACTGTATTCTCTCCCCTTATTATTTCCCTTATCATTATTATAATTGGTGGTAGCAGTAGTGATTTTATGTTATACCTTAGTTACTGGACTGTTCTTATCTCAACCCGTGGGATTTACATTGTTTCCATTCTCTTCCCCATCCCTCTGGGAGCAGGGGGCATGAAGGGGGGAGCGTGTGAGTGGCTGCGTGGTTCTGAGTTACCGGCTGGGCTTAAACCATGAAAACAGTTTTGTTTGGGTTTGTTTTGTTTTTTGTTTTTTGTTTTTTTTCCCCTGTCATCTTTCACAGATCCCAGGGCATCTTTCTACTTCAATTCTGTCTAAAGAAGTTAATTTCCATGTATCAGTTTATGCTTCTGTTGTTCCTCTCTGTGACTCCAGTGACAAATGAAGGACTTGTGCTACAGGACTTAGTCCCAATGGTAAATATAAATATGCAAGATGGGACCTCACTGAATCTTCTGATCTGAAGCTAATTCAGTTATGCATCAGTCCTGCCTGAAAGGTGTGTGTCTAAACCAGCATTCCATTACCTTTCTGGCAGTGTTAAAGGACAGGTTGGATGGAGTCTTGGGTGACATGGTTTAGTGTGTGCTATATCTGTCCATGGCAGGGAGGTTGAACTAGATTATCTTAAGGTCCTTTTCAACCGTAACTATTCTGTGTGATTCTGTAACTTATTCCAGCACTGTACTTGTGTTGGAAACTTTTCCTGATGACTAAGCTGAATCTCCCATGTAGTCAAAGTCCATTACTCTTGGATCATGTGGAGGTGGAGAATAACTAATTTCTTTCATCTTTGTGTACATGAAGACCTTTATCACTGCTTTGTGGTCTTCTCTCTGACCAAATATCCCTGGCTCTTCATTCACCCTGTCCCTATTTGCCATGTTTTCTTGATTTGTCACAATGTGTGGTGACCTTTTCCTGAACTCTAACCACTGGGTGTATCACAAGCACCAGTGTCTTACTCCCTGTACTGAAAGAAAACATTGAAATTCAGAGCAAGTTCAGGAAGTGGCTGTTATCCCACACTGAAGACGTGCAAAAGAAAATCCTTGCCAAGCTTTCACAGTTTCTAAGGCTTAAACAGAAATGGGAAGGGAACAACCTGAGAAAAGAAGGGCCTCCCACTGGCTTCTAGAGCAACCAGCAAGCGCCCTGAAATATGGGATTAAATTGAGTCTGATTTCAAATCCTCCTGGCTAAGTCAACATTTTGGACATCCAGCTTGATTTTTCTATCTTAAGAAGTAATTGCTATTAAGCTTGTTTAACTGTTCATGCAGCTGATCAAGCTGTCTTAAAATACCTTATGGTATTTGCCCTGCTGCAAAGCTCTTCCAGAACCATACTTAAAAATAGTTGACCAAAATGTCACATGGGATTTCTGTGCACTGTCTTAGTGTAAGGTCTTACACCATGGAACTTGTACTTCTTTGCCTCTTTAGTAAATATACCTCAGCTATAACTTCTACTCTATTTGCTATGTTGAGGAAATAAAGCAAATCAAAGTTTTGCTTTTAGTTTAGATGTAATTTTAATGCTGTGTCGTGGTTTAAACCCAGTCAGGTAACTTGTTCACTCACTCCCAGTGAGTGGTGCCGAGCTGACAACAATCGAGGTCTGTGTCCGTCTCCCCCCCCCCCCCCCCCCCCCCCCGCACCGGGGCTCTCCCCTTCCCCGCTCCCGGAGGAACGGGGAGGAGGATCCAGAGAGTGCAACTCCTACGGGTTGAGACAAGAACAGTCCAGCAACAAATCACCACCGCTACTATCAGCTAAAACAATGATAAGGGAAAATAACAAGGGAAGAGAATACGATACCACCGGCCAAGAAAGCGAGTTCCACCCGGAAGCCCCTGTCCTTCCGGGTAACTCCCAGTTACCCCCCCACCCCGGGCATGATGTGCTGTGGTATGGAATACCTCCCCGGCTAGCCCGGGTCAGGCGCCCCGTCTCTGCTTCCTCACAGCTTCCCCTCCTCCCTGGCAGAGCATGAGCCTCACAGAGTCCTTGGTCAGGGTAAACATCACTTAGCAACAACCGAAAACATCGGCTTCACCAACACTGTTCTCAAAACTAGAAGTCAAAACACAGCACTGCACCAGTTAACACAAAGGAAAAACATGACTGCTACTGCTGAACCCAGGACATGCTGTAGTCTATCCTTCTTGCAACTTGTTAACACATTAGGAAGACAGATGGGTGGGAAAGGTCAAGGGAAGTGATTCTGCCCTTCTGCTCTGGTGAGACACACACCCCTTTCGTGGTTTATACCCTAGCCAGACAGCTTGTTCACTCACTCCCAGTGAGTGGTGCCAGGCTGAGAGCAATCGCCCCCCCCCCCCCCCCCCCAGGCTCTCCCCTTCCCCATGCTCCCGTGAGGGATGGGGAGGAGGATCGAACGAGTGCAACTCCCACGGGTTGAGACAAGAACAGTCCAGCAACCAATGTACAACACATATCACCACCGCTACCACCAACGACAACAATGATAAGAGAAAATAACAAGGGAAGAGAATACAATACCACTTGCCAAGAAACAAGTCTGACCCTGTCCTTCCAGGTAACTCCCAGTTACCCCCCACCCCGGGCATGACGTGCTGTGGTATGGAATACCTCTTTGGCTAGCCTGGGTCAGGCGCCCCGTCTCTGCTTCCTCCCGGCTTCCCCTCCTCCCTGGCAGAGCATGAGCCTCACAAAGTCCTTGGTCAGGGTAAACATTACTTAGCAACAACCGAAAACATCAGTATCACCAGCACTGTTCCCAGGCTGGAAGTCAAAACACAGCACTGCCCCAGCTACCACAAAGGAGAAAAATGACTGCTACTGCTGAACCCAGGACAACCCCCCACCCCCCTGGAGTATTGAATCATCTGGCTCTGGAGTCCTCAGTACAGGAAAGGCGTGGACCTGTTGGAGAAGGGCCCAAAGGAGGGACACAAAAATGATCAGAGGGCTGGAGCACCTCTCCTGTGAGGAAAGGCTGAGAGAGTTGGGCTTGTTCAGCCTGGAGAAGTGTCCTGGGTTCAGCTGTAGCAGTTATTTTTCTCCATCCTAGTAGCTGGTGCAGTGCTGTGTTTGGGTGGGTTTTGGTTGGTTGGTGCTGAGCAATTGGATTGTGCATCACTTGTGTTTATTAGGTTTTGGTTTGTCTTCTTGTTGTGGGTTTTTTTTTTCCCTTTTTAGTTTTATATTCTCACCTCTTGTTATTTCCCCTATCGTTATTATTAGTAGTGCTATAATATACCTTAGTTACTGGACTGTTCTTATCTCAACCTGTGAGGTTTACGTTCTTTTGAATCTCCTCCCCATCCCTCTGGGAGCAGGGGGAGGAAGGGGGGGGAGTGAGCGAGTGGCTTTGTGGTTCTGAGTTACCGGTTGGGTTTAAACCACGACAAGAAGAGAAGACTCTGGGGAAACCTTATTGCGGCCTTTCAGTTCTTAAAAGGGGCCTATAAGAAAGATGGGGAGAGACAGCAGGGCCTGTTGCAACAGGGTGAGGGGTGATGGTTTTAAACTAAAAGAGGGGGGATTCGGGCTGGATTTGAGGAAGAAATTTTGTACAATGAGGGTGGTAAAATCCTAGCACAGGTTGCCCAGAGAAGTGGTGGATGCACCATCCCTGGAGACATTCCAGGCCAGGCTGGATGTGGTTCTGGGCAACCTGATCTAGAAGAAGATTTCTCTGCTCATTGCAGGGGGATGGACTGCATGAGCTTTGAAGGTTCCTTCCAACCCAGTCTGTTTTGTGATTCTATGAAAAAAAGGATCAGGAAGCAGTGGCAGTCCAAGCTGTTGACAGTGTAGACTCCACATGTCAAGGCTGGGCAAGCAGGCATCAGGCTATGGGCAGGCTGCCTGTTGTGCTCTGTGCACATCGGGCTGAAGTAAAGCTACTCGTGTGATGCTTGTGGAGTGTGTAGGGAACCTTGGAGCACCACAGAGAAACCCAAATTCTGTTCCTTCTATCTGTTATTATCCATAAGGAAGGTTTAATGCTGTAAAGAAACATGGAGACATTCAATTTACCTGCCCCTCAACCCCCTGCTTTGCTCTTAGTGTTGTAGCTCTTAAAGAACTTGAGGCCATTGAGGTTTCTAGTTAAACCACTCAAATTATTCAAGAATGGCTGAAGGAAGCCTTGTGATCTCTTAGGAGAGGTTTGAGTACTTGCTTTTACATGATCATTGCTTATAATCCTCTTTGCTTGCCTGTTTTCTTTGCATTTTCTACTTGCACTTTGTTGGGTCCTCCTCAGGACTAAGCACCAGGGACCTTTGAGTGTAAGCGGCGAGGAGAAGCAGACAGGCCAACCCAATATGGGTGATAAGCAAACTTCTACTTTATTTGTGACGCAGTTCACATATATATAGGAGTGGTATTCAGCCACTCCTCCTTGGCACAACAGTATTGGTTAGCCCCACACAGCTTCCTCCACATTCTCCTCCCATGTCCGGTTTCCGGTTACCTGTGGGGGCCACCCCCTGCCTTGCTCGCACAGTCCTCCAGGGCTCTATGGTCCTGCTCTTAGAGTCATTCTGCAACAATTCCCCCCTTTTTCTTTGTGCGAGCAAGGCATTGTGGGTTATTCTGTTCACCTGTTTTATCACACAACTATAAGCAAGTCTAATAGCTACGATGATTAACCTAACAATGATACATAAGTGCAATACTTTAAACCGCAGTGTTTGACTCAACCTGTAATGCCCCGTGAAGACAACCATCTAGTTATTCTTAGGATATTGCTCATTTACTATTGTTGGGTAAGCTGAGCCAGGGTTCTCAGCTGTGCGTGCATCAAATTAGCATAATCAGAGAGACTCATACAACACATTCCATCAAACTCTTCACGTCCATGTCCCTGTTCCAACAACAAAAGGTTCTGCAGTGTTGCATGTCTTACAGAGTCAACATTAAAACAAATCAGAAATCGCCTTCGATGTAGAATTGTCTGCTTAGCAACTCAGCAACCCAGTCTGCTTAGTTGAGCCAAGGCCCCAGCTGAAGCACTTACAGTGATTTGGCATATTATGATTGGATACATGTTTTGAAGACCCTTAGTGACTAACATATAATTGGTTAAACACAGGTGTGAGAACTCAACCTTGAAAGCTTGCCAACAGTCCACAGTTCTCATTAACTTGATGAATTCCAGCCTCTTATCTTGCTTGCTTAAGCTTCTTCAGGCCTCTCATGGCCTTGCTGTATCTTTCAGGACTATTCAAAGTTTATGTACCAATTATGCATTCTCCCGTGAGAACACTGTCTCCACATCTTCCCCCCTTACCTTTTTATATATGGTTTGGATGACCCTACTTGAGCAGGGGATCTGGGCTAGATTATATCTCCAACATATGCCAACTAGAGGCTGCTGGGCCTGCCCCTTTTTTCTGCTGTATGTCTCTCTGGTAACAGGCTGTATAGCTCTCTGATCCTTCACATCAAGGTCTGGCATGGCATGTGTCCCCACCGCTCCACGCCTGCTGGGTTGCAGCCAACAGCAGAGCTAAAGGTTCTTCTTGGTGGCAAACACAGAAGCCAACCCAGTCTTGCCCTTGATTGTGGTAGCAGGCATTTGGTCAGCCTCAGTCCTTCCACCTTGTTGTCAATGCACAGTTTCACCTGCTTCATCCAGTAACAAGTCGCTAGTACAGCAAGGCACACACAAATTTACATTAGCAGAGTAACTATTACAGGGTGCAGCAGCATGTTGAAGATGCTGATGGCAGTGAGGGACTAGCCAAAGTCATTTCTTCCCAGTGGAATTCTCCCACCCTCTTAATTTGTTCCATCACCTGCTTTATAAGACTACCATTGTATTAAAATCTTTCTAGCTTTTGCCTTAGCATTTTCTAGCAGCAAATTTCCATACTCTAACATCTCTTTTACAAGTGACAAATCTATACAATACAAGGTGCAGTTTCTTATTAGCAACTAGCTAGTAAATACAGGTGGTTTTATACACAAAATCACAACCTCTAATAATAGCTGTTTTACAAGCACACATATTCAGGATGTTACTTTTCAGTTGCCCCCAAGTGATGTTTTGCAGTTAATCGTTCTTTCTCTTCCTCTGTCTCATTCTGCTTGGGGTATTCACGGTCAGCTCCTGTAGCTGAGGATCAGGTTTTTCCATTCGTCTGTCCAGCTCATGGCAAGGCTTGACAAACTTTGCAGGCAGTCGCCATGGACTTGTAGGCAGGAGGACACAAATATACCCCCCTCCCTCAGGTTATCAGTTCTTCAGTTCTTGAGAAGTAGACTGGTTAAACAGGTTAAATGCAGCATCATTACTCTCTCTCTCTCCCCCCCCCCTTTTTTTTTTTATTTTTTTATTTTTTTCAAAAGCCATCCTGCTGGGCAGCAACTATAGCAGCCTGCCTGCTTCAGCAGCAACCATAAATACCTGCCGGCAACTGCACCTTTACGTTAACCCTTTCATGCCCAAAATGTTAAACAGCTACCCGTTGAAAGCTTTTACATGAACCCAACAACAAGAAAAATACCCAGAACACCGTCTGCCCTCAGCACACACATACAAATACACACACGCGTATGGGATCCCACAAGCACACCACACAATATTTGAAGCACCAAATCCAGATAATCATTACTCCCACTACAGTCCCACGTACAGAACGTGGCACAAGGACCCTGTGGAGACTAACAGCAAACCAGCTCCGAGAAGCATCATTGCAGTGCGAGGTGGCAGGCTCAACCTTAGCGGGTGTCCCCGCAGAGGCTCTCCCTCCCCCACATCGTATGAGGCTTGGGCTTTTATACTGACCAAAATGCACACTCATTCCGACACAGGTGGCCAGCCTGTGCTGGAAGAAGTGGTCAGCAGTATCTACAAAGGTCTCCAAGGGTTGATAGAAGCCTGGACATACTTATATTTACCAACTTCTAGTACATGAGTATCACAGAGAAACTGTATGGGCTCCCCCTGTCAATTGCAAGAAAAAATCATAACATATACAGCTTGAGTGTAAGAGGATTTTAACGCATACGTGGTCACTGTTTGTCAGGCCTCCTTAACTATTTTGAGATCAAGAGCTTCCCACTCTTTAGCCCCCTGCTGTGTAGCAAACACAGGATATGCAAAGATGCCCATTGCAGAAAATTCCCCAGTAATGATCATATCCTTGGTTACCCATTGTTACACCTGAGCGTCTCCAGGGCCAGTAAGTCTAAGCAGACCGACCCAGGAGACGAAGAGTCAAGGTCTGGAAGCAGAGGATATAAATCTGGCTCGGATTCAGGGGATTCGGGGGCTGATCCTGCGCCGGACTCAGGGTCTCCGTTGCTCGCAGCTGTGTCTTTCTTGTCAGATGTCTCTCGTTCGGTATGTAGCCATCTGCAGACCTGGCTCCTCCGTGACTGAGTTAAAAACTTTTTCACTCTAGGGCATAGTGGGTTGGAGAGGCTCGCAGTTCCTTTAAATCTCCCGCTAGCGCATGATCTCTATTTTATACTGCGTGCTTCAAAATGGCGCCCCAATCGATCCGGCGCCGAGGCACCGCCCTCTTTCTTTCGGATTCCTCGACATTTATCATGCGTATACCTTCTAATATACTTTCTCTGTCCTTTTCAAAGTCCCTACTTTCGGAACTGGGGTGGTGGGGGAGCAGGGGGTTACACCTCCTCCGCGGCACCTTCTGATGGGGGGGGGGAAAGGAAAGGGGGGGGGTGGGAAACCCTGTGCTCCCGTGGGTTGGGGGAAACGAGTTGTAATCTTCCCCCGGTTTCAACTGACCGGGGACGTCTGTTCCTAGTTTCTCCATTGCTACCGCGGCAGTTTTCTTTTCTGCCTTGTATCTTTTTATACAGTTTATTGCTTCTCTCCATGGTTTACCGAGTTTCTTTGCCGTTTTATCATCATTTAGCATTGAGTCAAATAGCTCATCACCAAACTTTCGCCACTCACTCTCCTCAAAAACTGTATTAGGATCTACAAAAAATCCCTTAGCCTTCCCTACAGCCACTAGACCTGCTAGCTGCTTTAGAGTCTCAGGCTCAATTCCCCTCTTTTATAAAAAGCACTGTAATAAGTTCAGGGCTCAATTCCCCTCTTTTATAAAAAGCACTGTAATAAGTCCAGGGCTACCTCTCGGTCCATTTTCATGGCCGGCCTTTTCCGGATCGTCTTCTTCTGGGTCGTCCTGTAACCTCGGTCTCCGGATCGGCCTCCCGACGCAGCAGTGTCTGGTTCGTCCCAGCGGTGGACTCCTTTCGGTTAGTCCAAGCACCCGGGTCCGTCACGCCACCGCAGCAGCATTGCCCGCGCTCCCTGGCCGCTGCCGCCGGCGCCGCTCACTTGCCATTCCGGGTCCCCATTAAACCGGGGCCCTGTAATCCGGGTCCCCGTTAAACCGGGGCCCTGTAATCCGGGTCCCTGTTAAACCGGGGCCCTGTAATCCGTATTCCCGTTAACCGGGGCCCTGTAATCTGGGTCCCCGTTAACCGGGGCCCTGTAATCCGGGTCCCTGCTAGTCCGGGCCCTGTATTCCGAGTCCCCGCTAGTCTGGGCCCTGTATTCTGGGTCCCCAGTGACCAGGGCCCTGTAGTCCACGTCCCTGTTCGGGCGCCGTTTGTAAGCGGCGAGGAGAAGCAGACAGGCCAACCCAATATGGGTGATAAGCAAACTTCTACTTTATTTGTGACGCAGTTCACATATTTATAGGAGTGGTATTTAGCCGCTCCTCCTTGGCACAACAGTATTGGTTAGGCCCACACAGCTTCCTTCACATTCTCCTCCCATGTCCGGTTTCCCGTTACCTGTGGGGGCCACCCCCTGCCTTGCTCGCACAGTCCTCCAGGGCTCTCTGGTCCTGCTCTTAGAGTCATTCTGCAACATTTGAGTACTGTTTGATATAGAGTTTTGGGATAAAAGTGGTTCTTATGTAACTTTAGGTGGCACCAAAATGTATATTTGGTTCAACATTTAATACATTTTATGGCAATTTGGATATGTTACTATTACTTCTACTAGATCGGTAATGGCAAGACTGTCTCTGCAGTGTCCTGGTGGAGTTATTCAGTGAAAAGTTAGTATATAACCCAACTCCACATTTAAACCTTTAACCTTGCTAGCCAGGAGGAGATACAACTTTTCAGGAAATTTCTTTTATTTGTGCAGTAAGTATAACCCAGATTGAATAGTCCCCAAATCTTTGGTTTGGTGTCTGATTTGCATATAGGTAACTATAGTACCCATAAGGAATTTCATAAAGACACACATCACTTATTTAGTACCTGCGTAAATTGTAGAGTATGGCGATTAGTTTCTGTATATTAGTTAAAGAAAAAGTAAGGCTGATATCGATATTTTATTATTTTTTTTAGTCTTTTTTTATTTAATAAATAAATAAATGTGCACTCCCCCAAAGCACCTTTAGAAACACCCCCAGGATGTAGATACACATGCTTATGCTTCTGGTACCCTCTAATTTATCCCAACAAACTAGTTTGTGGGACTGCATATGAACTGGGTCATGTAATTGGGTTAATAATGATGGGCAGGGGGCACTGGTTGTTTTGGGGGTTGTTATTAACGTGGATCTGTTTGTTGCCCAGTTGAAGCAACTCCTCTGTGAAACTTAATTCTACAAACGCATGGGTAAAAGTGGTCTGAGATGATTTTTGATAGAAGTTTTACTCTCACCTGTGATATGTGCTGAAAGCCTTAATTAAAGCCTGAGTGTTCCCTCCAATTAACAGTTATCCAGCTGATCGTGGAGACTTTTTTTATGAAGGAGCGTCTTGCTAGGGTGTACTGGGCTAAAGCTAGCTTGGTTGGCTGCATCTCTTGGGCTAGATACCTTTTATTTTGGTGATTAGTCAGTTGAACTTGCTTGGATTATTTTTTTTTTTCCCCCCACTGTGCTTTGCTTCATTCACTCACATAATAAAGCATTGAAAACAAATGTTAATGACAGCATATGCTTGTCTTGCTGTTACCTATCTTATAGCTCACATGATGTTGCGGTTTAAACCCAGCCACGCAGCTCGTTCACTCACTCCCCCCCGCCCTCCCTCTTCCTCCTCCCAGAGGGACAGAGAGAAGAATTGAAAAAAATGCAACTCCCACGGGTTGAGATAAGAACAGTCCAGTAACTAAGGTATAACACAAATCACTACTGCTACCACCAATAATAATAATGATAAAGGAAATAACAAGGGAAGAGAATACGATATCACCTGCCGAAAACGAGCCCGACTGAGCAGAGAGTGCCCTTCTGGGTAACTCCCATTTACGTCCTGGGCATGACGTGCTGGGGGATGGAATACCTCTTTGGCTAGTTTGGGTCAGGTGTCCTGTCTCTGCTTCCTCTTGGCTTCCCCTCCTCCCTGGCAGAGCATGAGACTCACCAAGTCCTTGGTCAGACTACACATCGATGTTATCAGCTCTGTTCCCAGGCCGAAAGTCAAAAACACAGCGCTGCACCAGCTACTAAGAAGGAGAAACAAATGACTGCTACTGCTAAACCCAGGACAGTATCCACTTATATGGTTATTCCATACCATTCATGTCATGCTCAGATCCCACATTTTCAATATACCATTGCTCTTACATATATATGCATCCACATACGCAGGCAGAGCGAAAGAGATCCTTTCTTAGTGCATGGACCAATCCCTATAATGCGGAAGAGTCCATTTGGTCCATGATGTCAGGTTCCATCTCTTGTAACAGTCTTTCAGGGCAGGCGAGGCTGTGTGCAGTGTTGGATCGTTGCCTGCTGATGCTGATCGTTCCTTTACCGCAGAACTCGTCTGGTTCTATCAAAGTTCATTCTCTGTTGGGATGATGGTCGGAGGGAAGTCGGGGCCAGTCGCTGGTGACCTGAAGACATCTAGTTGATGGGCTATAAAAGCATTACACAGCAGGCAACAGCATACAATTGAGTTCACTGGCTGTTTTCCCCTAAAATCAAATCCCCTTGAGGTCTACATCGGACTTCCCCATCTTCCCGCATTACCCACCAAGTATATCCAGGTCCCTGAGCAAAAGCAATCCCACGAGTGGGTTTGCCTTTACCTGAAGCAGGAATAACCCTGACTGTCTTCCCCAGCAAATTCTTCATATGCACCACGGGAACTTTGTCCCCCTCTACAATATGTAAAAGTTCTGACTGGGCTGGGCCAGCCCTGTTGGCAGATCCTCTGGTGTTGACCAACCAGGTGGCCTTTGGTAAGTGTGTATCCCAATGCTTGAAAGTTCCCCCACCCATCGCTCTCAGTGTAGTTTTTAACAGCCCCTTGTACCGTTCGATTTTCCCAGAGGCTGGTGCATGGTAGGGTATGTGATATACCCACTCAATGATGTGCTCTTTGGCCCAAGTGTCTATAAGGTTATTCCGGAAATAAGTCCCACTGTCTGACTCGGTTCTCTCTGGGGTGCTGTGTTGCCACAAGATTTGTTTCTCAAGGCCCAGGGTAGTGCTTCGGGCAGTGGCGTGGGGCACAGTGTATGTTTCCAGCCATCTGGTGGTTGCTTCCCCCATGCTAAGCACATGGCGCTCGCCTTGGCAGGTTGCTGGCAGTGTGATATATTCAATCTGCCAGGCCTCCCCATATTTATACTTCAGCCATTGTCCTCCATACCAAAGAGGCTTTAACCGCTTGGCTTGCCTAATTGCAGCACATGTTTCACAGTCGTGAATAACCTGGCCAGTAGTGTCCATTGTTAAGTCCACCCCTCGAACGTGGGCCCATCTGTATGTTGCATCTCTGCCCTGTTGGCCTGAAGTGTCATGGGCCCATGGGGCCAAAAATAATTCACCCTTATGTTGCCAGTCTAAGTCCATCTGAGCCGCTTCAATCTTAGGCACTTTGTCCACTTGTTGTTTGTTATAGTGTTCCTAAGTGGCCTGACTCTTGGGTACATGAGCATCTACATGGCGTACCTTCACCACCACGTTCTGCACCCGGGCAGCAATATCTTTCCACAGTGCAGCAGCCCTGATGGGCTTACCTCTGTGTTGCCAGTTGCTCTGCTTCCATTGCTGCAACCACCCCCACAGGGCATTTGCCACCATCCATGAGTCAGTAGAGAGATAAAGTACTTTTCTCGTTCAGCAATGTCCAAGGCCAGCTGGATGGCTTTCACCTTGGCAAACTGACTCGATTCACCCTCTCCTTCAGCAGTTTCTGCAACTTGTCATCAGGGACTCCATACCGCTGCCTTCCATCTCCGATGCTTTCCCACAATACGGCAAGGCCCATCAGTAAACAAGGCATACTGCTTTTCACTTTCTGACAGTTTATTATATGGTGGGGCCTCTTCAGCGCGCACCACCTCCTCCTTTGGTGACATTCCAAAATCTTTGCCCTCTGGCCAGTCCATGATGACTTCTAGAACGCCTGGACGACTGGGATTTCCTATTCAAGCTCGTTGTGTAATTAGTGCAGCCCATTTACTCCATGTAGCATCAGTTGTGTCATGTGTAGAGGAGACCCTGCCTTTGAACACCCAGCCCAGCACGGGCACCAGGGTTGCCAGGAGGAGCTGTGCTTCAGTGCCAAACGCTTCTGAAGCAGCTCGAACCCCTTCATAGGCTGCCAGTATCTCTTTCTCAGTTGGGGTATAGCTGGCCTCAGATCCTTTGTATCCCCGACTTCAGAAGCCGAGGGGTCGACCTCGAGTCTCCCCTGGAGCTTTCTGCCAGAGGCTCCAGGTAGGACCATTCTCCCTGGCTGCGGTGTACAGTCCATTTTTTACATCTGGCCCGGTCCGGACAGGTCCAAGGGCTACTGCATGAACTATCTCGCGTTTAATTTGCTCAAAGGCTTGTTGTTGCTCAGGGCCCCATTTAAAATCATTCTTCTTCCGGGTGACATGATAGAGAGGGCTTACAATCGAACTGTAATTTGGGATGTGGATTCTTCAGAACCCCACAGCACCCAAGAAAGCTTGTGTTTCTTTCTTATTAGTTGGTGGAGACATTGCTGTTATCTCAACCCTTCGCACCCAACATTGGGCGCCAAAAAGAACTGTCGTGGTTTAAACCCAGCCACACAGCTCGTTCACTCGCTCCCCCCCTTCCTCCCTTCCCCTCCTCCTGGAGGGATGGAGAGGAGAATCGAAAAGAATGCAACTCCCGTGGGTTGATATAAGAACAGTCTAGTAACTAAGGTATAACACAAATCACTTCTGCTACCACCAATAATAATAATGATAAAGGAAATAACAAGGGAAGAGAATACAATATCACCTGCCGAGAACAAGCCCGACCGAGCAGAGAGTGCCCTTCTGGGTAACTCCCAGTTACATCCCGGGCATGACGTGTGTCATGGTTTAAACCCAGTCAGGTAACTCGTTCACTCACTCCCCCCCTTCTTGCCCTCCCCCTACTCCCGGAGGGACGGAGAGGAGAATCGAAAAGAATGCAACTCCTACAGGTTGAGATAAGAACAGTTTAGTAACTAAGGTATAACACAAATCACTACTGCTACCACCAATAATAATAACGATAAAGGAAATAACAAGGGAAGAGAATACAACACCTCACCACCAGCTGACTGATAACTCACCCCCCCCCCAGCCCAACCAAGCTCTGACCGATACCTCCTCCAACCCTGCAGTCTCCCAGCCCTTCCGGCTAACTCCCAGTTACCTCCTGGGCATGATGTGCTGTGGTATGGTATACCTCTTTGGTCAGTTTGGGTCAGGTGTCCTGTCTCTGCTTCCTCCCGACTTCCCCTCCTCCCTGGCAGAGCATGAGGCTCACAAAGTCCTTGGCCAAACCAAAGCATCGCTATCAGTTCTGTTCCCGAGCCGAAAGTCAAAACACTGCAATGCACCAGTTACCAAGAAGGAGAAACATGACTGCTACTGCTGAACCCAGGACAACGTGCTGGGGGATGGAATACCTCTTTGGCTAGTTTGGGTCAGGTGTCCTGTCTCTGCTTCCTCCCGTTTTCCCCTCCTCCCTGGCAGAGCATGAGACTCACCAAGTCCTTGGTCAGACTACACATCAATGCTATCAGCTCTGTTCCCAGGCCGAAAATCAAAAACACAGCGCTGCACCAGCTACTAAGAAGGAGAAAAAAAATGACTGCTACTGCTAAACCCAGGACAGAAGGTTTGTGAAGCTACGAAGCTGAGAAGGGCTATTAGCTGTTATTAGAAGGGCGGAGTGCTAGTAGTGGCAATGCCTGGGCTATGGAAGGGTTTCACGAGGATGTGTGATGGAAGAGGGTCCTGATGAAATC
Organism: Pezoporus flaviventris; assembly: GCF_033815535.1. Classification (NCBI taxonomy): domain Eukaryota; kingdom Metazoa; phylum Chordata; class Aves; order Psittaciformes; family Psittacidae; genus Pezoporus; species Pezoporus flaviventris. The sequence goes on from NW_026892695.1 coordinate 362,976, forward strand.
CATCCGCGGGTCCTGAAGGAGCTGGCAAATGAAGTTGCTAAGCCCCTGTCCATCATATTTGAAAAATCGTGGCAGTCGGGTGAAGTTCCCAACGACTGGAAAAAGGGAAATGTGACCCCCATTTTCAAGAAGGTGGAAAATGGATGATCCAGGGAACTACAGACCCGTCAGTCTCATCTCTGTGCCTGCCAAAATCTTGGAGCACATTCTCCTGGAAGGCATGCTAAGGCACATGAAAGACAACGAGGTGGTTGGTGACAGCCAGCATGGCTTCAGTAAGGGGACATCCTGCCTGACCAATTTGGTGGCCTTCTATGATGGGGCTACGGAACTGATGGACAGGGGTAGAGCGGTTGACGTCATCTACCTGGATTTGTGCAAAGTGTTCGACACTGTTCCGCATGACATCCTTGTCTCTAAATTGGAGAGACATCAATTTGATAGGTGGACCACTCGGTGGCTAAAGAACTGTCTGGATGGCCGCACGCAAAGAGTTGTGGTCAATGGCTCAATGTCCCGCTGGAGGCCAGTAACGAGTAGTGTCCCTTCAGGGATCGGTGTTGGGACCAGTCTTTTTCAACATCTTTGTCGGTGACATGGACAGTGGGATTGAGTATGCCCTCAGCGAGTTTGCCGATGACACCAAGCTCTGTGGTTCAGTTGATAGGCTGGAGGGAAGGGATGCTATCCAGAGGGACCTTGATATGCTTGTGAGGTGGGCAGATGCCAACCTTATGAAATTTAACCATGCCAAGTGCAAGGTCCTACACCTGGGTCAGAGCAATCCCTGGCACAGCTACAGGTTGGGCAGAGAACTGATTCAGAGTAGCCCTGCGGAGAAGGGCTTGGAGGTGTTGGTCGATGAGAAAATGAACATGAGCCGGCTTCAGTTTGCGCTTGCAGCCCAGAAAGCCAACCGTATCCTGGGCTGCATCAAAAGGAGCGTGACCAGCAGGTCTAAGGAGGTGATCCTGCCCCTCTACTTTGCTCTCGTGAGACCTCGTTTGGAGCATTGTGAATGGTTCTGTTGTCCTCAACATAAAATGGACATGGAACTGTTGAAACAAGTCCAGAGGAGGGCCACGTGGATGATCAGGGGACTGGAGCACCTCCTGTATGAAGATAGACCGAGAAAATTGGGGCTGTTCAGCCTGGAGAAGAGGAGGCTGCGTGGAGACCTCATAGCAGCCTTCCAGTATCTGAAGGGGGGCTATAGGGATGCTGGGGCGGGACTCATCATTAGGGACTTGTAGTGATAGGACAAGGGGTAACTGATGAAAACTTAAACAGGGGAAGTTTAGATTGGATGTAAAGAAGAAGTTCTTTCCTGTGAGGGTGGTGAGGCACTGGAATGGGTTGCCCAAGGAAGTTGTGAATGCTCCGTTCCTGGCGGTGTTCAAGGCGAGGTTGGACAGAGCCTTGGGTGGTATGGTCTAGTGTGAGGTGTCCCTGCCCATGGCAGAGGGATTAGAACTAGATGATCTTAAGGTCCTTTCCAACCCTAACTTTTCTGTGATTTTATTTTGGGTAATTTCTGGGCCAAATGCCTTCTAGCTGTGTCTGTTTTCTTGCTGGTGCCTGGCAGTGTTCAAGAACAGGTTGGACTAGGCCTTGGGTGATATGATTTAGCATAAGGTGTCCCTGCCCATGGCAGGGGGGTTGGAACTAGATGGTCTTAAGGTCCTTTCCAACCCTAACTATTCTATGTTTCTATGATTAAAGAGGCTGTGATGTGCAATGCCGCAGTTATTAATGCTGTAGATTGCGATGGAGTGAGAGCATCTACAGGAGTTGTCTTGGTGGTAGTGGAAGTAATCATCGAATCACGGAATCCCTGGTTGGAAGGGGCCTCAAACTTCATCTGATCCAGCATTTCTAGGCAAAGCATGACCTAATGTAGATGTCCCAGCACCCTGTTCAGCTGAATCTTAACAGTGTCCAGTGCTGGGGAGTCACGGAGCAGTGGGACAAGGACATCTTTATCTCTGCTGGTGGTGTCCTTGTTTGGTTTTCCCCAGCACCCTGTTGCCTTTCTCTGCCGCACCCACTCACTGGTCACTCCTATGGATCTTGTGTCCTTCAGGACCCCCAGGTCCTGTTCCCCAGCGCTGTTCCTAGCCGGGCAGATCCTAGCCTGGGCTGCACTCTGGGATTTTGTGACTTCTTGCAAAGAAAACAACTTTTACTATGAACATGCTGTGCAGGAATTGCAAGAAATGCACAAGCTTATGTACCATTCCCTCTTTCTTCCCAGTAGGTCTTCGGTTTTGGAGTCGTGATGCTGAAGTGTGCTGTGTAGGAGCTGTGGCTTATCATTGGTAGACTCACACAGTTTTTATAAGCAGTCGAGAATATCAAAACAAGAACTGCTGAACTGGAAGTTGGTTTTGTGCCTGGAAGCATGAACAGTTTCCTTCTTGATCCTCGTGGCTGCCACAGCCCCCGGCACTCCTGTGCTCTGCTCATTAGGTGTGCCTCCTCATCAGGTTATCTTGCGCTAGCTGGATGCAAGTTGTTTAGGTGGGACATGTTTTAAAACATGAGCCTTCTGCTGAGAGCTGATACTGGGTGAGTTGGCATGGCAAGAGGAGTTTGACATATGCCTTAGTTCACTGCTTGATACTTGCTGAAGAGTGACCCCAGAGCGGTGATAATAAAGTCCTCAAATGACAGTCTGACACTTTCTCAAATGTGTTCAGAGGTGGAGAGTATCAAAAACAGCTCCTGAAGCACAGAATGGGGATAAGTAACCTTCTGAGTTAAGTGTTTTATTTATGGATATTTATGTGAAAATTAGGAATGTATAAAGTAAAAGTGACTGCCTTGTTACCCTTCTGACCCACTTCAGTTCATGTGTTTGCTTGTATTGCTCCTACTGACTACCCTGTCTGCAGCCAGCAAAACTGCTGCCAGCCATTTGGGCAGGGTTTTTAGGGAGGTGTTGTTTTTTCCTCCTCTCTGTCTGTTGGTCTTTTTAGTTAGACCTGCCTTTGGGCATGCAGACTGCAGTGTTGAATGGAGAAGGCGGACCAAACGCTGAACTTTCAGTAACTATGCTTCACCCTGGAATATTTGGGAAGGTGCTTAGTCACATCATTTAAGCTGAACAAAACCATCAGTCAGTATTTCAAGACAGAAACCCTGGCATTGGAAGGTTAATCAAAGAAATTGTTTCCACTATTAAGTGCTCAGGCATCAGTGATTCTTACTTAGGGAGTAAGGATGTCCCACACTTTTTGATGCCCTGATTTCTGTGCCATAACTCGTTTGGAGATGGGCTGGCTCGTTGTAGAGGTTCTGCGCTCTTATGCAGCATGTTCCCACAGATGCATGATACTGGCATGCTGGAGCCTGTCTTCACCTGGAGCTTTCTGCCATCCCACAGGTTGTGTTAGTTCTGTGCCATGTGCAAAAAGAGTTTCTAAAGTGGAGTGGGGACAGCATTGCATAGCGGGTTTTGTGCTTTGGCCTTCACCAATACCACAGGCTGCATCTCCAACTGTAGCTCAGGTTATGGACAATCCATGTGATCTTAGTGACAGTTAAGAGTTGACTGGTGATTTAGAGACAGGAATTTAGCTGTCAACAAGAGTTGTAATCGGCACTGTTTGGTTTTCAGAATAGAAAAAATAATTTTATAGTGGCTGTACCTATTACTTGAGCCTTTCAGATAAAAGGTAACATCAACACAAAGCTAAATCTCACTGCGACTCAAACTGATGAAGAACAGATGTTTCTACTGATGGATAAATATGATCCTCTTCAGAAAACCCTGTTGCTTTACCTTAATTGATGTGGAAAGTAGTTAAGGAACCTCAGTTTTGCATCTAGAAGGCCTTGTTGCAAGCACTTAACATCATGAGATGTGCTGCTTCTGGAAGACTTCTCCATAAGGTCTTGTGTTTATGTAAAAATTTCTATAGTTCATAATTTGCTTACCTCATTAAATACCGTTTCAGGGATTGTTTTTAACAGGAGCTGGGTGCTAGTCCCCTGCATTCCACAGGGAACCCTGACGTCTCTTCTGTCTGAGCCACTTCACTGCTCTGCCTCAGTGTCTCTGTACAATGACTCTTACCCATTACCTTGCGAGATTTTTTGGAAGGTGTCTTAATATTTTATAAAAGTGTTCTGGCCCATCAGCTAAGAGTTGAAATGTTGGCCTATAAAATGAGCTTGTGAATTATTTAGTGCAATGAGATTTGAAGCCTGTGTACGTGATAAGCTTTTGTATCCAACTTGTTCTTTGCCTCTGTCACTTAATAGATCATAGAATCCCAGCCTGGTTTGTGTTGGAAGGGGCCTTAAAGCTCATCCAGATCCAGCCCCCTGCCATGGGCAGGGGCACCTTCCACGAGAGCAGGTTGCTCCAAGCCCTGTCCAACCTGGCCTTGAACACTGCCAGGGATGGGGCAGCCACAGCTTCTCTGGGCACCCTGTGCCAGTGCCTCAGCACCCTCACAGGGAAGGACTTCTGCCTAAGATTTCATCTCAATCTCCCCTTTGGCAGGTTAAAGCCATTCCCTCTTGTCCTGTCCCTACAGGCCCTTGTCTGAAGCCCCTCTCCAGGTTTCTTGTAGGCCCTTCAGATACTGGAAGCTCTGAATCACTCTGTGGCCACAGCTGTGGGAACACTGTCCTCTCCTCTTCAAGAGGGAGAGTCCTGAAGAGGCCAGTGTGTTGCCTGAAGAACACTTCCGCTTTTAAAAGCTGGATTAATCTCTCTTCTTTGCAGTAGTTACCAGTTATATTTGGCCTTTCTATATGTAGGAAATTCACAAAAGAATCTACAACAGAATTGGGGTAGAACAGAGCAAAATCAGGAGCTCTGAATAGTGGAATTACTGTGAGGTGTGGAAAAGGGCAAGCGGGCAGGACGCAGTCCCTGAGCCCAGCGGTAACTCTGGCACAGTGTTACTAGCAGAAGAAATAAAATATATTAATGTTAGAATTGGACACTTTTAAAATCACCAGCTGAGAGTTGTGCTGTACGATGCCCACAGAATGGGAAATGTCACCACCCAAGGGGAACACAGAAATCCTTATCAGCTGTTGGAAGGGAAATGTAAATGTGAGAATGCAAAAGGTGCCTCTGGCCATTGGGTTACATCTGTGAGCAGACAATGCTGCACTTGGCTGAGAATTATTTCATTAAATGCTTCTGCTGGAAGATGGTGTTAGTGGGAAATACAACTGCAGGCAAGATAAAGCAGAAATAGGTTTTTAATGGCTTTTGAAACAAAATCTCTCAATGACTTTTGGCAATTTGTTCCTTTAATTATTTCTCATAAGGGACAAACGAGGTTGAAATCTAATTGATGTATCATGATTGATGACTTTTCAGTTACTGGTATGTGAAAATTAATATTGGGATGTATCAGGAGTAGGATTAAAAATTTTGAATTTCCTCCCCGAAAATTGTGTCCTCAGCTGAAGTGGCCTCACTGCTGACTTGTTCTTTTGTCTTGTCTTGTGCAGGATGGGATAAACATTCCTATGGGTACCATGGGGATGATGGGCACTCCTTCTGCTCTTCGGGGACAGGACAGCCCTATGGCCCTACGTTCACCACTGGAGATGTGATTGGCTGCTGCGTCAACCTCATCAACAGTACCTGCTTCTACACGAAAAATGGCCACAGCTTAGGTAAGTAAAGAAAGGTGTTCTCAGGAGAGGGTTGCTCCTCCCCTGCTCTTGCTGCTGGTTACTCTAATACTTGGCATGTGTCGTAACACTTGTCCCACATTTGTGGAATGGGAGAGAAAAACAGTGCTGGGCAGCAGTCAGGAGTTGGAAATGGGCTGCAAGACAGAAATGCTTCCAGCATGTGAAAGGGTTTCCATGCTGCTTTATCTGTTGAGGTAGGTTAGGATTGCATCCCTAGCTTCTGCTCTTTTCTTCTGCTACTGCACAACCAGTGGGAGGTAGGATGAGATGGCAAATGTTTGGTCAACAGGGAAATAAAGAAGTGGTACGTTTAGTTAGTGTGTTATTCAACTACCTGCAAAGCAACTGTACCAGCATCTTTTCATTTTTTAAAGGGACTTGTCCGTCTGTGAGCCTTAACACGTCAGTCCAAGCATTCCCAAACTTGGACATTAATTCAGCTTAAGAAGTCTTACTTAAGCACTTACCTACGATTAGGTTCATTCCACAGTTGTTTATTTCCCCTAAAGTTATGGACTTAAAAATTTTGCCCAAAGGTGTCTCTCACAGATAGAATGATAGAATCATTGAATAGATAGGGTTGGAAAGGACCTTAAGATTATCTAGCTCCAACCCCCCTGCCATGGGCAGGGATGCCTCACACTAGACCATGTCACCCAGGACTTCATCCAACCTGGCCTTGAACACTGCCAGGGATGGAGCATTCACAACTTCCTTGCGCAACCTATTCCAGTGCCTCACCACCCTCACAGTAAAGAACTTCTTCCTTATATCTAACCCAAACGTCCCCTGTTTACGTTTGAGCCCATTAACCCTTATTCTACCGCTGCAGTCCCTAATGAAGAGTCCCTCCCCATCATCCTTGTAGGCCCCCTTCAGACACTGGAAGGCTGCTATGAGGTCTTCTCGCAGCCTTCACTTCTCCAGGCTGAACAGCCCCAACTTTCTTTTTCATGGTTGGTTTCTGAGCTGCGAGCGCACAGTGAAGCCGACTCATATTCAGTTTCTCATCAACTAAAACCCCCAAGTCCTTCTCCAACAGGGCTGCTCAGAATCTCTTCTCTGCCCAACCTGTAGCTGTGTCAGGGATTGAGGGCGCACTCACTCCCAATGTCCATGTCGCCAACAATCCCACTTATGTCCATGTCGCCAATAAAGTTGTGGAACAAGATCAGTCCCAACACTGATGAACTTCACTCGTTACTAATCTCCAAATGCACATTGAGCCATTGACCACAACTCTTTGCGTGCGGCCATTCAGACAGTTCTTTAGCCACCCAGTGGTCCATCCATCAAATTGATGCCTCTCCAATTCAGAGACAAGGATGTTGTGCGGGACAGTGTCGAATGCTTCTTTGCACAAGTCCAGGTAGATGACGTCAACTGCTTTGCCCCTGTCTTATCAGTTCCATAGCCCCATCATAGAAGTCCACCAAATTGGTCAGGCAGGATTTCCCCTTAGTGAAGCCATGTTGGCTGTCACCAACCACCTGGTTGCTTTTCATGTGCCTTAGCATGCTTTCCAGGAGAATCTGCTCCAAGATTTTGCCAGGCACAGAGGTGAGACTGACTGGTCTGTAATTCCCCATGTCTTCCGTTTCCCCCTTCTTGAAAATGGGGGTTATATTTCCCTTTTTCTACTCATCAGAAACTTCACCTGACTGCCACGGTTTTTCAAACGTAATCGACAGTGGCTTAGCAATATGATGGACAGGGGCTTAGCAACTTCCTTTGCCAGCTCCTTCAGGACCCGCGGATGGATTTCATCAGGTCCCATGGACTTGTGCGCATTCAGGTTCTTAAGATGGTCTCAAACCTGATCCTCTCCTACAGTGGGCCTAAGGTCTTCATTCTCAGGGTCCCTGCAACCGCCTTCCAAGACTTGGGTGGTGTGGTCAGAGCATTTGCCAGTGAAGACTGAGGCAAAGAAGTTGTTGAGAACCTCAGCCTTCTCCAAATCCAGGGTAGCCATTTCTCTTGATAGCTTCCGGAGAGGGCCCACGTAATCCCTCGTCTGTCTTTCATTTGCTACATACCTATAGAAGCCCTTTCTGTTTTCCTTCACATCCCTTGCCAGATTTAATTCTAGCTGGGCCTTAGCTTCCTGGGCAATGTCCCTGTATTCTTCCCAGGCCACCTGTCCTTGCTTCCACCTTTTATAAGCCTCATTTTTCCCCTCTAAGCTTCCTCAGCAGCTCCTTATTCATCCATGGAGGTCTCCTGGCCTTCTTGCCCCATTTCCTTCTAGTTGGAATGCAGCACTACTGAGCTTGTAGCAGGTGATCTTTGAATATCAACCAGCAGTCTTGGGCCTCCCAGCCCTCTAGGGCTTTATCCCATGGAACCTTACTGAGCAGGTTCCTGAAGAGGCCAAAGTCTGCTCTCTTGAAGTCCAGGGCAGTGAGCTTGCTGTGTGCCTTTCTCACTGCCCTGTGGATCTCAAACTCTACCGTCACATGATTGCCGCAGCCAAGGCTGCCTTGGAGTCTTACATTCCCCACCAGCCCTTCCCTGTTGGTGAGCACGAGGTCAAGCATGGCACCTCTCGTTGTCAGCTCCTCTGTTACTTGCAGGAGGAAGTTGTCTTCCATACAGTCGAGGAATCTCCTGGATTGCTTGCGCCAGGCCGTACTGACCCTCCAACAGATGTCCGGGTGGTTGAAGTCGCCCATGAGGATAAGACCCTGTGAGTGTGAGTCTGCTCCTGTCTGTCTATAGATTGCTTCATCCATGGCATCTTCCTTATTGTGCGGCCTATAAGAAGATCCCCACAGTAATGTCCCCCATTGCTGTTCTCCCTTTCACCCTGACCCACAAGCTCTCAGTTGGCCCATCACCCGTCCCCAGGCAGAGTTTCATACTCTCCAGTCTATCACTGACATAAATAGCTACTCCACCTCCCCATCTGCCTGGTCTGTCTTTCCTGAAGAGCTTATAACCTTCCATTCCAACACTCCAGTCATCGGAGCCATCCCTTCCATCTCTTCTGTTTGGAACTGTAGCAGTGTAGTTGAGGATGGAGTTGTTCTCGGGTGCTCTTGAATCCTGTTGCAAGGCTTTTCCCCGGCAGTAATGCAAAGTGTTGAATGTTCATCCCTGTCTCTCTGGCTAGTGAGAACTATTTATAGCCTTAACCGGAGCAATGTTATGGTAAAACTCTGTTAAGCCCAAGTGAGTCTTGAAAACTGATTCCTTCATAATAACAGAGGGAGAAGCAAAGAAAAGAGGAGCTGCCTTTTAGAAAATCAAGTTTTGGGTCAGATGTTGGAAACATTTAGGCTCTTCCCTGAACCTTTTTCCAGATGCAAAACCTTCCAGAGGAGGGGGCTGGGGAAGGAAGTTACTTCTAGATACTACAGGTCGTGAAGAGCATTCTCAGAGCTGAGAGTTGCTACCTAATGTTGCTGTGTTTCGGTATGTGCCAAGTGCAAGGTCCTACACCTGGGCCGGGGCAATCCCAGGCACCGCTACAGTTTGGGCAGAGAGGAGATTCAGAGCAGCCTTGCAGAGAAGGTCTTGGGGGTGTTGCTTGATGAGAGACTGAACACGAGCCAGCTTCAGTGTGTGCTCGCAGCTCAGAAAGCCAACCGTATTCTGGGCTGCATCAAAAGGAGCGTGACCAGCAGGTTGAAGGAGGTGATCCTGCCCCTCTACTCTGCTCTTGTGAGACCTCGCTTGGCGTACTGCGTATGGTTCTGTTGTCCTCAACATAAAAAGGACATGGAACTGTTGGAACAAGCCTAGAGGAGGGCCACGAGGATGATCAGGGGACTGGAGCACCTCCTGTATGAAGACAGGCTGAGAAAGTTGGGGCTGTTCAGCCTGGAGAAGAGGAGGCTGCGTGGAGACCTCATAGCAGCCTTCCAGTATCTGAAGGGGGGCTATAGGGATGCTGGGGAAGGACTCTTCATTAGGGCCTGTAGTGGTAGGACAAGAGGTAACGGCTTCAAACTTAACGAGGGGAAGTTCAGGTTAGATATAAGGAGGAAGTTCTTTACTGTGAGGGTGGTGAGGCACTGGGACAGGTTACCCAAAGAAGTGGTAAATGCTCCATCCCTGGCAGTGTTCAGGGCCAGGTTGGACAGAGCCTTGGGTGGCATGGTTTAGTGCGAGGTGTCCCTGCCCATGGCAGGGGGTTTGGAACTAGATGATCTTAAGTGCCTTTCCAACCCTAACTATTCTAGGATTCTATGTAGCCAAGCAGGGAGAAAATCTTGTGTCTTTTTAATTCTAGTATTTTTTCCCCCCACAGGTATAGCCTTTACAGACCTCCCTGTAAGTACACCTCTTTTCTTTTTTTTAACTAGGGATGCAAAGTGAAGGGAGAGGGAAGAGTGTTTGTGTGATTGTTTGATGCCCTGTTAAAGAAAGCAATGTTAAAGCGTTACTGAATGATGCGGATGCTCTTTTTTCTGTGACTTTGTAATCCTGTGCCTGGGTTTGTGGGCTAATCACATGCCTCCTGTCATCCCTCGCCACCTCTGGAGGGTGAGGCATCCTCTGGAGGTGGTGAGGGATCCTTTTCCTCTAATTAAAACAAGGATTCAAACTTCATTACGGGTCAGTGTCTTCCTAATGCAGCTTTGACTCTGGGGAGTCTGTGCAAAGCTATTGAGTAGCCTCTCATATGTCCCATCATCAATCTGGCTTTAGCATGCCTGCTCATCACACAAGTTTTTGACAAGCCTTCTCCCACGATGAGTAACCAGCTCGTGGAATTGCCGGAGGAATGTATTTTGTATCCATGTGGGGCTGATAGTTACTCCTCTGATTCGCCAACTGAGTTACACCAGGCAATAGCATCTAGTCAGAACGTAGAAAAGCACGACTTTCACAGTGAGTCATGAGCAAAACCATGGTTGCTCTTTTTCAGACTCTCTTGGACAAGGAGCAGAATTTTAGAAAAAGAAGATAAAGACAGGTCAGGCATACACCGATACATCCACTGCACCCACTTCCCTCATACACAGAACTTCTTGTCCCTGAGATTGCACTCCTGTCTTTGTACTTAATAACCCCAAGTGAATTTCCTCTGAGGAATTCCTTGGTTTCCATAACTTGTTTAGGCCTTCAAAGTGCTGATTTTCTTGGTTGGCTAGAAGCACAGAAGCACTGTGTGGAAGAAAGCTTGCTCTGCCTGGCACCTCTTGCTGAAAAATATATTTTGTTCCTCTAATTTTTGTGTTGTGAGAAATAATGCCTAGCCCTCCCTGGTTGCCTTCCCAATGGGATTTATGGCTTTACCGATCTCTCCTGTATCCCAGCCAGTGTCTGTGCTGAAAGATGTTCCAGTTATTTAATATGCCTTTTCACATCAGCTGTCAATACTGTTTTTTCCTTGGTTCCCAGGCTCGCTGAACTTGGTTGCAGTGTGTTCAAAGCCAGAAACCCTCTTTCTGTGGGTTGTTTCATAGCATTTTATTCACTTGATCTAAGTACAGTTTTTAAAAAAGTAAAAGATGATTTTTACCTGTCCTCACCTTTTGGAGTGAGTTGTTTTGACAGCCTTGCTCCATAGCAGGAACATTCCTCTGTGCTGTTATCCCTTAGCTTTAGGTGCTCTTTGTTTTCCCTCTGGACTTGGATTACATTAGGAGTCACAGTTTTACCATATTACTTCTAATTTTTTCACCACTTTGTTTTCTCATCTGGCTAGACTGCTTCTCTTTCTGAGATGAGAGCACTCTTCATGTTGGGGTAGATGGGTAATTACTATTTAGGCTCTTATCAATAAAAAATAGCCATCCAGCACCCATACCATTGCTCTGTCATTCGCAGCAGAAGTGTGGCCATAGAGCTTTCCAGTGTGGATTTGGCAGGGGAAGATGTGAAGAGCTTGTCAGAAGCATCTGCCTGGTTAGTGGGCTCTGGGGTGATGTCTCCCTGCATCTGGCAGGGTGGTGGAGATATGTGTGGTTTCTAAAAGTTGCTAACCAGAGAGGACACATCCCACATGTGAAAAACGGAATTTTAATTTGGAGGTGATTTGAGAGCAGTTGGGGATGGGCAGCTTCCCCTCAAAGATGAGCACACCCCAAAATGGCCGAAAAATATGTGATATGTTGTATCTTGTTGGTTTTTTTTTTAACTTCTAACTTCCAGGTATTTTGGGTGTCTGATTCCTGGCTTTGTATGTCCTTGGGTTCATAATACTAAAAAGCTAAGTTAATAAAGAAGTTGAACTTATGGACTGTGGAAAAGGTCTGATCCCTCATTACAGATATTTCTTTGTCAGCAAGGTTTGAAAGAGGAGAGACTGACTTTAAACATGCTGTTTTCCTCTGGTAGCTCTTCCTGTGTCGTGCTCTTATTTTCTTTGCACACCTCTAACCCAGCGACTTCCTTGGCGTGAGAATAGGAAAGGAGGTGTGCTGAGTCAGCAACAATGTGGTCATCCTCATTTCCAGCCTCTATTTATAGGTTCATGTTTTTTCCTTTGGTTTTTGAGATTTGATCATCTCAAAGGTAGAGGAGGTTGGTCAAGACCTTATCCAGTTGAGTTTTGAATACCTCAGAGGATAGAAGTGCTTCAGTCTCTTTGGAAACCTGTTCCGGTTCTTAATTATCCTTACAAGAAAGAATTTCTTCCTTACGTCCCATCAAAATTTCCCTGGTTGCAGCTTGTGCCCATTGTCCTTTCACTGAACATCCTTGAGAAAAATCTGTCTCCATCTTTTTTTATCACATTCCTTTTGGGAGTGGAAGACTTGCAGTTAGATATTGCCCTTTTGCCTTCTTTTCTCCAGGGTGATTCCCTCAACCTCTCCTTATGTGCTGTGCACTCCAACCCTCTGACCCTCATAGCAGAACCCTGCTGGGCCCCATTTGTGATTTTTTCTTGTCCTGGGGAGGTGGATTTGGAAGTGGGGAACCAAGTATGGTACTGCAGACGTAGCCATGCCAGCGAAAGCAGAGAGAAGTAATCGCTTTCCACAGCATGCTGGCTCCATTTTTACCAATGGGATTAGGATTCTGCTGAGTTCCACCTCATAACCGTCTTAATACCTTTAGTAAAAAGTAAAATCCACAGCAAGGTCTCAAGGGGCAATCAGTGACGTTGCCAGTGTCTCAGGTCTCTGCAATAGTGAAAAAATGAGTTGAATAAGTGTTCCAGGTAACTGCAGGGAAGCCCATGCCCCTCGCTATAGAGGAGGAGAGAACTTAGGCTTTCTTTAGGATGACCGTCTACCCCACAGTAGTAGATCTTGCTGATTTGATCTAGAGAGGTCTGCCCCTCTGCTGATCTACTCTGACATGGATTCCACCATGAGCAAGACAGGACAACCAGGCACCTTCCAGACTTGAATTCCACTGTGGACATCCGCGCGTCTTGCCCAGTGTCTGGTTTCTGGCTAGGTCAGTATCCAGCGTGTCAGCTGCCAAGGAATAAGAGAAATCAGTCAAAAAAAGTGGAGGACACATAGATCTGCGTATTGACATGATGCCCGTTTCATTTTTATTGCTGTTGTTGTTAGCTGCTGGCTCTTGAACTTTGGTAGAAATTGCTTAGAAGACTAAGCCAGGAAGTGGACAGGCCATGGCCAGCAGCCATGGCATCAGTCAGTGACTGCTGGGGGATTGAACCCGTGGCTCTGGTTTTATGCAATAGTTTTCAATAACTGTGCAATAAGTCGTGGTGTTCCTTGAGAGGTCCCCAAAGGGCTGTTGCCCCTCCCTGCTCCAGTACATTGTTCAATGCAAAGAGCAGCTCTTCTGTCTTACCAAACCACGTAACTGGAACTAGGAACAGAAATCTCAGTTTAATAGACGTTTCTTTTTCTTCTTTCCTAGTCAAATCTCTACCCTACGGTGGGTCTTCAGACTCCAGGAGAGATAGTTGATGCCAACTTTGGGCAGCAGCCATTTGTGTTCGACATTGAGGACTACATGAGGGAGTGGCGAGCAAAGATTCAGAGCACCATTAAGCAGTTTCCCATAGGAGCCAGACTAGGCGAGTGGCAAGCCATGCTGCAGAAGTAAGTCACTGTTCTGATGTTCAGCTTCCTCTGTTCTTTTAGGCCATAAATACTTTTTTTAATGCTAATTTATGCATTCTTATGGCAAAAATTGCCAGGTAGTGCATTTTGCTCAAATTGTGTTACCCTCTGTTTTGTTGTTTGATAGTCTTTCCTATGTAGATCGCTGCTGTTTCAAATGTAAAAGATATGGAAGAAGTTTTCAGCCAAAGACTGTGTGAAAGTTTGTAGGAACTTTGAGGTGAAGCACTGGGGGAAGGGGAGGGTAAAGGACACCATAAAAACTCTTAACATACAAGAAAAGCCAGTATGTAAGTCAGCTGAATTGAGAAATGAAAGAGCAAGAAATAGCCTAAACCAAAGGCTTCCAAACTCAACTTAACTGAAAACACAGTTATGGCACTTTGTAAATGTATGAATATTGAATGCATTTCCAATGGCAAAAAGGATTGAGTGGAGCTTGACGAGAACAATTGACAAGAGTTGTCAGAGGTCAAGAGTATCTTCTGCCTGAAGGAAGACAGAGCTGACTAAGGCTTCACAGCTTGGAAACAGGTAATTGAGGAAGATGGAAGTTGGAAGATGGAGGAAGTTGTCTGTCATCAGTCATTCACACCATGAAGAGCATGGCTAGAAAGTAATTATTCACTGTTTCCCAAACCACAAGAATTAGAGGAAAAGCACATTCTCAATTAAAAACAATATTTTTTTTTTTTCATTGAAACTGTGGGACTTGCTGCTGCAAGAAGTAGTGGGAGTTTAAGTAGATTTTAAAAGATACATATTTAAATATTTATGGTAATCCACAGAGGCCAATTCCACGGTTATATTTTGAACCTCCAGGTCTATGGCTGTTGCTTCTATCTCTGATTACAGAGAGCTCTGTGTTTCACCTTTTTATTATGTTCTTTCCCTAAACACCTGATACCGGTCACTGTCATTCAGGAGACTTAGATGCAGTTATAATCACATCCATGTGATCGTTCTTGTTTTCTGTTAGTCTTGTATTTAGTTATTTGAAGATAATTCAGGGCAATCAGCAAAACTTTTGAAAAACAACTAGCAGAAGCTATTGAAAATAGTAATAATATCTTTCTTCAAGAAAATAAGGAGCAGGAGGCTTGCCAGAGAGTTTGTAGGGCCTGTAGGAAGACTGCAGTATAAAAAGAGACCTTGGGGAGTATAAGACCATATCAAATTGAATTCTTTGCCTGTGTGTGTCCAGAAATCAGGTAGGTTGTCATGCTGGGATGCTTCTTTATGAAGGACTTGGCAGAGCCTGTGTCTGGGTTTGAAGTGTCTGTCAAAGAAGCACTGGAATAAATAGGTGAGGGGAAGTCAAGAAAGTCTCTGGGATCAGATATTTGCCCAGACTCCTAATGAGACTCAAGGAGAAAACAGGTGAACTTGTGGCTGTGGAACAAAATTTCTCTCCAAACTGCCTTGCATCAAGAGAAGGGGAGGATGGTGTGTATGGTGCCGTGTTTCATTGAAGGGTTTCAGAAGAGAGTCAGGCACCGATGGGCTGAGAGAACCTTGATGTCTGACTTGGACAGGTGCATAGAAGCGCTACTGAAGTGTAGATGCGTTGGACACATAGATAATAGAATAGATCATAGAATAGTTTCAGTTGGAAGGGACCTTTGAAGGTCATCTAGTCCAACCCTCTGCGATAAGCAGGAATACCACCCCTGGAAGAGTTAAAAACCCATAGAGATGAGGTCCATAGGGACATGGTTTAGTGGTGGCCTTGGCAGTGCTGGGGTAACTTGATCTTAAAGGTCTTTTCCAACCTAGCTGATTCTGTGATCTTCAACAAGATCAGGTTGCCCATAACCACATCCAGCCTGGCCTCTAGTGTCTCCAGGGTGTAACCACCACCTCTTTGGGGAATCTGTGACAGTGTTTCGCCATCTTCATCATAGGAAATTTCTTCCAGGCTGCTCTATTTCCTCTGGTTAAAAACCTGCCCTGCTAATTACTCTGCTTTAGAAACATATCAGGCGATGTGAGGGGATGCACTGTATGTCCTTGTGTCCGCTTGTGTCCCCTCCTCCAGAGGCCAAACACTGGTACCAACGTATTTCAGCTCCATGTGTTTTGGGTTCTCTCTGCCACTCAGGGCACCCTGTCCATCCCATAGTCTCTGTGTCCAAACCACTTTGGGGTGAAAATGGAATGATTTTAACTCTTCAGAGTGTAATAGACCTTGTCATGCCCCTCATGCATCCTCCACTGTTAGGCAACATGTGGAAAAATCAAAAGCATAAGAAATCACTTTTCTGTTTCTTTATTTTCTCGGAATCATCTTAATTCATCAACACCTTCCTGTCATTTTGTGGTGGTTTTATGGCTTGAGAAATTTATGGTTGTGCTTGGTTTAGTGTTTTTGTTTAGGGTTTTTGGCTTGCGAGGCTTATGCTTGCATGGTTAGGGTTTTGTTTGGGGCTTGTATGGGTTTTGGGGGGTGGTTTTTATTGTCAGTTTTGGGTTTTTTCAATTGAGAAATTGCAAGAAGGTGTCTGACACTCAAGAATACCTGTAGCCTCCCATTGTGCGTGGAGAAATGTGCTGAATTCAAAGAAGCTTCTTAGACTGCCTCTTTTGTGGGATTTTACACAGGATTTAGAATCATAGAATCGTAGAATAGTTAGGGTTGGAAAGGACCTTAAGATCATCTAGTTCCAACCCCCATGCCATGGGCAGGGACACTTCACACTAAACCATCTCACCCAAGGCTTCATCCAACCTGGTCTTGAACACTGCCAGGGATGGAGCATTCACAACCTCCCTGGGCAACCTATTCCAGTGCCTCACCACCCTAACAGGAAAGAATTTCCTCCTTATATCCAATCTAAACTTTCCCTGTTTAAGTTTTAACCCGTTACCCCTTGTCCTGGCACTACAGTCCCTAATGAAGAGTCCCTCCCCAGCATCCCTATAGGCCCCCTTCAGATACTGGATGTGGGTTTTGCAAAGAGGAGCCTGCAGGCATGTCAGTGTGGTTCTTGGGCTGCTGTCTTCGTCTTGGAAGTCCAAAAAGCCTTTTGAGAAGTTCCCTCACTCAAACTAAGGTGGGCCTATGCAGCCAGAGGCTAAGGGCACATGCCTGATGTGGATTATGAGTTGTTTAAGAGACAAAAGAGGGAATGAGTGGGTGAGGAATTGCGCTGGAATGGATGGGAATAAGGGACCCTTCAGGAAGGAATGAGATCATCTTTGGGATCTGATGAATCATTACACGGAAATGTCAGCTTTTTTTTTTTTTTTTTTTTTGGTAGCAAGCAGAAAAAAAAAAAGTAATGCAAGGATTTGTCAGGGGAAAACCAGAGGCCAAAAATAATTCTGTTACTGTGTGAATATGTGGTGCACCCTTAATGTGATGTTTTGGTTCTTTCTCTCCAAAAGCATGCAGTAGAAGTGAGAAAAGCATGAAAAAAACCCAAGAACAAGCCCATAAATCAGGATATGCCTTTGCACATGGGGTGGGTGGGTGTAAGGCAGGGAATAAATATACAGCGTTGGTTGTTAAGGGTAAGGCAGAAGTGTGAAAAAATGTCTTGGATAACCTTTACAAGGTGATGAAGGAACAATTCTACTGGGCCCCTCACTACAAGAGAGACAGTGAGGTGCTGGATCAGGGCCAGAGAAGGGCAACGGAGCTGGTGAAGACTCTGGAGCACAAGTGTGATGAGGAGCGGCTGAGGGACCTGGGGGGATTTAGTCTGAAGAAGAGAAAGCTCAGGGGGGACCTTATCACTCTCTACAACTGCCTGACAGGAGGATGGAGCCAGGAGGGGGCTGGTCTCTTCCAAGGATCAAGTGATAGGATAAGAGGAAATGGCCTCAAGCTGCGCCGGAGAGGTTTAGACTAGAGATTAGAAACAATTCCTTCCCCGAAGAGGGTGTTCAGGCATTGGAACAGGTTGCCCAGGGCAGTGGTGGAGTCACTGTCCCTGGAAGTATTCACAGACTATGTAGATGAGGCCCTCAGTGACATGGGTTAATGGTGGCCTTGGCAGTGCTGGGGTAAATGGTGGACTCGATGATCTTAAAGGTATTTTCCAACCTAAATGATCCTATGATTTTAAGTGAAGTTAACCAGATGGCACATTTAGAAAGAATAAAGGAGGGGTTTTTTTCACGCTCTCTTCCATAAGGTGCCATGAAAACAGCATGGATCCAAAAAGTGACTGAAGAAGTTATTAGAAAGAAAAATCTATCAGAACTATGGTGGAGTGAGGTTCCACCACCAGGATAGGAGCTACCTGACTGATCATTGGAAGCTGGAAGGGTTATAGGGAAAAGTATATTTCACGTGTGCCTTGTTCCTTTATTTTTTCCTAGGCATTTGCTTTTGCCATTTAGGAGGTCCAAGTACTGGGCAACAGGGTGTTTGGTCTGACCCAGCATGGATGAGATGTAACAACTGGCATTGACTTTAACATTCTTTTTCATTCTGATGTACTATACCGTTGACTCAGTGGGGGCATTCCGTTCTCTGCACCGCACCTTGCCCGGCTTTGGAAAGACAAGATCTGCTTTTGGAAAGCAGCCAAAGAGAAGGAAGGGTTTAATTGATATTTAAATGGAAATACTTGGTTCCTAGTGCTCAAAAGGTGACTTTTTCAGAAAAAAGTGCATCCCCTGCATCTTCGAACGTGAAAGGACCTGCAGTGTGTGAGAGCACTGGTCTGTCAAGCTTAGTTTTATGAGTATGTTGGTAGCACATGTTCCTGCAGCACTAGAGTGGTTTTTTCCTTTCCCGGGTAAAAATGACGGGTTTTGCCACTGCATTGTTGAACTGAATGTTCAGCCATGTTGGACCTTTCCTTTTATCACATGGTAACGCAATTTCTGTGGGAGGGTTTGCTGAAAGACTGTGAAACATCTTTGGACAACCAAGTGGATTGCAAAAGTATCTCTTCTCTGCCTGTTTCCAGACTCCCTCCCAAAATATCACCAAATGAGGGAGCCATGACTTCCCTTTACAAAAGCCACTGATTCTTCTGCAGTAGGACAGGTTTATCCCTGTATTTGTTCCTTGCGTTCTCCAGAATTGTTCCTGCTGACATGCATGGTGGAGGTGTCAGGGTCACTGCTTTGGAGTTTCTCATATCTCCTTTGGACTTCTTTTTAAGAATCAGCATCGTGTTTCTATCTTCCTCCTCTCTGTGGGCAGGTTTCGGTCAGGGATTATACCTCATGTTAGTAGTCCATCTATTTCAGGTTGGAGCCCCAAGCTCTTGGGATGATGTTTTCTTGTCCTGTGGTTTCGTTCAGATTCATAGTATCTTATTTAATCTCTAACCTTGCAGTTAAGCATTCATTTCCTTCTCTTCAAAGACTCTCCTCCCTGACAGATCCTGAGAGGTGCAGACTTAGAGAGGCTGTCACTGGGAAGGTTTGTTGTTAGGAGTGCCTACCTGCAGAGCAAGAATTAGCCTGGCAGAATTTTTCATCTGTGTTGCACTCCTGGATATCCTGTCACTGGAGAGGCTGATCTGGCAAGGTTTTCAAGGGCTTGGAATCCTGAAAGGGACTCATGTGGATAACTTGTTGTCTTTGTGTGTTGTTACACTCTTAAGGATCTCTACCCTTTTTTAGCTTTTGCCATGAAGAACCTGAGTAGGAGTATCTGAGACTTGAGGTCAGCTGGTGTGGTTGATTATGGGAGGGGGGGAATGCTGTAGGTCCTTATTTCTGATAAAGTGGGAGGACTTGGCATTGTTCATTTGAGAGTCTAAGTGGTACCATGCAGAAAGAGAACTTTATGTGCGGGAGAAGCATGCAGTTGAGTTCTGTTTTGAAGAGGAAAAGCCAGATATGGTACAAGCCTCTCTACCACCAACCACCATGACTGCTCCAGGTGAGAGAAGCCCTCTGAGATGCAGCACAGAGATAGCTGCTCCCATGATTCGAGCACTTCTGCTGTCTACAAGTCTTAACCATGGTTCCCAAGTGGTAAAAGCACTCATTTGGAGAACCTGGGATTCAGAAAGTTTTTTTATTGTCTGCATGAACATGTCACATAGGTCACAGTGCAGTGTGGTAATGTTTCCCCAGAACTTCAGGAGAAGTACCTCTGGATGCAAACATGCTGCTGGATGTTTGAGAGTGTGCAGCACGGCTGTAGGAAGTAGCTGAGACAGAACTGATAAGTCATTGCTGAAAATGAGCCTGTCATAGTGACCAGCGTGTAATACTGCTGTGTACCCAGCAGGGACCCTTTCTGTGGTGCCACGGGCAGAAGTGGCATAGGGAGGAGCTCAGGTTTTGTGCAGTATTTAAATCTTTACTGCCTCTCACTCTGGCTACTGAATTACACTGGAGCAAGAGTTGCCTTTTCCCTCTGTTCCTGTCAGCCTGGATCAGTGTTGAGTGTTTCAACCTGGCTGAGCCAGGGTAACCTGGCACCTACTGTGCTTGAGAGCAAGAGGGGTGCGCTTGGATCTTCTTGTCTGTGCCATGCCAAGGGCAAAGGGCATGTCTTGGACCAACCCTGGTCAGAAGCACTTGCTTTTAAAGCAAGTTTTAAAAATTGCACACATGCTTACAATGTTATGCCTGAAAACAATTGCTGACTCATAAAATACTACTTCCTTGTACTGAGAGTAGCCAAGTTGAACATGAGGTTTGAGCTGTGACTTAGTTCAATACCAGCTTCTTCATGAGAAGCCTATTTTGAGATTCATCACTAGAAGCTTTGAAATCCTGTGCTGACTTTTTAGCTTTTGTTAAGATCTGGTGAGCATTAGCATTTAACCACTATATCCTGGGAGGCAGAAGTGCTTTAGAAATGCTCTGTTCAGAAAGATGCTTTGTGGTGTTTGTTTTCTGACAGTGATGCTGCCTCCTCCTCCCTCCCAACATTTTTGAAAATACAGCTTTAAAATGTGTTAATGTTTGTAAAATCAGTGCTGATGGTCTACTTGTTGTAAATCAGCAGATAAAACTAGCTGTGAATGTGTAGAATTCATAAGAAGATTCAACTACCAGAGATAAAATTGCTGGCAAAATAAGTGGTGGAAGAAATTCAGGACCAGAATGTTTTATTTTTGAGATCTACTTGGAAACCGTGAGCCTTTCTGAGGTTCAGATGTGCTGTCTCTATAAGACGTCACTGGATGCAGTACTAAGCCCTTACAAGTGACCCTGGACAGCAGGCATGAAATAAATAGCGTGTATGAACTGGGATTCTTTATTTTTTTTTATTATTCTCCCCCAGCCCCTGTAAGGTGAATTTAGAGCCTTCCTCCTGTTTGCTGAGGACCAGGTGCCTATCTTGTAAATTTACACTGTCTGAACCCTGGTTATGTCCTAAGCAAGCTGAGTTTGGTCACTGCACTTGCAGTTTCTGTTGTGATGAGTGGATAGAGTCCACAGCTCGCTAAAGTTGTAAAGTAGGTATGCTTTATTCAGCGCTGAGGCGCATGGGGGATAGCTCCTCCAAAAGCATGTGCACCTCATCGTTGTTTCCCCTTTACATTTATCCTCTAAAGTTATACATATGCATGAGGTTGCACAACACGCCTATGCATATTCATGTCCTATCCCCGTTTCGTATTATAATGAGCTAAGAAGTCCTTTGCGCCTGCGCAGTGCCTTCTGGTGGTCGTGGGTGAGGCTCTCAAGATTAAGTAAACGAGTCTTCCTCGAGCCTGAACTTTTCACCTCTGGTCGTTACGCATGCTCCCTGGAGGCTCTGTCTTTGTCCAAAGCGCAGAGCCAATTTCAGCCGGCCCAGGCGTCCAATGGACTGGAATCAAGTCACAGTCCCTACTTCTTAACAATAGCTATGTCCTTATATCTTGTCCTAGCATAATCATGAGTGAGCAATGATATCGTTAAGCAAGTGTCCTGATCTGTTCCCTTGTACATTGCAAGTACGATAAGCATGAGCAAGCAGTAGCGTTGTTAAGTAAGCGGTTTGACCTATCCCCTTGTGCATTGCAAATACCATGTACGATAAGCATGAGCAAGCAGTATCATTGTTAAGCAAGTGGCTCAACCCTAACCCCCCTGTACATTTGTTAACCCTTTGCATCAGTTGCATTGAAATTTTTTTTTTTTTTTTTTCTTCAGTGGATTATCCTGTTTTACCAATGTCTTCATATGTTTGTATTTTCCTATTTTCTAGTATGGTTTCATCGTATTTGGTTCATCATGGGTACTGTTCAACAGCAACTGCCTTTGCCAGAGTCACAGACACCACAATCCAGGAAGAACAAAACTCAATAAAGAATAGACAAAGTAAGTCTCTTGGGTAGTCACTCCCAAAGCCTGGCACGCTGGCCATGTGTTACCTTGAGGAGTCTGCAGAAGAATGGAGTGCTGTGAAAGTAGAAAAGTTACTCCATGACAGTACAGAGCTGTACAGAGCGCACTGCTGACTCATTTTTGCAGCCTGTGGGTCAGCAGAGCTTGGGGACCACTGCTGGGAGCACTTTTCCCATCATCACTGTGTCTCCTTGTCCTGGGTTTGGCTGTAACAGTTATTTTTCTCCTTCCTCGTAGCTGGTGCAGTGCTGTGTTCTGACTTTAGTCTGAGAACAGTGCTGATAACACACTGATGTTTTTAGTTGTTTCCAAGTAATGTTTACTCTGATCAAGGACTTTTCAGTCTCGTGATCTGCCAGTGAGGAAGGGCACAAGAAGCCAGGAGGAAGCAGAGACAGGACAGCTGACCCAAACTAACCAAAGGGGTATTCCATACCACAGCACATCATGCCCAGTATAGAAAATGGGGGGAGTTACTCAGAAGGCCCAGATTGCTGCTCACGTCAGGCTGGGTATCGATCGGCAGGTGGTGAGCAATTGCATTCTCTCCCCTTATTATTTCCCTTAACATTGTTATTATTGATGGTAGCAGTAGTGATTTTGTATTATACCTTAGTTACTGGACTGTTCTTATCTCAACCTGTGGGAGTTACATTCTTTTCATTCTCCTCCCCATCCCTCTGGGAGGGGGAAGAATTGGGGGAGTGAGTGAGTAGCTGCGTGGTTCTGAGTTACCAGCTGTGCTTAAACCATGACACCCCTCCACTCTCTGCCCTCTTTGCCTGAGGAACTGCCCTATTCTTTCCTTTGCCTGTCTGCTCTGAGCACTGACCTGCATGCCTGTCAGTGTTGAGTGTGCAAAGTTTTCTGATCAACTTGGTTAATTTTCCTCAGTCTTGTTGAAAATGAATAGCTGAATCCTGGAAGTTGAGATGACTCAGCTTTGAGTCCAGCAGTTTCACACATCAGGCTAAACATGGTATCTAAGGTGCTTTCTTGAAGGTAGTGCTAAATCAGTGGCAAATAGAATGGTTACCTTGGACTTTATCTGAACTGAGGTCACTGTGTGCCAGAGATCCCTTTGGGTTTGGGTTATTAGCATTTTGGGTCATTAGTTTCATTAGCCTGCTCATAGGGACTCAGACATATCAATCTGTTTTTACTGCAGCTTCCAGAGTTAATGAACTTTCCAGTCCTTTCATACATTTTGTTTTCATGCAAGTTCTTTGCATATTGAAGGTTTTGCAAACTTGCAGCCAATGTGTTTAGCTTTCACTGGGTGAAGGATTTGCATTCACTGTCTGGTTTGATTACTGATGTTTCCTCCAGAGTGGCTTATCTCTTAGCTGGGGAGGCTGTAAGGGCTTTTGGTTGCTGCAGAGTAAGGCCTGTGGCTGTTGACTGCAGGCTACATCAGACTCTGTAGTTTCCATTCCTTTTGTGAACTGTTCCTGATGTGATTGTTACACATAGGGAGGATCGTGCCCTTTTGCAGCTCACTCTCCATACATTACATGCGCTTAGCCAGCATTCAGGTTCATCTGGGGACTCTGCTTAGTACCCACGATAACTTGTAGCTGCTGGCCGGTAGTGGTGATGGACTTTATGCTTTCGAAGTCATGCATTGTGCAACCCTGACCCCAGTCAGTGTTCTGCTGGTGTGGGTTTTGGTGGTAAAGCCTTCCAGAGGTTCATGAGCCAGTGCAGTCTCATTTGTCCGAAGACAGGTGATGAGACAGACAGAGGAGCTTTGAAGCTGGGGCTCAAATAAAAGGTGTGAGGAATACACAGATGGGAAAACAAAGAGAGGGGGAAGTAAAAAAGCAATGACATCTGTGAGAGTTGCCAAACAAGGCAAAGAGAGCTGTCAGAAGCAGTGAGATGAGAAACAGAGAGTGAGATGAAGGAGTGCAACACACATTGGTGTGAGAGCTACCTCTTTGGTTTTGGCTTTCAGCTACGTTGACAAGCAGATAGACACTGAGACGTGGGAGCCAAAACAAGTCATTGCATGTTGTTACTGGGGGTTGCTAATGAGGATTTCCAGGCTGGGCTTTCAACTGCTCATGACTTGCAAAAGTCATGGCTTGCTGTCATTAGAGCAGGTGATCCAAAATCTTCTTTCTGTTGTTTGTAAGGAGTCCTGGAAAAACAGAGAAGGAAGTGCAATGCATTTGTAGTTTTAAGGACACTTGTTAAAAAAAAAAAGTGTGAACCTCAGTAGATCAGCAACTTTGCTGAGTGTTCAGGGGTGGGATCTCAAGTTAGGTCTTGCTCTTGTGTCTTCTGACACATGCGGGCCATGAACACCCAGGATCATAGATGGCTTCTGCCTTGTATCTTTGCACCTCCTAGAAACATACAACTCGTTGGGCTGTTTCTAGCTTAGTCAGTAGCTGATTCTTGGAGCCAGCTTACAGGTGCCGCATTCTTATTGCAGGCCAAGCTCAGGTTACTTCAATGCATTGAGGTGGGACTTGCAGGAGCCCAGTTTTGTTGGTATAACTACTTCTACTTAGAGGTAGTGATATTGGGGAAACAGCACTGGGCTGTGGTTTAAGCCTGAAGACCCTCTAAGAATACTCTGCTTGTCTGATGCTCAGCCATACATACACTTCCAAGTGTGAACCAGCCAGAGGATGTAACATGGGAGTGACCTGGGGTCTTCACAGAATCACAGAACCATTAGCATTGGAAGGGACCTCTGGGGATCATCCAGTCCAACCCCCTACCAAGGCAGGGCCACCTAGAGCAGGTCACAGAGGAACCAGGTGGGTTTTGAATGTCTCCAGAGAGGGAGATTCCACAACCCCCCTGGGCAGCCTGTTCCAATGCTTTGCCACCCTCAACAGAAAGAAGTTCTTCCTCATGTTGTGTGTTAGTTTATGGCCATTGCTCCTCATCTTGTCTTTGGGCACCACTGAAAAGAGTTGGCACCATCCTTCTGGCACCTGCCTTTGAGGTATTGATCTGCATTGATGAGATCCCCTCTGTCTGCTCTTCGATAGACTAAACAGCCCCAGCTCACGCAGTCTCTCCTCATAAGAGAGATGCTCCAGACCCCTGATCATCCTTGTGGCCTCCACTGGACCCTCTCCAGTAGCTCCTTGTCTGTCTTGTACTGAGGAGCCCAGAACTGGACACAGTGCTCCAGATGTGGCCCCACCAGGGTCAAGTAGAGGGGGAGCATCACCTCCCTCGACTGCTGGCCACGCTCCTCCCCATGCACCCCAGGATACTTTTGGCCCTCCTGGCTCAAGGGCACACTGCTGGCTCATAGTCAACTTATCATCTACCAATCATCTACCAGGTCCTTCTGAGCTGAACTGCTCTCTAGTAGGTCAGCCCCCACCCTGTGCTGGTATTTTGGGTTCTTCCTCCCCAGGTGCAGTACCCTACACTTGCCCTTTTTGAACCTCATTAGGTTTCTCTCTGCCCAATTCTCCAGCCTATCAAGGTCCCGCTGAATGGCTGCACAGCTTCAGGTGTATCAGCCGCTTCCCCAGCTTCCTATCATCAACAAACTTGCTGAACAAGTTGAATAAGACTGGACTCAGTATTGATCCCTGGGGAAAACCACTGACTACAGGCCTCCAACTGGATTCTACTCCACTGATCACAGCCCTCTGAGCTCTGCCATTCAGTCAGTTCTCAGTCCACCTCACTGTCCATTCATCTAACCCATGTTTCCTAAGCTTACCTACCAGGATGTTATGTGAGACAGTGTTAAAAGCCTTGCTGAAGTCAAGGTAGATAACGTCCACTGCTCTCCCCTCATCAACCTATCCTGCCATGTGTCGTGGTTTAAACCCAGTCAGGTAACTTGTTCACTCACTCCCAGTGAGTGGTGCCGAGCTGACAACAATCGAGGTCCGTGTCCCCCCCCCCCACCGGGGTTCTCCCCCACTCCCGGAGGAACGGGGAGGAGGATCGAAAGAGTGCAACTCCCACAGGTTGAGACAAGAACAGTCCAGCAACCAATGTACACAAATCACCACCGCAACTATCAACTACAACAATGATAAGGGAAAATAACAAGGGAAGAGAATACGATACCACCGGCCAAGAAGACGAGTTCCCCCCGCAAGCCCCGTGTCCTTCCGGGTAACTCCCAGTCACCCCCCACCCCGGACATGACGTGCTGTGGTATGGAATACCTCCCTGGCTAGCCCGAGTCAGGCGCCCCATCTCTGCTTCCTCCCGGCTTCCCCTCCTCCCTGGCAGAGCATGAGCCTCACAAAGTCCTTGGTCAGGGTAAACATCACTTAGCAACAACTGAAAACATTGACTTCACCAACACTGTTCTCAGGCTGGAAGTCAAAACACAGCACTGCACCAGCTAGCACAAAGGAAAAAAAAAACAAACATGACTGCTACTGCTGAACCCAGGACACCATGTCATCATAGAAGGCTATCAGATTGGTCAAGCAAGATTTACCCTTTGTGAATCCAGGCTGACTACTCCTGAAGACCACCTTCATGCTTGGTGATGACCTCTGAAATTGTTGTGTCCTGCTTTCTTTTCCATGGCTACATAGCTCTGGGACTAAAGGACAAAAGTCCCAGAGCACCTCACCCCAGTGCACCTACTTCATCCTTCAGATCCTTCCACTCTTGGTGTTTCTGAGCTACTAACAGATTCTATCAGGCTTTTCCTCACACTAATCCATAATAAACAAGATGTGTTCCCCAGTTCTTCCTAGCCCATGGGCAAGGTGGTAGTGGGGAGCCATGTAGCATATGTGAGACAACTCCTCTGGCCATTTTTGTTGGGCAGTCCTGTGTGTCAATGGATCTCCTTTTGCTTTCAGGAATACAGAAGCTAGTGTTAGCAGGCAGAGTGGGAGAGGCTATAGAAGCCACCCAGCAGCTCTATCCTGGTCTTCTAGAACATAACCCTAACCTGCTCTTCATGTTAAAGTAAGTATGAATAGCTTTATACTCCCTAATGTTGAAATGTGTAGATGGAGAGAAGAAAGAGGCTGTCCAGCCATCCAGTCTGGCTGCACACCTTTGTCTGAATTTAAACTGTTTGAGATCCCTTCAAGAGCAGGTGGGAGAGGACGGAGGTTCAGTCCTTTGCACAGTCCTTGTAGCAATGTAGACCTAGCCCTTTTGTTGCTGCTCAGACCTGGTATGGCTTTGCCTTGTGAGGTCAGGCCAGAAGTAGGTGAAATTTTAGCTCTGTGAAGGAATTTCTGCTCCTTCACAGATGGCCTTTACTTGTCTTGTGGAGATCTTGCAGCACTGGAGCACGCGGTAGTCACTGTGAAGGTTCCTAGAAAGGCAGGGGTATAGAAAAGGCTGTCTGGGGAAGAGTTTAAAAGGAAAAAGAGCTTATGTGTCCCAGTTTTTCCAGCCATACAGAGTGGCTCTCCCCAGCCTTCTGAGACATATAAGGACAATTCCCAGTAAAGCTAAATGAGGAGCTGTCCTCACTGTCCCTGTGGATATTGCATTTTTTACCCTTGCTTCTCTGTTTTCTATTAGCCACCAGTATTTCCAGGCTGATGGAGTAGTGGGGGAACTATGATGTTTGGCAGATTTAGTATCTTCTACCTGGAAAAAAAAACCCAACCAACAACAAAACAAACAAACAAACAATCAAAAACCAACCCACAATTGAATTTTGGAGTACCTGCTAGAGGTGGTGGAGATGAAAGCATGCTGTAAAGGAACAGTTTATTCTTACCACAGTGGAAATAAGCTTGCTTTTGGGGAATGTCTCAACATTCATTAACTTCGAAGTTGCAGTTTCCAAACTCCTTCCTCCTATAGCATTATCAGAGCACTTGCAATACACGGGTACCGGGAGTCTGGAATGTCTTTTTGAAAGCCAAGAAGTTTAACTCCTATGCAGTTTCCGGAAGTTCTCCACTCGGTAACTGAGGAAGCCTTGGTGCAGAGCATCCTGGCTGTCACGCAGCCTCTTCTCCTTCTTACCTCCTGTGCAACCAGGTGTCGGCAGTTTGTGGAGATGGTGATCGGGACAGACAGCGAAGTCCGTTGTTTCAGTGCCCGCAGCCCCAGATCCCAGGACAGTTACCCCAGGTCCCCCAGCTTAAGTCCTAGACATGGATCGAGCAACTCACACGTTCATAGTACTGGTAAGCGTGTTTTCTGTGTCTTGTACTGAGAAGAGCAAATGTCAAAGGTGGACATGGTTGTGTGTTACCTTACCTGCTACTTTCTGTGCATTATTCTATGAATTCTCCTTTCCTTTCTGATAACCAGCTGAGAAGACATACTGTGATCATGGGTGTGTCTACACTGTTGCAGAACTGGTTTTGCATTAGGTATTTTCCACTGACAGTTGTCTGCACAGCAGGTTATTTTCACAAAAAAGAAGCTTTTGAAGATGGCCTTCTAGTGCAGCCACTAGTGACTCAGTGTTCCACTGACAGAGCTGTACAGGGAGGTCTGGAAAACAAAGCATGTTCCTGGACCTTGGAGTCTGCAAAAGAATTGCTTTCCAGTAACAACTGAGCAGAAGACGCTCTGTTCTGGCCAACTGAGGGAAAGGTTAGGGGGATGCCTTGCATTAGAGTATCTACTGCCCCCGTGGACTTTGCTCTTGCAAGATATAAGCAGAGATTCAGAATGTTTGGGGTTGGAAAAGAACTTAAGATCATCCAGTTCCAACCCCCTGCCATGGGCAGGGATGCCTCACCCTAGACCATGTTGCCCAAGGTTCTGTCCAGTCTGGCCTTGAACACTGGAACACTGCCAGGGATGGAGCATTCACCACTACTTTGGGCCACCTGTTCCAGTGCCTCACCACCCTCACAGTAAAGAACTTCTTCCTTATATCTAACCTGAACTTCCCCTGTTTAAGTTTGAACCCGTTACCCCTTGTCCTATCAATACAGTCCCTGATGAAGAGTCCCTCTCCACATCCTTGTGAGGACCCTTCAGATACTGGAAGGCTGCTATGAGGTCTCCACGCAGCCTTCTCTTCTCCAGGCTGAACAGCCCCAACTTTCTCAGCTTGTCTTCATATGGGAGGTGATCCAGCCCCCTTATCATCCTCGTGGCCCTCCTCTGGTCATGCTCCAACAGCTCCGTGTCCTTATTTTGAGGGCACCAGAAGTGCACACAGTGCTTCAAGTGGGATCTCAGGAGAGCAGAGCAGAGGGGCAAGATCACTTCCTTCGACCTGCTGGTCATGCTTCTTTTGCTGCAGCCCAGGACACGGTTGGTTTCTCGCCTGCAAGCACACAGTGAAGCAGATAATATTCAGTTTCTCATTGACCAGCACCCCCAAGTCCTTCACTGCAGGGCTGCTCTGAATCTCTTCTCTGCCCAACCTGTAGCTGTGCCTGGGATTGCTCCGACCGAGGTGTAGGACCTTGCACTTGGCTTCTTGGCTTGGTTGAACTTCACGAGGTTGGCATTAGTCCACCTCTCAAGCGTGTCAAGGTCCCTCTGGATGGCATCCCTTCCATCTAGCGTATCAGCTGAACCACACAGCTTGGTGTCATCGGCCAACTTGCAGAGGGCACACTGTCCGTGTCACTGACAAAGACGTTGAACAAGATTGGTCCCAGCACCGACCCCTGAGGGACACCACTCATTACTGGTCTCCAACTGGACGCTGAGCTGTTGACCACAAGTCTTTGCATGTGGCCACCCAGCCAATTCTTTATCCACCGAGTGGTCCGTCTATCAAACTGATGTCTCTCCAGTTTAGAAATGAGGATGTCGTGCGGGACAGTGTCAAATGTTTTGCAGAAGTCCAGGTAGATTACATCAACTGCTCTGCCTCAATCCAGGAGTTCTGTAGCCCCAACATAGAAGGGTCACCAAATTGGTCAGGCAGGATTTCCCCTTAGTGACGCCATGCTGGCTGACTGTCGTGGTTTAAGCCCAGCTGGTAACTCAGAACCACGCAGCTGGTAACTCAGAACCACTCCCCCTCCTCTTCCTCACCCCACTCCCAGGGGGATGGGGAAGAGAATGGAAACAATGTAAATCCCATGGGCTAAGATAAGAACAGTCCGGTAACAAAGGTGTAATACAAAACCACTACTACTATCACCAATAGTAATGATAAGGGAAATAACAAGGGGAGAGAATACAATTGCTCACCACCCGATGACCCGAGCAGCCATCAGCCCCTTCTGTATAACTCTCCCAAGATTCAAGATTCTGTACTGGACGTGAACATACTGTGGTATGCAATACCCCTTTGGCTAGTTTGGGTCAGGTGTCCTGCCTCTGCTTCCTCCCGGCTTCTTGTGCCTCTCCTCACTGGCAGAGCATGAGACTGAAAAGTCCTTGATCGGGGTGAGCATTACTTAGCAACAACTGAAAACATCAGTGTGTTATCAGCATTGTTCTTAGACTGAAGCCAAAACATAGCGCTGCAGCAGCTACTAGGAAGGAGAAAAATACCTGTTACAGCTGAACACAGGACACTGTCACCAACCACCTCTTTGTTTTTCATGTGTCTTAGCATGCTTTCCAGGAGAATCTGCTCCAAGATTTTGCCAGGCACAGAGGTGAGACTGACTGGTCTGTAGTTCCCTGGGTCTTCCGTTTTCCCTTCTTGAAAATGGGGGCTATATTTCCCTTTTTCCACTCATCGGGAACTTCACCTGACTGCCACGGTTTTTCAAACGTGATGGACAGTGACTTAGTGACTTCATTTGCCAGCTCCTTCAGGACCCGCGGATGGATTTCATCAGGTCCCATGGACTTGTGCGCATTCAGGTTCTTAAGATGGTCTCAGACCTGATCCTCTCCTACAGTGGGCCTAAGGTCTTCATTCTCAGGGTCCCTGCAACCGCCTTCCAAGACTTGGGTGGTGTGGTCAGAGCATTTGCCAGTGAAGACTGAGGCAAAGAAGTTGTTGAGAACCTCAGCCTTCTCCAAATCCAGGGTAGCCATTTCTCTTGATAGCTTCCGGAGAGGGCCCACGTCATCCCTCGTCTGTCTTTCATTCCCCACCAGCCCTTCCCTGTTGGTGAGCACAAGGTCAAGCATGGCACCTCTCGTTGTCAGCTCCTCTGTTACTCGCAGGAGGAAGTTGTCTTCCACACAGTCGAGGAATCTCCTGGATTGCTTGTGCCAGGCTGTACTGTCCCTCAAAGAGATATCAGGATGGTTGAAGTCCTCCATGAGGCCTAGAGCCTGTGAGCATGAGACTGCTCCTATCTGTCTATAGATTGCTTCGTCCACAGAGTTCTCCCGATCAGGTGGCCTGTAACAGGCCATCTATGTGTATTTTGTTTCAGTATTCCCACTGTTGTGGACAAGCAAACACTGAATTGAAAGGAAGACAATTACTTGAATTGGTAAGTACTGCGGAGGGATTCTTCATTAGGGACTGTAGTGTTTGGACACGGGGTAAGGGGTTAAAACTTAAGCAGGGGAAGTTTAGATTGGATATACGGAGGAAGTTCTTTACTGTAAGGCTGTTGAGGCGCTGGAATGGGTTGCCCAGGGAAGTTGTGAATGCTCCATCCCTGGTGGTGTTCAAGTCCAGGTTGGACGGAGCCTTGGGTGACATGGTTTAATGTGAGGTGTCCCTGCCCATGGCAGGCGGGTTGGAACTGGATGATCTTAAGGTCCTTTCCAACCCTAACTATTCTATGATTCTATGAATGCCTCCAAGATGTCACTCACCTTCCTAAGCCAGTATCTTTTTTTTTCCTGTATTGTATTGTGAGGAGCCCTGGGTATTTTTCTCCGACTAGACAGTCAGAATCATCCCATCAGTCTATAGAAGCTCTTGGTAATACCTTTTTTTCAGCCAGGAGATGCCTACACCTGTAGCACGAGGCAGCATTCATATGTATGGCTCCATCCATGGGACATCACCTTCACAGTTCTCTCTGTCAGTCCTTGTGCTTTGAAAATAGTGATCATTTCATCAGTGCATATTTGAAATGTTAAGCAGAACTGTTGTGCACAGTCTGCTGCATCCTTGTCATTAAAATGCACAGAATTGCTCCTTGTTTGACTCTCTGTTGTCATGATAAAACCAGAAATTCCCTAGCTATAAATATAACTGTATGATCAGCTGATGAATTTGGATATATCAGTATTTCTAGAAGAGCAGCCATGCCCAGGTCCCATCATCTAGCCAAGATCCTGCGGTCAATAGTAGTTGCCTAGGGAAGGGTATAGGAAGGCAGAAAAAACATATTGAGGTTTTCCCAAATTATTATTTGAGCCTCTAATCATTTGCAGTGGTCTGGGTGTTAAATAGCCCTTGTAAGCTTAGCCAGTCCTTTCTGAATCCATATAAAACTTTCAGTAATGACCTGTTTGTGTCCTGCGTTAGTGAGGTCCACAGCTTGTTAGGGACCTTTTTGGGGGGAGCAGTTGAGAGTTGGTAAACTTCTTTACAAACCATCTATGCTTCATATTTCAACAGTAATTTCTATACTTGTGTGAGCTGTTTCCGCTCATCCTTTATTTACAGCCTGGTTTTAGAACTTCCTTAAGCTTGGATGTTGCCGCTGAGCAGTGAGGTTCTTTCCATATTCATTTGTGTTTTCTCTAAGCCCCATTGAATTTAAGAACAATAAGCCATAATTTAAGCTCTGCATCCTTATTTTGCTGTCTTCCTTTGGGGCCTGCTCTCTTGCTAAATTGTTGGCTTCACAATTGAATTATATTGTCAGTCTGGTCTCGTTTTTCCCTTTCCTCTTGACTTTCAGGAGCAGATAGCCCAACCTGTAGAAATGGAGTCATGTCCACGAAAAGCAAACAGAGTCACAGTAAATACCCAACACTGAGTTCATCATCTTCATCTTCCTTCTCCTCCTCCCCCTCATCTGTGAATTACTCTGAGTCTAATTCTACAGATTCTACTAAATCTCAGCAGCACAGTAGTATGAGTAACCAAGAAACCAGGTATTTGTTTTCCTTTGTAGATGCCTGAGGAGGCTGAGATGGTGGGAGAGGGCTCAGTCTGCTTTCTGAGGAGCCAGGCATTTGTCCTGCTCTTCTGAACAGCAGAATAACTCCTCATTATCTACAAGATCACTACTATTCCCAGCAGAAACAAGCCTGTTCCAGTTCCCCTGCTCTGGCTTGGGCTTGGGGGCTCATAGAATCACAGACTGGTTTGGGTTGGAAGGGACATTAGAGATAATCCAGTTCCAGCCCCCTGCCACAGGCAGGGACACCTTCCACTAGAGCAGGTTACTTCAAGCCCCGTCCAACCTGGCCTTGAACGCTGCCAGAGATGGGGCAGCCACAGCTTCTCTGGGCAGCCTTTGCCAGTGCCTCAGCACCTCCACAGGGAAGAACTTCTGCCTAAGATCTCATCTCAGTATCCCCTCTGGCAGGTTAAAGCCATTCCCCCTTGTCCTGTCCCTACAGGCCCTTGTCCAAAGCCCCTCTCCAGGTTTCTTGTAGCCCCTTTAAGCACTGGGAACTGCTCTAAGGTTTCTCTGGAGCCTCCTCTTCTCCAGGCTGAACCAGCCCAGCTCTCTCAGCCTGTCTCCAGAGCAGAGCTGCACCAGCCCTCGTAGCATCTCTGTGGCCTCCTCTGGCCTTGCTCCAACAGCTCCATGTCCCTCCTGTGGTGTTGCCCCAGAGCTGGATGCAGGACTGCAGGGGTGGGTCTCCCCAGAGCACAGTAGACGGGAAGAGTCCTCTCCCTCAACCTGCTGTTTACGCTGTGGAGATGCAGCCCAGGACATGGGTGGTTTCTGGGCTCAGGTGCTCACTGGTGGGTCATGGAGTGGTTCTCATTGACCAACACCCCCAAGTCCTTCTCAGGGCTGCTCCATTCAGTCTCTGTCCAGCCTGTGTGTTTGGGATTGCCCCTACCCAAGTGCAGGAATTTGCCCTTGGCCTTGTTGAACTTCATGAGGTTTGCACGGACCCACTTTCTTCCTTTCACCTCAGTGACAGTGAGATGGAAGTGGAGGCTGAGCATTATCCAAACGGAGTCCTGGAACATTCATCCACCAGGATAATGAATGGAACCTACAAACATGAAGAGATCCTGCAGACAGATGAATCCAGCATGGGTAGGGCCTCAGAGGCAAGAGGGGTAAAGGGAAATAGAAAGAGTTGGTATTGAGAGTTAAATTGTAATTGGATTGTAGAGAAAAAAACCACATACCCAGCCCAGTGAATGAAGTTCTCGAGATGCCTGTTTCATGGGGAAGATGAATCTGTCCTGGAACTAAACTAGCTCTGGCTTTTCATAGTCTCAGCAGTGCTGGTGATGTGGAGCAGGGAAAGCAATAGGAGTCAAAGGGTTATTCAGCACTGGTTGTGAAACCAGCTCAAAGCAGTCCTGGCACTTTTGCCAACTGAGGAACCGAACAGAGCTGCGCAAAGCTGGCTGATGCCCAGTCACAAAGTGTCCTCAGCAAAGTGTGGTCAGCTACAACTGTCGTGTTTGTGGATGCTTTAGCTGGGAGAGAAAGGATTAATCAGCTACACTACCTCTGAAACTGGGGATTCCTCCAGTTCGAATGGGTCTTGTGGGCAACCAGTTCTGGGAAGTTGGTGGTGTTAGCATCTCTGACTGAAAGTTTTTGGAGTCTGGGATTGGTTAGACCAGGAGTTTCCATGTTGTGTGCACTATATTACACATGTGAAGGGGAAACACTGTTGGAGTTGCAAGCTCCCATGATTTTATCAGAAGACTCAAAATGTAGCTAATCCTCAGGCATTAAGCAAACTGAGCTCAAGTTTTCCTGTACCTAAAAGGTGCTGTGAAAAAAATATTACTGGCTCTTGCAGTGCAGGGATCACAAAAAGCTTCCAGTGGGATAAACTTAGAGTGGAGAGCAGCTACCTGCTCCAGAAGGGGAAGGAGTTTATGGGTGGCATGTCACAGAGTGGGCAGCAGTGGGGAATGGAAGACGGTTGTTACTTCTCCACTGCCTTTCTTCTAGAAGACTGCTGCCCCCAGAGGCAACTCTGTGGAGGGAGCCATGCTGCCACGGAGCGAATGATCCAGTTTGGACGTGAGCTGCAAATACTGAGTGAGCAGCTTTGCAGTGAATATGGAAAGAACACAGTGCACAAAGAGATGCTTCAGGTAAGCCTGGGCCTTGTGCTGCATCACAGTAGTTCTGTGGGCCAGCACTGGGATTGTGGGTTCTTTTGCAGAGCTCTGGGTAGCCCCCACTTCTGCTCCTGGTGAGGAAGAGGGGGCCTGTATGGGGATCAGAGGTGAAAGCTTGGTGAGCACAGAGCATCTAGACCCAATTTTCAGCACAGGAGAGAAGAAACACAGTTCCTGCCTGCCTCCCTGGAGCAACTGCATGCTCTTCTCTACAGGTGACTACCTGTCTTACCGTGCTGGCTCCCCTGGCAGGTGGAGGGGGCACCCTTTTTAATCCACTATCTTGATAGCTCAGTGTGGTCCCTTGCTGCCAAGAAGGGCCCTTTCTTTTCAGGAGGTAGGCACCTGTCACCTTGTCAGTGGCAGGAGGTGCCCCAGCTGATGGACCTGGTTTTCCTGTGTCTTTGCAGCCATGCATGACCTTACTGTGCCTTTCTGTTCTCTCGCACAGGATGCATTTAGCTTGTTGGCTTACTCAGACCCTTGGAACTGCCCCGTTGGTCAACAGTTGGACCCAGTCCAGAGGGAACCTGTGTGTGCTGCTCTTAATAGTGCTATATTGGGTAAGGCCTGGTTCCTATGTGAGTGCTACCCACTGGACTTACCTCTCAAGGGCTGTTCTGTGTCAGGCAAGCCTGTGAGTGTCAGGAA
Source organism: Pezoporus flaviventris (assembly GCF_033815535.1). Taxonomy (NCBI): domain Eukaryota; kingdom Metazoa; phylum Chordata; class Aves; order Psittaciformes; family Psittacidae; genus Pezoporus; species Pezoporus flaviventris. Next base: position 398,592 of record NW_026892695.1, read on the forward strand.
AAGCTCAGAAATATTTGTGGTTAGCTTTTGCCTCTTCCTGTTGCTGGGGACTGATAGGGCAGTGATGCAGGAAGGGAGGTGGGAGGGAAGCCTGCAGAGAAGGGATCCTTCTGATGTAATCTAATTTTGACTCCCTTCCTTGGGTCTTTCTCAGTGCTGCTTCCAAGGATGTTCCTTATGATTTTCCTCCCTTGCTTACTGAAGAAGCCAAGATCTCTGATTCATTTCTTGCTCCTCTTGCTTCTTGCTCTGAACTCACCTGAATCATTTTGCTGGCATTACCAGAGCTCTTCCATGCTGTTTGGGTTGGCAGAGTCTTGTCCTGCCATCATCCTACTTTCTGGCAGGGAATGCAGTTGCTCTGTTGCAATAAACTGTAAGTGAAGCAGGTTTCCACAGTGCTGGCTGTAAAGCAGAGGGGAGCCATAATACCACTTACCTTTGAGCTTATGCCAAACATGCAGAGTTAAATGCAGACAGGGTTTGTCTTCCCTTCAAGCGTTGCCTCTGTGTGTTCCCATGATGTGCATATAGTTTGGGAAGGAGAGTCCCTTCCCCTGACAGTCAGCATGGACTGAGTCCAGCTGGGTAACTCAATTGTTGTTTGTCCAGCACTTGAGAATCATGGTCAAGTTGCTGAGGGGTGTCACCAGGGAGATATGAAAGATGGCGTCTGGACATGCTTCATCACACAGATGGCAAGATACCTTGTCTGTCAAGGTCAGCTAAGGATTCCCTCTTGCATACATAGCAAACATTATGTTGAAAAGAAGCAGTGCCCAGTGAGTGAGTTTGTCTAGTGCTTGGACAGCTGTGTAGACTTGCATAAGCGGGAGAGATGGAGACATTGCCTCTCATTTGTTCCCAATTTCTCCTGCCTTTCCTTATTCTTCCATGCTATAATATCTCATGGTTTGAGGGTTTTCTGGCAGACACTAAGGCAACAGGAGCTCAACTGCCTTTTTCTTGCTCTGGCCACCACAGTAGCGATTTCTCAAAGGCCCTGGTGAGCTGTGGCTCCATGTGGGATGTGTCACGGGTGGTAGGGTGTGCAGAGGAGCAGCGGTGCAGAGCCACTGTTGCTCAGGAGTAGCTTCCTTCCAGAGCCAGTGCCTTAGAATCATAGAATAGTTAGGGTTGGAAAGGACCTTAAGATCATCTAGTTCCAGCCCCCCTGCCATGGGCAGGGATACCTCACACTAAACCATGTCACCCAGGACTCCATCCAACCTGGCCTTGAACACTGCCAGGGGTAGAGCGTTCACGACTTCCTTGGGCAACCCATTCCAGTGCCTCACCACCCTCACAGGAAAGAACTTCTTCCTTATATCCAATCTAAACTTCCCCTGTTTAAGTTTGGACCCGTTAGCCCTTGTCCTACCACTGTAGTCCCTAATGAAGAGTTCCTCCCCAGCATCCTTGTAGGCCCCTTCAGATACTGGAAGGCTGATATGAGGTTTCCACGCAGCCTTCTCTTCTCCAGGCTGAACAGCCCCAACTTTCTCAGCCTGTCTTCATACGGGAGGTGCTCCAGTCCCCTGATCATCCTCGTGGCCCTCCTCTGGACTTGTTCCAACAGTTCCATGTCCTTTTTATGTTGAGGACACCAGAACTGTACACGGTACTCCAAGTGAGGTCTCATGAGATCAGAGTAGAGGGGCAGGATCACCTCCTTCGACCTGCTGGTCACGCTCCTTTTGATGCAGCCCAGGATATGGTTGGTGTCTGGGTTGCGAGCACACACTGAAGCTAGCTCATGTTCAGTTTCTCATCATCCGCGCAGGGCTGCTCTGAATCTCTTTTCTAACTGCTGAGGGCACACTCAATCCCACTGTCCATGGTGCCGACAAAGACGTTGAACAAGACCGGTCCCAACACCGACCCCTGAAGGGACACCACTCATTAATTGTTTCCAACTGGACACTGAGCCATTGACCACAACTCTTTGCGTGTGGCCATCCAGCCAATTCTTTATACACAGTGTGGTCCATCCATCAAATTGATGCCTCTCCAATTCAGAGACAAGGATGTCGTGCGGGACAGTGTCGAATGCTTCTTTGCACAAGTCCAGGTAGATGACGTCAACTGCTTTGCCCCTGTCTATCAGTTCCGTAGCCCCATCATAGAAGGCCACCAAATTGGTCAGGCAGGATTTCCCCTCAGTGAAGCCATGTTGGCTGTCACCAACCACCTGGTTGCTTTTCATGTGCCTTAGCATGCCTTCCAGGAGAATCTGCTCCAAGATTTTGGCAGGCACAGAGGTGAGACTGACTGGTCTGTAATTCCCCATGTCTTCCATTTTCCCCTTCTTGAAAAGGGGGGTTATATTTCCCTTTTTCCACTCATCAGGAACTTCACCTGACTGCCACGGTTTTTCAAACGTGATGGACAGTGGCTTAGCAACTTCCTTTGCCATCTCCTTCAGGACCCACGGATGGATTTCATCAGGTCCCATGGACTTGTGTGCATTCAGGTTCTTAAGATGGTCTCAGACCTGATCCTCTCCTACAGTGGGCCTAAAGTCTTCATTCTCAGGGTCCCTGCAACCGCCTTCCAAGACTTGGGTGGTGTGGTCAGAGCATTTGCCAGTGAAGACTGAGGCAAAGAAGTTGTTGAGAACCTCAGCCTTCTCCAAATCCAGGGTAGCCATTTCTCTTGATAGCTTCCGGAGAGGGCCCACGTAATCCCTCGTCTGTCTTTCATTTGCTACATACCTATAGAAGCCCTTTCTGTTTTCCTTCACATCCCTTGCCAGATTTAATTCTAGCTGGGCCTTAGCTTCCTGGGCAATGTCCCTGTATTCTTCCCAGGCCACCTGTCCTTGCTTCCACCTTTTATAAGCCTCATTTTTCCCCTCTAAGCTTCCTCAGCAGCTCCTTATTCATCCATGGAGGTCTCCTGGCCTTCTTGCCCCATTTCCTTCTAGTTGGAACGCAACGCTACTGAGCTTGTAGCAGGTGATCTTTCAATATCCCCAGCAGTCTTGGGCCTCCCAGCCCTCTAGGGCTTTATCCCATGGAACCTTACTGAGCAGGTTCCTGAAGAGGCCAAAGTCTGCTCTCTTGAAGTCCAGGGCAGTGAGCTTGCTGTGTGCCCTTCTCACTGCCCTGAGGATCTCGAACTCTACCGTCACATGATTGCTGCAGCCAAGGCTGCCTTGGAGTCTTACATTCCCCACCAGCCCTTCCCTGTTGGTGAGCACGAGGTCAAGCATGGCACCTCTCGTTGTCAGCTCCTCTGTTACTTGCAGGAGGAAGTTGTCTTCCACACAATCAAGGAATCTCCTGGATTGCTTGTGCCTGGCCGTACTGACCCTCCAACAGATGTCCGGGTGATTGAAGTCGCCCATGAGGATAAGACCCTGTGAGTGTGAGTCTGCTCCTGTCTGTCTATAGATTGCTTCATCCACGGCATCTTCCTTATTGTGCAGCCTATAAGAAGATCCCCACAGTAATGTCCCCCATTGCTGTTCTCCCTTTCACCCTGACCCACAAGCTCTCAGTTGGCCCATCACCCGTCCCCAGGCAGAGTTTCATACTCTCCAGTCTATCACTGACATAAATAGCTACTCCACCTCCCCATCTGCCTGGTCTGTCTTTCCTGAAGAGCTTATAACCTTCCATTCCATCACTCCAGTCATAGGAGCCATCCCACCGTGTTTCTGTTATGCCCCTGATATCATATCCCTTTAGCCGTGCACACATCCCTAACTCCTCATGCTTATTCCCCATACGATGGGCATTTTTATAGAGGCATCTGAGCTGAGCTCCGAATGAAGCCGGCTCATCGACTGGAGCGACTGAAATAGCTCTGCGTCGCTCCAAGCATTTATTACAGGTGCTGGCAACTGACTGGGGGTGTTGGGAAGGATAGATGCCTCCCTCACCCAACACATCTCATTTAAAGCTGCGTTGACCAGCTAGGCAAGCCTCCTACCAAAACAGCTCTTCCCCTTCTTTGTCAGACTCTAGCTCCACCAGCTTCCAGTAGACCTGGCCTTCCAGACCTATTCCCTTCTTCTAAATAACCAAACCCCTGACTATGGCACTACCGTTCTAACCATTTATTAATCTGCCAAATCTTCCTGGCTTTTTTAAGGTCCTCCCCTTTAACCTGGAATATTGATGATAAAACTATCTGAGCTCCAGAGCACCTGACCACCTCTCCCAGGGCTCTGTAGTCCTTCTTAATGTTCTCCAGGCTACTGCTATCTATATCGCTAGCACCCACATGGACCACTAGAAGTGGATAATAGTCAGCGGAACTTACTAGATCAGGCAGCCTCTCTGCGACATCCCTGATCCGTGCCCCTGGTAGGCAACACACCTCCCTCGAGACTGGGTCAGGCCAACAGATAGGTGCCTCTGTGCCTTTTGAAGTAGAGTCACCTGCTACAATAACCCCCTGCTTTTTCCTGGCAGCACCAGTAGTGATCCTCTTTCCTGGTGCATCAGCAGGTTGTTCATGTGGCGAGGTGTGTTTTTCCTCGTTAGCCCCCTGCAGAACTGCAAAGTGGTTCTGGGTGGGGATGTCACATTTAGGAGGAAGCCCCTTGCTTTTAATTGTCCTTTTCTTCCTTTCTTTGGGTGGGTTTCGGTTTTTTGGTTGCTTTTGTTTGGGTTTTTGTTTTTGTTTTTTTTTTTTGCGGGTTTTTGGTTTGGTTTGGTTTGGTTTTTTTTTTTTGGGGGGAGGGGGGGTGTTACTAGTTCCCAGCTTCTTGGGTTAATGCCCTCCTTTTCTGTATGAGCTGTGATGTACGCTTGTGGTCCCTGCACAGTTTGGGCCTGGAGCAAGCAGTCCAGCTCCCTGTCAGCTTCCCTGACATCTTTGAGCCTGAGTCTCCCACAGCTCAGCCACCTGCTGCAGGAGGACCTCCACCAGGGCTCACCGAGTGCAGCCCTGCCCATTTTGTACCCTTGCCTCAGGCGACAAGTGGAGGCACCTACTACACTCCGAGGTCTGCGCTGCAGCCTCCCTTCTCATCAGCTCTGTTTGGGTGCCTACGCTGGCCACCGTCCAGGCAGCCAGAGCAGAGCTCCCAGACCAGGCCCTGGTCCTGAGGCGAGTGCTCACCATCGCACTTGCTGCCTGCGCAGACTGCCGTGCTATGCCCTGTTTGCCTTGCTTCTGGTCACTTGGGCTCCCTGGGGCAGGTTTTTACCCACTCAGGGATGGTGCTGTTCCTCCTGGCGCTGCCCCTTGTGAGTCAGCTGCTTGTGTCGGCTGAGCTGCCAGCTCCTGGGCAAGTCCTGTCAAGGACTTGAGGCTCCCTCAGTGGCTCTCGCTGCTCAGAATTGAGGCTCCTGGACGCTCTGTTTCCCCTTGCTCTGGTTTTGAAGGCATCCTCTCTGGAGCTACTCACCTCGGCCTTCTGCCAGGGGTGCTGGGCTTGGTGCCTGGGTGGGACTGAGTGGGACCGAGTGCAGGCAGCCCGCACTCAGCTGGACACATCTCCTAAACAGATTTCAGTTTTTTCTGTTTTTTGCCCCCACAGAATCTCAGAACCTGCCAAAGCAGCCCCCACTGATGCTTACCCTGGGCCAGGCCTCAGAGTGTTTGCGGCTTATGGCTCGCGTGGGCTTGGGCTCCTGCTCCTTTGCCAGAGTGGATGACTATTTGCACTAGCCACCAGAACCAAGATGGAGTTGACATCGTTGAATGCTGCCCTTCATCTTCTGTTGCTGCTACTCTACACCACCACCTCGTTCAACAGCCTGACCTCCCTGCCACCCCCACCCCCTCTAGCACACACACACACACACAGAACCTGTGAACATATTGAGTGAGTCCCTCACTATGTGGCTATTCCCGACCCCAGGAACGACTGGCAGATCTTACCTGCCTCTCTGCCATTGCTGTAGCTCCAGCAGCACTCAGTATTTTGCTGGTTATTCTAATGTAGTACCTTACAATGTAGGGATTTCTCTTTTATTTTGATTTGAGTTGTTTCTCATGGATCTGGAGAGTTTTGCTGAGCTGGTTTCTGCTGATTTACTGAGGAAGCTCATCAAGTTGCTGACAGCTTGTTCTTCCCTTCTCCCTCCATCATGCACATACAGCATCATTTTCTGTGTTAGTTATCTGAACTCTTCTTGCAGTAGCAGCTCAGAGGGAATTTATTTTATTTGAATCCTGTTTATTATAAAGGTCTCTTCCACCTCCACAAAGTCATCGATGTATTTATTGCTCACAGACTCAGTCCCAGTCATACATGTCATGCAGCCCTTCAGGAGATTTGATGAGGTAGGTCCTGTCATGCACTAATTATGAGAAATGAAGGAGCTTGGTCCTTCACGGTACATGCCTCTCTCAAGAGCACGAGCCTCACAAGTCCTTGTCTTTGTGAGTGGGAAGAGTAGAAGACTTGATATTGCCTTATGTTAGCGGCTGAACTACAGCATCATCTCTCAGTCCTCAGTCCTGTGAAATGGGTAAATCCAGCTCTCACAGCAGCTAGAGGGACAGGACTGGACTGATGAATATGAAGTCATCTACTATTGTGTTGGTAGAAGCAGGTCGTTGGCCTCCAGGAAACATCTGTGGGTGCTGCCAGTTGGGCTGTCAGTTTTGGTGTTAAATCACAACCCCCCCTTTTTCATCATATAGGGGGGCTCTGTCACTAGGACTCAGTAATAATAGTAATACCCCTCAAGTAACACTGATCTAAATAAGCACTTTTAAATTTTGCCAGTGTCTTGGGAACACTAAGCTGACCTGTGCTCATCCTTGCAAGTGGCACCAGCTGTGGATTAGGTCAGTACCAGCTTTGTAAGATTTGAGCCATTCAGAAGGAAGCAGGAACATTTCTTTAAGGAGTGCTGAGAAAATTATTTTAGTTTCAGGCCCAAAGCAAGGATCTGTGTGTGAGTAACCTCCGAGTAAGATGGACTAATGTGTCCATTTGCAGTATGTATCAAGCCCAGGGACTCGAGTGCCACTAAGCTGGCATTCAAACCATCTGCCTGTGTTTCTGAGCCTGTACTTTTAAGTGGTGAGGCTGTGTAGCAGAACCACGTGCTTTGCATCCTCTGATGTACCCTTGGGAGACTTCAGGCTTGGTCTGGCTGCACAGGAGGCCGTGTAATTCTGCACCAAATGAATTTTAGGTCAGTACCCCTGAGGAGGGCCCAGGAGAGCTCAGACTCAACATGTATTTTACTGCTGTTTATGATTTTGTTTTGGAAAGGTCAATGAAAGATGAAGAGATTGTGTTGAAGTTTGCCCTTAAAATGAGGGTTAGCTTTTGCCAGGGCTTCATGCAGCCAGAGAGCTTGCGTGCTGCTGAAGAAAGGAAGGTGCTGTGTGACCTCTGTGCAGAGCTTTAAGGATTTTCTGCGTTTGCAGCTGGAACATGAGGTCTGAAACCAAGGCAGAGCAGGGATCAGGTGTCCCCTACACTGCAGAAGGCAGCTGTGGCAGTGAATATGCAGATGGTGTTGGCAGTGGTTCGAAATGCCTATCACTACCTTTTGGTGAAGGTATATGATGTGTAAAGGCAGTGCTTGAGCCATGGTGGCCTAAGAAAACAGGCAACATGAGGTTTAGAGATGGAGGAGAGATTTTTATTAGATCAACTCAGCTGAAAGAAGCAGAGGGAGAAGCTCTGTGTACTACAGCTTTTCTAGACGGACAGGAGCAGAGAACTGCACCACACAGAATTTAACTTGCAAATCTGGGGCTTCTGTTTCAGTTCTGGGAACAGCTCATGTGACTGAAAGCTTCTCTACTGATTCTCAGTTCTGTTCGTTGTCCTAGTGAGGGCTGTTACCCAGCCTGTAGTCCTTTCCTCACTGCAGTTGTAGAGACACTTAACTCTTTTCTGGAGCCCTTGTGTGCCTGTGCTAAACCTGAGGCAGCACACGAACTTGTCCTGGTGAGAGATTGTTCTGCAGGCTCTCCATTTCATAGACCCAGGTTTATGGCATGCTGAGGAGCTGATTGTGGGTACTTAGGTTGGAAATACCATGGTACATGGCTTTGCCTTTCACATTTGGCAACTTCCTCTGCTGTTGGTCAACATTCAGCTTGCTGCTGTCTGGCTACAGTCAAAATTCTCTCTCATCTTTGTAACAACGCTGTCTTTATCTGAGTTGTTTTGGTTTTTTTTTGTTCCTTCTTTTTGTGGTTCCTTTAAGCCAAGTCCGTCATGTGTCATATTAATGCTTCACTTAGTCTTTCGGCAAAGCTGTGCTGACTATCCTAGAGCATTTTGTTTTGTGTTGTTTTCACTGCAAAAAAAACCCAAGAGATGCTCCTAGATATTGGGTTATTCTGGTGCCAAAAAGTTCTGGTGTAATGAGATGGTCTCTCTGTCTTCTCATGGAGAGCCTCCCTGTGGTAGTGTCCTGGGTTCAGCAGTAGCAGTCATTTTTCTCCTTAGTAGCTGGTGCAGTGCTGTGGTTTTGACTTTCAGCCTGGGAATAACACTGACAACACCGATGTTTTTAGTTGTTGCTAAGTAATGTTTACTCTGACCAAGGACTTGGTGAGTCTCATGCTCTGCCAGGGAGGAGGGGAAGCTGGGAGGAAGCAGCGACAGGACACCTGACCCAAACTAACCAAAGGGGTATTCCATACCCCAGCATGTCATGCCCAGTATGTAAACTGGGGGCAGTTACCTGGAAGGGCTAGATAGCTGTTTGGGTCGGGCTGGGTATTGGTTGGTGGGTGGTGAGTGGTTGTATTCTCTTCCCTTGTTATTTCCCTTATTGTTATTGTTATTGGTGGTAGCAGTAGTGGTTTGTGTTATACCTTAGTTACCGGACTGTTCTTATCTCAACCCGTGGGAATTACATTATTTCGATTCTCCTCCCCATTCCTCCGGGAACAGGGGGAGGAAGGTGGAGGGGAGTGAGCGAGCAGCTGCATGGTTCTGAGTTACTGGCTGGCCTTAAACCATGGCAGTTAGAAACCATCTTGCTCTTGTGTCAGGGTTAGTGCTGAGGGGTCACACTCATCTCATGCTGGTGATTAATTATGAGTCTCTGCCACTGGCAGTGTGCAGCACAGTGGCAGCAGATCCCTGTAGACAAGACAGCAATGATACTTTCTGCTTCTTGCACTCAAAGCAGTAGTGCCAGCTTGAGTTGTTCTTCTCTGTCTACTTGACCCAGTTTCTGACAGACATCACTGCTGTAACTAGCACCCATTGCTGCTGCCAGCTTCTTGCCAGCTCTTGTACCTGTTGTCCTGATTCTGGTTTTTGAGGAGTGCAAAGGCTTTTCTGCTGTGACATATCTGTCCCATACCTGTCACTTGTTTGGTTGGTTTTGGTGTTGTTTTGTTTTTTTTTTTTAATGTCAGGTATTCCTGTGGTTTCACTAGTGGTTTCTGATTGTTGTGCTCAGGTTCTGACTAATGCAGCCATGACTTTGTGTGGGGACGTGTAAGCTTGTTTGTGATGTGTGGGCAGCTTCAACCAGCCCTGGAGGAGCGGCCACCACTGGGCTGCGATGGAGCAGATCTCCTCATTGCCTTGGGAGGAGGGGAGGTCTCCTCTTTGGTACAGCATTGCCTAAATGGACATTACGCAAATTGTGCACATTGATTCAGTTTAAGCTTAGTATTTGTGAATTAAGTTATCTGACACTTTGCATGAAAGCTTGAAAAAGGGGGAGGGGTGGATTTTAACTGGGAAAAAGCCTATGAAAATATACTGGAATTATGGTAAAGAAACCGATGATCTGCTGTGTATTGACAGAATTATTTTTATTAAAATACACATCCCTGTGCAAGGGCCAGCATGGAGCCATGTGATTTGTCAGCCTTACACACCAGTGATCCCCGTGGCTTGGGACTGGCCATTCAGAGGGAGCTGGGCTCTGCCTAACAACGTTGAGCTGGCTCTGGGATGAGTTTTCCCCATCCAGGGGTGAGGGGACACAGACAGAAGCACGTCCCTGTCGTTAGGCAGGTCCCTTGGTGGTCAGGGCTGGCTCTTGGCTTGAGCATTGCTGCCTCACGTACAGTTTTTAGAGGGAAGCAAGCAGTTAGACTTTCTGGTACGTCTTACACAGCTTTGGTAACAGGACATTTAGGGGGCAGGTCATGCTGCAGCAGCTGCCAACATCTGTATATATTTCTGCTGACGCCACTATATATTTCCACTACACCATGTTCTCAGCATAGCAGGAAGCACATGATGGCTGTTCTACAAAACATCTACAAAAGAGCTTCTCCCACAGTTGCTAGAGTGTAGAAGTGATGCTTCCAGTGATCGAACCCTTAGAGCAGACCCTGGAAATTTTCCATTGGCGTCCTTTTTTCACAGACCACCTCCCGCATCTTGGGTCCCAATGCTATGAGTTCAGTAACATTCCCACCTGGCAGCAGTTAACTCATCAGCTCATGTGAGCAGGAGTTCCTTGGGGTCTGGATGAGTCCTGAATGGCACTGCAATTCCACCCATCACCCAAAGCAGGCTATCACGGTGGAGAATCCTCAGAAATAACATTGGCATGTCCTGCAGAGCATTGTTTTAATTTGTTAGTGAAGGGATAGAGACTAGTAAAACCATAATTATGAGGGTTGGTTTCTTTTTTTTTCACCACCACCTTTCTCATAAATGGTGCGATGTGGCATTCCTAGATGATCTGCTGGTGCTTCTCAACGTTTTCACCTCTCGTTGGCAATAGCATCTTGTAGCGCCTTCCAGATCTTGTCAACACAGCTCTTTCTGCAGGTCAAAACTTTCCAGATTAGCTGTGTGCCATGGCAAGAATCACTTTTTCTCCTTGAGCACCATGTTCTCCATTTGAAATCTGGTTGGGGACCTGTGTGGTTTTGATTTGCAGCAGTGTTTAAAGCAAATGGAGGAAATAATCTTTGCAGCCCTCCAGTGTGAATGACTGGGAAAGGCTGCTTAGTAAGGGGAGTGTTTAAAGAGTCTCTGAAATACAGACTGGGGCTTTCTATCCATGAGCTTACCACCTTTGCATTACATATGGTGCAGATCCGTTTTTTTTCTTTTAGAAGACAACATGGCCATCACAGCCCTCGGTGTTACATGCTCCCAAGGTATAACTCTGGAGCTTTATGTCTATAAACAGCCAAGTGCCATCCATGAGATGTTTGTCCCCCAAAATCTGATTCTGCTTCAGCTTCCCTTTCCATTGATGCATCATCCCATGGTGCTTATGATTTGTGGGATGGGTTTTTCCTGTCCCCTGCCTACATTCAGTACTCTAGAAAATACAGCCCTGACTGTTTTCTAGTCATGAGCGTGAACCACTGATGAGGTTTTAGGCTGAGGATCAGTCCATGGCACTTACCACTGAGGGGGTTGTGTCCTCACCCTCTGGGCACTGCGGATGTTTTCATCTCCCTCACCTTACAGCAGCCACCAGCATATTTGGAAGCTGATAAAGGGTTTGGCAGATCTTCTCCTTGAACCCTTCACTCCAATCACCTACTTTTGGAATGCCTGCAATGCCCATGGGGCAGAGAGCATGCTGTAAGGATGAATAGCCTTACCTATGGGTAAGGGTAACCTCACCTATGGGTCAAGACCTGGCCCCCCTATCGTGTTCCCAATGAAGCATGCAGTGACCAGGCACAGTTTGCGCCAAGCCTGGAGAAACACGTGCCTGTGGCAAAAGGGTTTTTCAGTCACACCATGCCTTGGGCTTGTGGGATGTCTCCTTGGGCTGAAGAATCAGGAAAAATTCAAAGAGCAATTTGTGGCAATGAGTCTTTATTATCATATTTATATATTTATTATAAATATTTGCTCCACTGGGCACATCCTAGTGGGGCAGTGACAGCAGGAGTAACTTCGTGGCCACCATTACACTGGTCCTGGGGTGGTCTGGGCTGGATCTACCTACAGTGATGGTGCCCACTGCCATGGGACCCTTTGGAGAAGCACCATGAGCACTGTCAGCTCCCTCCAGAGATGGGAGGACTGGATGGGCGAGTTGGATGGTGGACGGCAGAAGGAGGATTTAATTTTTTCCTTGGAAGCTTTTGCATAGCTCCTCAACTAGGGCTTCCTGGGGCTGGCTCAGACCTCATCGCCAGTGACAGCCACAATCCTGCATTGAGAAAGTGAGGAAAGAGAGTGAAAATATGAACTATGAGCTGTTCCCTTCCCATGCACTACTTCTCCCCTCTCTGTGTGCAGCCCCATCCTGGATGGAGGCTTGGAGCCATCTCCAGCAGCCTCTGCCCTCCTCAGGCTGATGGTCCATGTCTGAGCCTTCCCAGACCACTGGCATTAGCAGAAACCACCAAAACAGAAGGGTTTTCCCCCTTCTGCCCATCCCACAGAGCTGTTTTCCTACCACCACCCCCACCACCACCCCGCAGGTCTATGCTCCCAGCTGGGTCTGAGTTGTTGGTAGGGATGGGGGGAGCTGCTCTAGCTCCCAGCCGTACTGCAGTGCAAACCCCGGGGGTACTCACACAGCTGCAAGCAGGGAGTAGCCTCAGGGCGTCTTGTAGATCTTCACATACTGGATAGGTTTCTGTGCATACTTGATGCATCATTTGGTGGACGTGATGTGGGCTGTCAAGGGAAAGGAGAGATGTGAATGCCCTTGGCAGCACTTTGCAGCTAACTGCATTGCCAGACACTAACACTGCAGGATATTGAACATGGGATGGCAGCTGTGGAGCTTCTCAGCAGCTCCCACAGCACCCTGCAGCAGGGATTGGTTTCCCTTCATGGCCACAAGGACAGGAATGGGAAACATGGACAGTAGTGGGCAGAGGGAACACGTGGGACCCACAGCCCACACTGCTGCAGTGTATGGTGATATCGGGTTGCTCAGTCTGGGGATGAGTTTTTGGGGGTTTCCAAGGTAGGGTCACAACTTGCAAGGTGTTTTGGGAGGCTCCAAACAGCTGCAACGGTCTCCCCCTTCCAAACACTTGTTCATCCAGCTGAGATCTGGGGAACAGCTGCTAGTCTCCTCCAAGCAGGGTTGGCTTTGCTGAGGTCACCTAGCACCCTAAGGAGAAAAATGTCTGCTACTGCTGAACCCAGGACACACCCACTTCAACCACTTTTCCCCAAATTTCAGACATATTCTAGGAAGCCTCTTAGACAAGGGGATTTCTGTCGTTTATTTTGGGGGCCACATCCAGTGGCAGGTCAAAGAGGCTGAGGAACGGGATGGCCTCTTCTGCTTTCTGAGGAAGAGCCACAGGGCTGAGAGCGGCTTCCAGGAGGTTTCGGGAGAACTGAAATTTACCCAGGAAAGCAGATTCTGTGATGACAAAATGTCAAGTCTAATGATTTCCTCTTCATTTCTAAAAGGAGAGACAACCCAAAATCTCTGGTCAGTCATGGGTTTAGCTGGTTTGCCTGAGTTGTCAAAGGCAAGTGACTGATGAGTTCCTGCCAAACCATCCTCCCCAACCACCCTGCCCATACCAAGAGCATTGGGTTAGGCACTGAAACACTCAGCATTGGATAGGATGGGATGAGACGAAAAAGCCACACTGGACTGAACTAGGAGGGACCCCAGAGAAAGTGGTGACAGAGATGCTTTTGGTGACTTTATAGAAAGGGAAGAAATGGGGCAACAGCAGTGGGATGCCTGTGTCTGAGCCCGTGTCTGAGCCCAAGTCTGAGCCTAAGCATTGCCTCCACCTCCCACATGGGCAATGGGATTGACATGGGATGATCAGAGGGATGGAGGCTCGTGATTATCAGTATACAGACAGGTCATTCCTCAGGGAGATGGGACAAACCCTACCACAACCCCAAAAGAGTCATCCCAGACCCCAGAGAGGACCCCGAGGGCAGCACCACACAGCACTGGTGGACATCAGCCCAGCTTCCATGCAGAGATCTGCTCCCTGGGAAGATGAGATGCAGCTGTAAGGAGGGGGTGAGGACCTGGTGGGAACCCACATGGGATGATGCTGAGTGGGAGCATGGGAGAGGACCTGACTGTGGCTTGGGAACGAGGCAAGGCTTCTCGGAGGAGAGGAAAGGTGAAAATGGACTTCCGTGAAGATTATCTCATGTTTGTGTGACTTCTCTAGAAGAAGAAAGGAGAAGGAAACAAATCAAATGTGCTGACAACTCTGTTTTGGAAGAATGGTCTGCAGGCCATTCAGGTCTGGTGGCCTGGCATGGTAGCAGGGTGGCCATGCGGAGAGCTGGGCACAGCATCGCTGGTTTCTAATGCTACTTTTCCCAGAAAAGGGATCTGCAGGGAGAAGACACCTTATGCACAGTCCCTGAGCCCCCTTCTACAGCCTCTGCATCCCTCAGGCTCTCCCCCCTTCCCTTTTGCAGCTCCTGCCACCTCCCTGATGTACAGACCCTCAAGCCCAACAAGCCACCAGGGTCACACCACCTCCTAGACATCGGTTAAAAGCAAAGGGCTGTAATTAAGGGGGAACTGAGCTGATAGCTTTCTCCAGACAAAACATCTCCTCACGCAGAAAACCTCATGTGCCAAGCTCACTTTTCAGGCTCATCTGAGGCACACGGTCACTGCTCCTTTTCCCTAGCTAATTAACCCTGTACCATCAGAAGCATTAGTAGATGCCTCCACTATCTGCGCCTCATAAAGCAAATGACTGCATGTGGAGTATTTGAAGGCCTGAAGAGGCTCCAAGAGGCTCTCTGGAGGACTTGGGCTTTCCCCTGTATCTTTTGGGCTTGGCCTTAGTCTTCTCCAGCCCCTTCCAAATTGCTGTGCCTGGGTGCTCCCGGCGATCTCCTAGGCCATCCCCACCAATGGCAGAGTCTCCTCTCCATGTGTGAAGCTCCAGGGCCTCCCCAAGGTTTGCCTGGTTGGGCAGATGCAAAGGCAAGGAGCCATCTGTGTAGAGAGAGGAGGAGGGACAGGCTGTGCACATGATTTTATTGATGTCTACACCAATTGCAACCTCACTATAGTTGAATGCAGCCCTCTCTAGAGAAAGCCTTCATCGCCATCAACCATGGCCAAAAAGGCATAAATCCACTAGAGCCTCCTTGCCATGGCTAGGAATAAGGGAATTGGAAAAGGCAATGTGTCAAGGGAAATAATAGCATAACAAACTGTATGGTAGGCAGCAAAAAGACCTTACAAACAGAGATCAAATCTGGATCTCAAATGGTGATACAAAACCAATTAGAAAGAGAAAGCTGACAGCAATGGAAATTGATGAGAGAGTAAAAGGAATTAAAGCCAGATAAAACCAACTCTTTAATATCATAGAATCACAGACTGGTTTGGGTTGGAAGGGACATTAGAGATAATCCAGTCCCAACCCCCTGCCACAGGCAGGGACACCTTCCACTAGAGCAGGTTGCTCCAAGCCCCATCCAACCTAGCCTTGAACACTGCCAGAGATGGAGCAGCCACAGCTTCTCTGGGCAGCCTTTGCCAGTGCCTCAGCACCCTCACAGGGAAGAACTTCTGCCTAAGAGCTCATCTCAATCACCCCTCTGGCCTGTCCCTACAGGCCCTTGTCTGAAGCCCCTCTCCAGGTTTCTTGTAGCCCCTTTAGGCACCGTGACCTGCTCTAAGGTCTCCCCGGAGCCTTCTCTTCTCCAGGCTGAACCAGCCCAGCTCTCTCATCCTGTCTCCAGAGCAGAGCTGCTCCAGCCCTCACAGCATCCCTGTGGCCCTCTTCTGGACTCACTCCAACAGCTCCACATCCCTCTTGTCTTGGGGACCTCAGAGCTGGATGCCTCTGAGGGATAACCCTGACACACTGTGGGTCCCGGAACCAGAGGTCTCATGGGCACCATGAGGCAGGTGGTGATCTCCCAAGTGCACCAGGAGGTGCTTCAGCTTGAGGAAGCCTTTTAAATTGTTGACTTTACTCTTCAGGAGCCTTCAGACCATGGAGACACCCTGTTTGCTTGGTCTCAGTGCCCTCCCCTGGCAGCTGTGCTGGGCTCACACAGGACAGCAGGTCCTGGGTTACCCAGATCTTCCCATAGGATCCACAACTGCTGTCCCAGGCAGGTGCCCTTCTCCAGTCCTGGGTCGGGACCCTCTGTTGGGGGTTTTTAATGTACACCATGGCCTCACAGCCCTGTTCCTGTCCCTATCCACAGGTGACAGCAGCTGCAGAGGTCTGTGCTGGTTGGAGAAGTCAGCTCCAAAGGATGGCCCAAGCCCCACTGTACTGGATACCATGGAGCTGGCAAGGGCAGGGGCTGGTGGGACCCACATGCACCATAGACAGGGCAAGAGGCTTCTCAATGGGCTCAGCTGGGGCCAAGGTCATTGTGATGCTGGTTCTGTGCTGGCACATCTCTGCCAGGAGCTGATGCTAGGGAAGGCGGATGAAAGCCCAGGCTGGAGGTGAGGCGCTGGGCTCCCAGGCACACTGTGTTCATCCCCTGCACAGTGCCTTGCTGGACATTTCCATGCAGAGCCCTGGGGTCGGTGCTGCATCCATGCCACAGCTGTCAGGAGAGGGCACCAAGACCAAGCAAACAGTGTGTCTCCATGGTCTGAAGGCTCCTGAGGAGTAAAGGCAATGGTTCGAAAGGTTTCCTCAAGCTAAAGCATCTCCTGGTACACCCAGGAGATCTCCACATGCCTCCCTTGTCTGCTTAAGCATCTGTTCTACCTGCCCAAGGACGTCTGCAGGACACAGATCAGTTGCACTAAAGTCCTAGGGAAGATGTGGCTACCAGGCTTTGCTCATGTATGGCTTGCATGGGGCAATGCAAAGGACAAGCTGAAAGCTGAAAACCCAAAACCAATGGCAGTGTTGTACCTAAAAGCCCTCAGAGTAGTCTTCAGCCCTTCTTGCATCCCCTTGAAATGAGTACCCAAGTGCCCAGAGCACCCCATTCAGCACCATCCCATCCCCCCAGAGAGACCCAAGAGGTTCTGGGAGGCAGCAAGAAGAGCTCCCATCCCACCCCAGCCCCTTGGCTGTCTCCATTCCTCGGCATGACAAGCAGCAGCACAGTTATTGGGGCTGGGAGAAGAAATGACACCACCACTCTCCCATACCACATTAAGTAAACCTGTATTTTGTGGCTGTGCTCAGCAGGCGGGTGCTAGTGGGGCCGGCAGCACCCCAGGAGCTGGTGCCCTGCTGGTTGATGCAGCACAGCGCTCTGGGGAGTCAGTGCCCACCCTCAGCATTGGGGACCTGATTCGGAGAAAACTCCAGGAACAAACATGATTTTCCAACCTATCTTCCTGATTACTGTTTTTTTAACTTTAAACATCTTTCCCCAATATCACAGGCTGAACATCTCCAGCTTAACTTTGAGTTTTCCCCTCTCCTTTTCCAAAGCCAAAATTAAGAAATCTGGCAGAGCTATATTAAGTTTGCATTGTCTGTTACTCTGCGTGATTTCTTAAAGTGAAAAACATATCTGCATACATTACTTCATCCCAATTTCCTTGCCCCCTCAAAACAGCATTAACTGTAACTATGTATTATAGTTCAGAGTTCCATTTTTAGGCCATTTTTCCTGATCTTCCAAAGTATACAAAGGCCACCATTGGTTACAATATTTTACCAATGTTTTCTTATTTACCGAGCCCCCAGGAGACCCTCCAAGTTCTTTCCAGTGTGCCAAAATGCATCCAAAGGACTCTTTTTCAAGATCTATCCACTCTGCTGATTTTCCATTATCAATCTCACATTCACACACACACATACACAAACGGGATCCCGCAGACACACTCCACACAGTTACAACACTTGAGACAAAGACAGACTAAAATTCAAACAAACAAACAACAGTTAATGACACAGTTATAACATCCTGTCACCAGTACCAAAATCACAAATCATTACTGTAACAAGCCACAAAATAAGACGAATACCAGTAGAATCAAAAGCAATACATCCTAACCCCGATGGCTCAGACCATATTGTAACATTAATAGGGGGGTTTCCTTGAACCCTTTATAGTTGACCAGCCTGTCAGTGTCCCAAGAAGGATGAGACCCTTGTGCCCGACCAGCCTGTCAGTGTCCCAAGAAGGACAAGACCCTTGTGCCCAACCAGCCTGTCTGCATCCCACTGTGGGACGTACTGGACAGCCCACTGTATCGGAGGGTGATTCGACTAACCTATTCAGGGACGCACGCTGGCAGCATCACTGAATCAAATCCCTTATGGGCTGTTGATAGCACACTGGACCCAAAAACATTTCCACAAGACACCCCCTGTGTCTTGTAGGACCCAAACCACAAGATGCCCTTGCTGTCACTGATACCAAAATCACAAGACCAAAATCCTTAATGTAACAAGCCACAAAATAAATACCAACAAGATCCAAAACCTTTTCCACAAGACGCCCACTGCGTCTTTCAGGACCCAAACCACAAGAATCCCCCTGCTTCTTGTGGCTGTATACCAGTAAAATCCAAAACCTTTTCTACAGGATGCCCACTGCGTCTTGCAGGACCCAAACCACAAGATGCCCCCTGCTTCTTGTGGGTATATACCAAACGGACGCTAGCAGCCGGGTATACGCCTTTACCTACAAGATTTCCTACCTTGATTTACGGAAGGCTTCCAAACCTTGCGTACGCTTACCAAACCAACCCAATTAGCAATTTAGTCTTTATGCAAGATGCCCCCTGCACCTTACAGACTATATAAAAGAAAAGAATACCTTTTATGAGATGGCCCTTGTCTGCTCCCACAGTGATCCGAATGAGTCGAGGGGTCCCTCTGGGAAAAACTCCCGAGGGCCCTAGGGAGCCCTGTCCTCAGCGGGTCCTGCAGCCGAGCAGAGAGGGTCCCATCTGGGGTGCCAAATTGATTCGGAGAAAACTCCAGGAACAAACTTGCCAACAAAGTTTTCAAGCTGACAAGCAGGTATTCTTTATTGCGGCACCGGGAGACACGGGGGATAGCTCCTCCTAACGTGTGTCTCCCCATTGCCACACAAGCCGTCCTTTTATAGCCACTGGGCATACATACATATTCATGAGGCTACGCATGGATTACATAATTTTCCAGAAAGTTCCCCGCATGCGTACAGAATTGTGGTGCTGGTCTCTGAGGGTCGTTTACTTCTTCCAACAATCTTCATCACTTCTGGCAGCCTTTGAAGCATGTGCAGTAGATGCTCATACCAGTTTAATTGGTTCATTAGCAGCAGAGACATAATAATCCTCCTATGCTCCTACTTATCAGTTAGTTTAACTGTAGCCCATCCTGGACACCTGCGGTTCCCAGATACTCCTTATCCGTGTGTCTTGTTCTTATCCCTGTGTCCTGTTCTTCTAGACTGTTTTTCTTAAACTATGTCACAACTATAACGATTTGTCTTGTGAGAATTCTCAGTATGTTCTCTAGCTGTACTCTATTTTTTTTCTCTATGTATCATGGACCTCAGTAATTTTCCATTGCTACTGTTACAAAGCTATCGAACTTAACATTACTTAAAACTAATTCTAAAGGTTTCTATATTCCATTTTGTGATTTTGTTCCCCCTTGTCTCAGACCTCTGCAGCCCCTCCCAGGAGGATGGCTATAAACCTTCCTTCCCACCAGGATGCTGGGTAGCCTGAACCAGTCTCAAACCTGCCAAGAGGAAAGGTGAAGCTTGGTGAGAAACAACAGATATAACACCACACGTCCATGCCATCCTCCCCACCCTGCTCTCCTGCTCCTCTCCCTTTGTCCCTGTATGCTGCCCCTGGGTATGCGGTGTCCTACAAGCAGCTCATCCCACGGCCCGGTGCCTCTAGAGCCTGTGCAGAGCCTTCAGGAGCGGCGATGGACTTGTTACCACAAAAGTCAGTTTGAGAAGCTCTCTAAGACTCAATGTGGAGTTTTAGAAAGCAGCATTCTTTATTGCAGCGCTGCGCGCACACGCAAATCATTTCGCAAAGGTGAGCGCACCTGTTACTTGCTGGCGGCAGCTCTGTATTTAGCGTACTCATAGCTTTCCCCATGGAATTATTTGCATATTCATGCGATTTCCAGGAACTAATTATAATATTTGCATCCTAATTACGCATGCGCCTTCTTGCTGAGTGGGGGTCTCTGGTGGTCCCCGTTAGTCTTCCTCACTGTGTTTACTGAATGACCTCAAGTACTTGTGCACGCTCGCAAGGTCCTAGTGCTCTGTTAGCAGTGGTATGTCCTTGCTTCTGTTCCAGTCTCTGTCATCTGGAAGGCTGGCATCCTTGGTCTTATTTACTGTCTCCTTAGTTGTTATCAGTCCCATGATGTTCCTTCCCCTGTCAGCCAAACATTCCTTACTCCCTCCGTGTCAGCAAGTTAGAATAGCTTGCTGTATTTTACTATGTTAAAGTCATACATATTACTGTTAGTTTAAACCTAATAATTTAATCCTACAGACTCACCTCCTTAACTCGGCCCTGTAGAAGTGGCCAGTCATGTCCATTCCTCTTTGTGATGGAAGACCGCCACCCATGGACTGGCCACGCAGACCTGGCCCAGTCCTGTCCCTAGATCAACTGAACCTGTGGCAGCCCAGGAGACAGCACAACATTGGGGAAATTGCTAGGACTTACATAATTGCTGGGGAAGAGCACTCCTTGGAAGTGCCTTCAGGTTAGCCAGCCGTAAAGGGGACTTCTGTAACTGACGCAGCACTCGAACGGTGTGTAAGGGGCTAGAGAAGACAAAGAGAGATGGTGAATGCTGGCTTTGGAAAGCAGTCTTTAAGACCTTCCCCCATGACACGACTGATGCACACAACATCCCCCCATTCTGCAGATGCTGCCATGAGGAGCCCCAGGTGCCCTGCTCCATTCCTGGGGCTGGAGGATGCTCCGGGTTATCCCCCAGCACCAACAGCCCTCAGCTGGCTTTACCAAAGCCACCCATCCCTGGGAGCAGTCTCCATCCTTTCCTGCACTGTGGGACTGTGAGAGACTGATCTGAAATCAGACTCCATTGTCCACTGTCTCAAAGATTAGCATGAGAAGCTGAGATGGAATTCCACTAGTCCATTGTCTCAAAGATGGGTGGGAGGAGTTGAGATAAGACTCCCATATCCATTCTGGGAGAAGGTTGTGAGGAGCTGAACTGGCACTCCATCATCCATTGCCTGAGGGATGAGTGGGAAAGAGCTAAGACTCTTCCATCCATTACCTCGAGGAGTGCTCTGAGGAATTGCTGCCCATTATCCCAAGAATTGCTGCAGACACATGCAGGTGAAGAGCTGGCTGCAAGACCATCAAAACTGGTCCACCAGGAACACGTGTAATACATGACATTAAGAGCATAGGTACTCCCCCAACTCATAAAAGGGGGAAAAGGTAATCACGAAAGGAAGCCATTGCCATGAGGATGACTCCAGAAAGACACCTCCATGAGGACACTCTCCACCAATGAACACCGATGATGCATCTTAATTTCACTCTTGGGATCACAAACAAAACAGGGTGTGGCACTGTGGATGTACAGCCCTGCCCTCACCAGGGGGTTGCTCTTCCTGCCAGCAGCGCTGTCCCTGCTTCATACCGTGGTTTCTTGCCCTGACCTCCCCAACAGGACAACTCTCAGCCCTGACCCACAGCGGGGGCCCACGAGGAGCTTTATCTGCATCACAGTGTGGAGAGAGGGCAAGTAGCATCGCGAGCACCAGGACCATCCTTGCACTGAGCATGGTGGCAGCGTGATGGCTCTTCCTCTCAGGGTGCTCCTCATCAGAGCTCAGCTGTGAGCTCAGGCAAAGGGGTGCTACAATTTATCTTCAAAGAATGTTGACCAAATTCAAGTGAAAGACCTGTAGGTTTCCTTTGACCAAGGGGATTTCCATGTCACGTGGGATCTTCAGGGTTACTGACAGTGGTGATACGTAGAAAGACTGAACAGACTTGAGCAACTTTGTTCATCGAGGAGGGCCTGTGGGAAAGCCACAGGGTCCACAAAGGAAGTGAAATCCTCCTCTGCAGAGGCGTAACCCCGAGGACTCACAAACCCACAGAGGGGATTCAT
Organism: Pezoporus flaviventris; assembly: GCF_033815535.1. NCBI lineage: Eukaryota > Metazoa > Chordata > Aves > Psittaciformes > Psittacidae > Pezoporus > Pezoporus flaviventris. Next base: position 420,447 of record NW_026892695.1, read on the forward strand.
GACAACAGGAAAGGCAAAGCCCGGCTTTCCCCGCAAAGTCACTTAGCCCCAGAGCCACCACAGACATGCTGGAGATGGCTGGATGGCTTCTGAACTCGCTGGGAAGCATTAAGTGGAAACGCAGTGACCACTGCTGCCACAGACCAAGGGAGCTCACAGCCTGCCCTGACCATGCCTGGGGCAAAGCCACTATCTGAGGGCTGGACCCTGATCAACACAGAAGGATTTTTGGGATGGACTTGCTGCAAGCCCATGGCGAGTCTCCCCATGGCTTCACCCAACCACTCCATTCATGGAGGATGCTTCAGGTGGGCAGCCAGGGCAGCATGTAGCACTGGTGACTGAACAAGTACAGGGGCACCCTGAAGCCAGTCAAGGAAGAGACTGCTCTGGATGGAGAGGACCTTGAGAATTAAAACTACTAGTGGGGGCCTGCTTCTGCAGAGTTGGGCCTGCTTATCTGGCAGACGGTCTGGCCTGGGATGCTCTGCTTCCCCTTTCTCAGGTCTTCAAGCCATCACTATTGCAGCCAGACAATTCACAATTCCCTGGAGACCCTCTGATGTTTATTCTTTTACTTTTTGGGAAGGGAAAGGCTGGTGTGCTGTCATTAACTGATGAGTGCGGGAAAGCCCCACTGCTGACCCAAGTTCCCTTTTCATTTGACTGGGCTCTGGAGAATTTGCTTGTTTACATAAAACATAAGCAGGGCTCTCTTGATCCTACACGAGGAGGAAGAGGAGGAAAGCTTGGGGACACCTCAGGTGCAGCCTTTGCCAGCAATGGTGCCAGTGGAGGGAGGAAGGAGCTGGGCAGAATGTGCCCCATGCTTGGAAATGGGGTCTCAGCAGGTAACTGAGCACACCCAGCTGTGCTGGAAAACAGCTACACTGTCACTGTGCTGCTTGGGAACACACAGGCTCCACGCTGCAGAGGAAGCTGGGCTGCCAAAGCAGGAGAGATATGGCTGATCATCACCAAGTGCCTGAAACCTGTCCCCAGGGAGGTGGTGGGAGGGTTAGCAATAAGCTTTTCCCTATTATCTTTGGTTCTACCCAGTCACTTTGAGTCTTCTCCATTTAGAATATTGTCCTGGGTTCAGCAGTAGCAGTCATGTTTTTCCTTTGTGTTAACTGGTGCAGTGCTGTGTTTTGACTTCTAGCTTGAGAACAGTGTTGGTGAAGCCGATGTTTTCGGTTGTTGCTAAGTGATGTTTACCCTGACCAAGGACTCTGTGAGGCTCATGCTCTGCCAGGGAGGAGGGGAAGCTGTGAGGAAGCAGAGACGGGGCGCCTTACCCGGGCTAGCCGGGGAGGTATTCCCATACCACAGCATGTCATGCCCGGGGTGGGGGGGTAACTGGGAGTTACCCGGAAGGACAGGGCCTTCCGGGTGGAACTTGCTTTCTTGGCCGGTGGTATCGTATTCTCTTCCCTTGTTATTTTCCCTTATCATTGTTTTAGCTGATAGTAGCTGTGGTGATTTGTTGCTGGACTATTCTTGTCTCAACCCGTAGGAGTTGCACTCTCTCGATCCTCCTCCCCGTTCCTCCGGGAGCGGGGAAGGGGAGAGCCCGGCGGGGGGGGGGAGACGGACACGGACCTCGATTGTTGTCAGCTCGGCACCACTCACTGGGAGTGAGTGAACAAGTTACCTGACTGGGTTTAAACCACGACAGTTCTTTTTGGCGCCCAACGTGGGGCACGAGGGGTTGAGATAAGAACAGATCTGACTGGATTGATAGTCACTCGTCACAATGCTGATTTATTGGCTCTCAAGGTTGTTCCTCTTGATCTCACAGTTTTAGTATATCATATCTTACGTCCATCCAGTATTTGCTGTATTAGTGTTTTTCAAGTGTGGGGCTTGGGCTAAGGATTTTATCCCATTGTACTTTATGGTAATGACTTGTAATACAATAGAACCATTGATCATGAAACTGATCTGGCTTATGTTCCCAGTGTGGTCACCACCTTTATACTTTGGGAGGTATATGATGGAGGTGCTTAGCAATTACACATTTTTTTTCTCCTCCTCCGGTGCTCAACCTGTGAAGGAGACATCCTTTTACCCTCCTAGTCGTCCCCCCAGACCATTTACATTTGAGAGTTTTGAATTTTTTGAATGGCCTTTTAATGCTGTTGAGACTTGTTTGCTGATGGTGATGGGAATCACCATGCTAACACGCATACAGAGTGTGTTTTGCCCACTACTGATTTCAAGAGTTAAGCAGATTCAGGTTTGGGTCTTGTCTGGGGTCAAACGACGATGCAGGAGGACCGAGAGATTTTCCCTGAGGCTGGACAGCCATGAGTGGCAGGGTGTGTGGGATAGTATGGGCAAGTATCGAGGTCAGTGGGCCCCTCCAGTACTTTGGAATTTCACTACCGAACAACTGCAAAATCCAGAAGAATTAGTAAAACACTTAAATGAGGTGTGTGGTCATTCTGGCCATACCAGAGATGGACAAATCACGGCAACGTGCTGGGGCTTGGCCTATGCTTACAGGGCCTTGTTCAACACTATCCAGCACCTTCAAAAGGAAAAGAATGTCAGCGGATCTGAGGGCAAAGCGACAGTCGCTACTCAAACTTTGGCTGCAATGAACAGCGCAGCTACCCCAGCGGCAAGTACAGCAGCTGCTCAAACTTCAACTGCAACAGACAGCGCGGTTACCCCAGCTCCAAGCACAGCAGCTGCACCAAACCCAGCGACAAGCACAGTCGCTACTCAAACTTTGGCTGCAATGAACTGCGCAGCTACCCCAGTGGCAAGTACAGCAGCTGCTCAAACTTCAACTGCAACAGACAGTGCGGTTACCCCAGCTCCAAGCACAGTAGCTACACCACCCCCAGCAACAAGTACAGTCGCTACTCAAACCACAGTGATAATCACTGCAGCCAAACCAGAGGACCAATTCGTACCAATATCAGTTGCCCCTGTACGCAAGAGAACAATCAAAAAGGAGGCAAAAAGGGTGAAGCGAGATGAAGAAACAATGAATTCACCACCCGGTCCAGAATCTGATCCGGAGTCATCATCACATGACGAAGAAGAAGAAGAAGAGGTAACTTCTCGACCTCGGACCTAAACCGAGCTGCGGAATATGCGAAAAGATTTTAACCGTCAACCAGGGGAGCACATCATCACCTGGTTACTCCGATGCTGGGACAATGGGGCCGATGGTCACGAACTAGAAGGTACAGAAGCCAAGCAGCTGGGATCACTTGCTAGAGAAGGGGGAATTGACAAAGCAATTGCAAGAGAGAAAAAGTCCCTCAGCCTTTGGAGGAGGCTCTTGGCAGCTGTGAAAGAAAGGTTTCCGTACAAGGACGATGTTACGAGTCGTTCGGCCAAGTGGACTACTATAGACAAAGGCATCCAGTCTCTGAGGGAATCGGCCATCGTAGAGATGATCTATCACATCAAGCCGAATAACGGGGATACACCTATAGATCCAGATGAAGTTGAATGTACACGACCCATGTGGCGAAAACTTACACGGAATGCACCGTCATCATATGCCCATTCATTGGCAACAGTGACCTGGAATGACATAGTACCACTAACAGTGGATGAAATGGTTCATAAACTCCGAGAGTTCGAAGACAATCTCACCCCTTCCATCATCTCAGCTGTGAAAAAACTGTCCCAGGACCTCGAACAATTGAGGGACAATCTATCTGATTTATCCAGCTCCTCACGTGTACCAACACACGTCTCAGCTATTAACAAAAGGCGTCCTATTGTTCAAGAGAGGAGATACAGAAGGTATACGCCACGGGGTACCCTATGGTTTTACCTGCTGGATCACGGAGAAGACATGACAAAGTGGGATGGAAAACCTACTTCAGCTTTGGAGGAACGGGTGAGTGAACTGAAGAGGGGAGCAAGGGCCAAGACTGACCGTCCCATGAGAGCTACGGCTTCAGTCTCTGGTGAGCAGTTTCCCAGATGGAGTGGAAGAGCTGATTTTACTTCAGCTCCTGTGATAATGAAGAATAATCCCTTTCAACACGACTTAAGTGTCCAATGCTGTGATGACCATTAGAGGGGCCCTGCCTCCAGCCAGGTGGAGGTAGGGGACAATCGGATTTACTGGACTGTGTGGATCAGATGGCCTGGCACATCAGTCCCACTGAAGTATAAGGCTCTAGTAGATACTGGTGCACAGTGTACCCTGATGCCATCAAGCTGTCAAGGGGTGGAACCCATCTATATTTCTGGAGTAACAGGAGGATCCCAAGAGTTGACTGTGCTGGAGGCTGAAATCAGCCTGACTGGGAGGGAATGGCAAAAGCACCCTATTGTGACTGGTCCAGAGGCTCCATGCATTCTCGGCATAGACTACCTCAAGAGAGGGTACTTCAAAGACCCAAAAGGGTAGCGGTGGGCTTTTGGTATTGCTGATTTGGAGACTGAGGAAGTTGAGCAGCTGTCCACCTTGCCTGGTCTCTCAGAAGATCCCTCTGCTGTGGGGTTGCTGAAAGTTGAAGAACAACAAGTGCCAATTGCGACCACAACAGTGCACCGGCGGCAATATCGCACCAACCGAGACTCCCTGATTCCCATCCATCAGTTGATATGTAGACTGGAGAGTCAGGGGGTGATCAGCAGGACCCGCTCACCCTTCAATAGCCCCATATGGCCAGTGCGAAAGTCTAATGGAGAATGGAGACTAACAGTAGACTATCGTGGCCTGAATGAAGTCACACCACCACTGAGTGCTGCCGTACCGGACATGCTAGAACTTCAGTATGAACTAGAGTCAAAGGCAGCCAAGTGGTATGCCACGATTGATATTGCCAATGCATTTTTCTCAATTCCTTTGGCAGCAGAGTGCAGGCCACAGTTTGCTTTTACTTGGAGGGGTGTCCAGTTCACTTGGAATCGACTGCCCCAGGGGTGGAAACACAGCCCTACCATTTGCCATGGACTGATCCAGACTGCACTGGAACAGGGGCAAGCTCCAGAACACCTGCAATACATTGATGACATTATTGTGTGGGGCGATACAGCGGAAGAAGTCTTTGAGAAAGGGAGGAAAATAATCCAAATCCTGCTGAAAGCCGGTTTTGCCATAAAACGGAGTAAGGTCAAGGGACCTGCACAGGAGATTCAATTTTTGGGAATAAAATGGCAAGATGGACGTAGACAGATCCCCACAGATGTGATCAACAAGATAACAGCAATGTCTCCACCAACTAATAAGAAAGAAACGCAAGCTTTCTTGGGTGCAATGGGGTTCTGGAGAATGCACATCCCAAATTACAGTTCGATTGTAAGCCCTCTCTATCATGTGACCCGGAAGAAGAATGATTTTAAATGGGGCCCTGAGCAGCAACAAGCCTTTGAGCAAATTAAACGCGAGATAGTTCATGCAGTAGCCCTTGGACCAGTCCGGACCGGACCAGATGTAAAAAATGTGCTGTACACTGCAGCTGGGGAGAACGGTCCTACCTGGAGCCTCTGGCAGAAAGCTCCAGGGGAGACTCGAGGTCGACCCCTCGGCTTTTGGAGTCGGGGATATAAAGGATCTGAGGCCAGCTATACCCCAACTGAGAAAGAGATACTGGCAGCCTATGAAGGGGTTCGAGCTGCTTCGGAAGCGATTGGCACTGAAGCACAGCTCCTCCTGGCACCCCGGCTGCCCGTGCTGGGCTGGATGTTCAAAGGCAGGGTCTCCTCTACACATCATGCAACTGATGCTACATGGAGTAAATGGGCTGCACTAATTACACAACGAACTCGAATAGGAAATCCCAGTCGTCCAGGCATTCTAGAAGTCATCATGGACTGGCCAGAGGGCAAAGATTTCGGAATGTCACCAGAGGAGGAGGTGATGCGCGCTGAAGAGGCCCCACCATATAATAAACTGTCAGAAAGTGAAAAGCAGTATGCCTTGTTTACTGATGGCTCTTGCCGTATTGTGGGAAAGCATCGGAGATGGAAGGCAGCTGTATGGAGTCCTGGACGACAAGTTGCAGAAACTGCTGACGGAGAGGGTGAATCGAGTCAATTTGCCGAGGTGAAAGCCATCCAGCTGGCCCTGGACATTGCTGAACGAGAAAAGTGGCCAGTACTTTATCTCTATACTGACTCATGGATGGTGGCAAATGCCCTGTGGGGGTGGTTGAAGCAATGGAAGCAGAGCAACTGGCAACGCAGAGGTAAACCCATCTCGGCTGCTGCACTGTGGAAAGATATTGCTGCCCGGGTGCAGAACCTGGTGGTGAAGGTACATCATGTAGATGCCCATGTACCCAAGAGTCGGGCCACTGAGGAACACCAGAACAACCAACAAGTGGATAAAGCGGCTAAGATTGAAGTGGCTCAGATGGACTTAGATTGGCAACATAAAGGTGAGTTATTTTTGGCCCGGTCGGCTCATGACACTTCAGGCCATCAGGGCAGAGATGCAACATATAGATGGGCCCGTGACCGAGGGGTGGACTTAACAATGGACACTATTGCCCAGGTTATTCATGAGTGTGAAACGTGCTGCAATTAAACAAGCCAAGCGGTTAAAGCCTCTTTGGTATGGAGGACGATGGTTGAAGTATAAATATGGGGAGGCCTGGCAGATTGACTATATCACACTGCCACCAACCCACCAAGGCAAGCGCCATGTGCTTACCATGGTGGAAGCAACCACCGGGTGGCTGGAAACATACGCTGTGCCCCATGCCACTGCCCGGAACACCATCCTGGGCCTTGAGAAACAGATTTTGTGGCGACACGGCACCCCAGAGAGAATTGAGTCAGACAATGGGACTCATTTCCGGAATAACCTTATAGATATTTGGGCCAAAGAGCATGGCATTGAGTGGGTATATCACGTCCCCTACCATGAACCAGCCTCTGGGAAAATCGAACGGTACAATGGGCTGTTAAAAACTACACTGAGAGCAATGGGTGGGGGAACTTTCAAGCATTGGGATACAGACTTACCAAAGGCCACCTGGTTGGTCAACACCAGAGGATCTGCCAACAGGGCCGGCCCAGCCCAGTCAGAACTTTTACATATTGTAGAGGAGGACAAAGTTCCCGTGGTGCATATGAAGAATTTGCTGGGGAAGACAGTCTGGGTTATTCCTGCTTCAGGTAAAGGCAAACCCACTCGTGGGATTGCTTTTGCTCAGGGACCTGGATATACTTGGTGGGTAATGCGGGAAGATAGGGAAGTCCGATGTATACCTCAAGGGGATTTGATTTTAGGGGAAAACAGCCAGTGAACTCTATTGTATGCTGTTGCCTGCTGTGTAATGCTTTTATAGCCCATCAACTAGATGTCTCCAGGTCACCAGCGACTGGCCCTGACTTCCCTCCAGCCATCATCCCAACAGAGAATGAACTTTGAACATCATGGACCGAATGGACTCGGCAGCATTATAGGGATTGGTCCATGCACTAAGAAAATGATTTTTTCCTCTTGGTCTGTATGTATATGGATGTTTATATGTGGGAGAGCGATGGTGTATTGAAAATGTGGGATCTGAGCACGACGTGAATGGTATGGAATAAGGGGTGGATAATGTCCTGGGTTCAGCAGTAGCAGTCATGTTTTTTCCTTTGTGTTAACTGGTGCAGTGCTGTGTTTTGACTTCTAGCTTGAGAACAGTGTTGGTGAAGCCGATGTTTTCAGTTGTTGCTAAGTGATGTTTACCCTGACCAAGGACTCTGTGAGGCTCATGCTCTGCCAGGGAGGAGGGGAAGCTGTGAGGAAGCAGAGACGGGGCGCCTGACCCGGGCTAGCCGGGGAGGTATTCCATACCACAGCACCTCATGCCCAGGGTGGGGGGGTAACTGGGAGTTACCCGGAAGTACAGGGGCTTCCGGGTGGAACTCGCTTTCTTGGCCAGTGGTATCGTATTCTCTTCCCTTGTTATTTTCCCTTATCATTGTTTTAGCTGATAGTAGCGGTGGTGATTTGTTGCTGGACTGTTCTTGTCTCAACCTGTAGGAGTTGCACTCTCTCGATCCTCCTCCCCGTTCCTCCGGGAGCGGGGAAGGGGAGAGGCCCGGTGAGGGGGGGGGGGGGGAGACGGACACGGACCTCGATTGTTGTCAGCTTGGCACCACTCACTGGGAGTGAGTGAACAAGTTACCTGACTGGGTTTAAACCACGACAAATATGAAACAATCTAGTTTTTCTTCTACTGAAACCTCATCTTTCTGAGTGTAAAGCCCCCCTACATTTCTTTGGGGTGCTCACTCAAGGGTCTCCCCAGCTCCTTTTTTTTTTTTTTCCTCGGTTGGAAAAGACCTTTAAGATCAAGTCCAACTGCTTCCCAGCACTCCCAAGGCTACCACTAAGCAGTGGCACTGAGGGCCTCGTCTACACAGCGTGTGAACACTTCCAGGGACAATGACTCTACCACTGCCCTGGGCAGCCTGTTCCAATGCTTAATTATCCTCTCTGTGAAAAAATTGTTTCCAATCTCCAGTCTAAACCTCCCCTGGTACAGCTTGAGGCCATTTCCTCTTGTCCTATTTTGAAGCTCTGGTTGACTCAGGATACAATCACAAATCAAAAGCAATGCTCTTGTTCCTTCCTGGAGTCAGCGCTCACCCTGCAACTCTAGGTATGATCCTACATCCTGTAAAGACAATTTGAAAAGAGGAAAACAAGATTTTCTTTGAAAGCATGCTTCCTACAGCTGGACACTGGGGGTGAGCAAGTACTGGAAGCTGGTGATCCAAATTGCATCCTGTGCGGTAAATCCTGCCTGGTGCCATGAGACACAGAGATTGCAGGAAGGATATGTCCAGGAGCCCTTCTCCAGAGGATTGTCTGCACTGAATCACTAGGCAAGCTCACCCAGCAGAGCAGGGTGGGTGCGCAGAAACCCACCATGGCCAGGCAGGGAACCCACACCACAACAGCCAAGCAGAGAGGCAGGTGGGGGATGAGCCTTCACTAAGGAAAGCCAGTTTGTGATGCCAGATTTCTCAAATGCACTGAAAAAGGGGATATTCTTCCATTTTCCAATGAGGATGATCAACTGACTGGAGGTTAAGTGAAGGCTGAATCTGGGGTGTCAGGAAGAGCTGCTGCTCCCAAGGGAAACTGCTGGAGAGGCTTCTGTGTCAGGTAGCACTCAGGGACAAGGATGCTTCAGCCTCCCATTTTCAATCCTGACCTTTTCTGAGCTCCTAGAGTCAAAGGCAGCGGTGAAGAGCTGCTTCAGCTCAGCATTTAAAACAAAGCTCTGATAACAGAAAAAGAATTGGACATGGAAGCAATGTCAGCCTACTTTTTAGTGATTTAATTCTGAACAGAATTATTCCTGATAACTTGTTCTAGTGCCTCCTTGGAGTTATAAATTTACTTATTCCTTAATTTTTTTATTAGGATAAAGCCAGCAATCAGCAAAACAAATTCAGTTGGAAGAATGCATTAAGATACATTGGCATCCCTAGATACTGCAATAAAGAAGTATTTGTGCCAACTGTGGCCTAAGTTGGCAAGCTGACATCACATCCCTCCTTGGGGGGCTCCTCTAACTTCTTTCTATTATCTTTTTAAATTATTTTCTTCATGGCATTGTTGCTCACCTCCATCACCTAAGGTGGTCACTGAAGGGGTATAACCCTGGAGAGTCCTGACAGTCTCTGAGGTTACCCAAGGGGGACCTCAGCTACAAGAGCAACCCTTGCAGTGACATGAACAGGGACACAATCCTCATAAAAGTGGAGATTAAGAAAACCCAAATCATGGAAGAACCACAGCTACACAGCAGAACCACAGCTGTGCAACTGGAGAGCCAAAGCAGCTAAGGGGACGTCCTATATTATGCCAAGCCAGCATCATGAAAGCAGGGGCAGGTTAGATTGACCAGAGGATGGTCTAAGCACCAGCATGCTTATGCAGTGTTTCACAGGAAAACCACCATGCCAAGCAGGGACAGACATTCCATATATCACAGCCCAAGTCTCAAACCAGAGAGGACAGAGACTGACGGGTCTCTGCTTCACGAGAATAACTGTGCCCCTCATACATCACCCTGAAGACAAGTCAGGGCTTGGAGAAGACAATGGCAGAGGTATCTCTCACTGCGAGGTCGAGACTGCAGGGAACAGCGAGAGGGGACAAGCCAGGAGCCAAAGGTGACCAACACAAGAGGGACTGATGCAAAGGGTTAACCGATGTATGGGGGGGTAGGTCAAGCCGCTTGCTTAACGTTATTACTCGTTCATGATTATCGTACTCGCTGTGTATGCTAGAACAAGATATGAGGACATTGCTATTGTTAAGAGGTAGGAACCATGACTTGATTCCCGTCCTTTGGACGCCTAGGCCGGCTGAAATTGGCTCTGCGCTTTGGACGATAACCAAGCCACCAAGGAGCATGCGTAATGACTAGAGGTGAAAAGTTCAGGCTTGAGGAAGACTCATTTACTTCATCTTGAGACCCTCGCCCACGACCACTAGGAGGCACCGCGTAGACGCAAAGGACTTCTTAGCTCATTATAATACCAAGCAGGGATAGGACATGAATATGTATAGGCGTGTTGTGCAACCTCATGCATATATATAACTTTAAAGAATAAATATAAAGGGAAACGAAGCTGAGGTGTGCATGCCTTTGGAGGAGCTATCCCCCATGCACCTCAGTGCTGAATAAAGCATACCTACGTTACAATTTTAACAAGTTGTGGAGCCTATCCGCGTATCAATTTGGCGAGCCAGCCAGGAGACCTCTGTTCGGCTGCAGGATCGTCTGAGGGGCAGATATCCTAGGCGCCCCAGGCCGCTTGTCTGGAGAAGCTCTGCATCTCGTCCGCTCACTGCGGGAACAGACAACAACCTGTGCCAGCTGCAAAAAAAAATGGTATGCTTGGAATTTAGGTTTGTAATTTTGGGGGTGTCCTGGGTTCAGCAGTAGCAGTCATGTTTCTCCTTCTTGGTAGCTGGTGCAGTGCAGTGTTTTGACTTTCAGCCTGGGAATAACACTGACAACACCGATGTTTTCGGTTGTTGCTAAGTGATGTTTACCCTGACCAAGGACTTTGTGAGGCTCATGCTCTGCCAGGGAGGAGGGGAAGCTGTGAGGAAACAGAGACAGGACACCTGACCCAAACTGACCAAAGAGGTATTCCATACCACGGCACGTCATGGCCAGGAGGTAACTGGGAGTTAGCTGGAAGGGCTGGGTGACTGCAGGGTTGGAGGAGGTATCGGTCAGTGCTTGGCCGGGCTGGGGGGGGCGAGTTATCGGTTGGCTGGTGGTGAGGTGTTGTATTCTCTTCCCTTGTTATTTCCTTTATCATTGTTATTCTTGGTGGTAGCAGTAGTGATCTGTGTTATACCTTAGTTACTAAACTGTTCTTATCTCAACCCGTGGGAGTTGCATTCTTTTCGATTCTCCTCTCCATCCCTCCGGGAGTAGGGGGAGGGAAAGAAGGGGGGGAGTGAGTGAACGAGTTGTCTGGTTTGGTTTAAACCACAACAGGGGGTCTTGGAATTTAGGTTTGTAATTGTCCTGGGACTTATAGGGGGCCTATAAGGCATACGCGTGGCCCGGGGCTGCTGGTAAGGTGCGCAGAGATGTCTGGCGCACAGTGTAGTTCCCCTTGGCAGGTAGGGCTTGCAAGCAGGTTGGGGACTCGTCGACCTATAGAGTGGCCGCTAGCAATCCTGAGTGTGGATCGGGTGAGTCCGGGTTTTCGCCACATCCCAGGTTTTGGCAGCCAGGACGGACCTGCTAATGACTGTGTAGGAAGCAGGTGAAAGATAGGGGGACCCAGGTCTCCGCTTCATCCCAGGTTTTGGGAGCCAGGACGGACCTGCTACTGACTGTGTCGAAAGCAGGAGAAAGGTAAGCGGAACCACCGTGTGAGTGTGCATGGGATCCCTGTATGCAAGAATTCCGTGTATGACTGAGACGTGGCATGGCTACGAAGCGAGTGTGGAGTCCTGATCAGCGGTTCCGTGTTCTCCGCGAGGAGAGCGGCTGGAGACGGACGAAGCGTATTTAATTCTGTCGTGTATTCTCATTTCTGATTTAAAAGCTGGGAGAGAAGTAGAAAAAAGTAAACCGTGACTAATTGGAAGGTTAAGAAGAGTTCCCTCTCTGCACCCCAGTGGCTGTATGAGAGAAATATCAGAGAATTCTAGCCTCACATATGGGTGCATAATAACTTTTAAACAGTGAAACCTGCCATGGATACTAGGACAGTGTAAATTTTGTTGGAACCAAAACTATTATCTAACAGCAGAGGAGTTAAACAGCAGAACCCAGAGATATTATTTTATTGAACCCCCTGAGAATATCATAAAACTTGTGTGTAGCTACTCTCATATTTTTATAAGTACATTTGCAGAACACTGAAAGAGAAAGGCTATAGAGATTTGTAAAAGATTGTTTGAAATGGAAGCTGGTCAAAGCAAGGGAATTCTGAAGAAAAACCCATTGGGTTGCATTTTGGCACATTGGAAAGAACTGGGAGGGCCTCCTGGGGGCTTGGTAAACAAGAAAAAGTTAATAAAATATTATAACCAATGGTGGCCTTTGTATACTTTGGAAGATCAGGAAAAATGGCCTAAAAATGGAACTCTGAACTATAATACATTGATACAATTACTGTTGTTTTGAGGGGGCAAGGAAAATGGGATGAAATAATGTATGCAGATATGTTTTTCACTTTAAGAAACCACCCGGAGTGACAGACTGAATGTAAAATTAATATAGTTCTGCCAGATCCCTTAATTTTTGCTTTGGAAAAGGACAGGGAAAAACTGAAAGTTAAGATGGAGAGATGTTGTTCAGCCTGTGATATTGGGGAAAGATGTTTAAAGTTAAAAAACAGTAATCAGGAAGATAGGTAGGAAAATTATATATCACAAGTACCTCCAAGAGGAGCACCCTCTATATCTGTCCTATCAGATATTGATAAGGAGGAGGAGATTGCTGTCACTGGCAACAAGCAGCAGATTCACATTCAGAGTTAAGAAAGAGTTAAATCGGAAGTGCTGTTGCAGAGGCAGGCATCTGTAGCCCCTGCAGAGCAGGGAAACAGGTAGGAAAAAAAAAAAAAAAAAAGCTGGACTGTGCTATAGCCACGGCTGTGGTGGTTGCTTTGAAACTGGAGGAGGAGGAATATCGGGCGGAGGTGGGGGAGGAATATCGGGCTCTTCTTCTGTGAAACCGGATTGGTGCGAGTGCTATGGGGAGTTTGGATGCTGGAAATGAGAGTGCCCTGGGGGGGCTGTATGGAGTCCTGTATGGAGTCTCAGTGGTGCCTTGTTCTTATAAGATCAACCAAAACAGCTAGCTAATAAATTGGTGGTGAGGGTTTGCACTGGTGTGGAGCTGGAAAACAAAGATGGGTGTCAAGAAAGGACACGCCATGACCATGGTCCCCCTGTATCCCATGGGTTGTGGGGAAACCTTGAGGCAGGAGCATGTGTCTGGCACACTAGGTGCGGAAGACAAGCCTTGTCCCACCTGAGTGTGATAGACTTGGCATTAGTTATCTCCTGGACCTGTGGCAGCCCATGCACCTCCAGGAAGAGCATGGGAAGGAGCATGGTTGGACATCCTTTGCACAGGGTTTTTTCCCTGCACTGCCAGACTTAGAGAAGTGAGGGAGCAGCAGCAAAGCTGGCAAGCGTGTGCCACCAGCCAGCCAAGGGACTGGCCACACATCCCAATGCTCCCTTGGTACTCCGGAGCTGCAGCCCCCGAGTGGCCCCATGCTGGCGCTCGCTCCATGTGTCAGAAATGATTCACTGCTGCCAGGGCTGCCTTGTTTACACAGCCCCCTCCCTTGCCCACCCTCTCCCATGTAACAGAGAGGAGAAAAAAGCTTCTTATCCCCCAAATTACCTTTCTGCCCTGGTGATTCATGGAGGGGGAAGTTTTTTTCATGGGCCTCACCATCTTCCCAGCATGCTGGTGCTGCTGGAGCAGGGGGCTGGGGCACAGCTGGGACCAGGGCTCCTGGGATGCAGGGGAGATGCTCATCCTTGACTCTCTTGATCCTTTCAGCTTCCCTGGGCACTGACTCTTCTGTTGCCTTTCCCACCTCTCTTCCCAACACTAGAGGGGCACACAAGGGCAGCCCAAGCCCTGGCTGGGGTAGGAGAGGTCCTAGCTCAGCCTTCGGGATCTTGCTCCCTTACAGAACACACTTGGAGCATAACGTTTGATTTCTGTGGGTTGCTGTTTGGCTGTAGCTTTGCTTAAACAAAGCAAATACCCAGCTGTTTGTTCAGTACTGCCTTAGCAGGACAGGAAATGCAACCCCCTGTGAGAAAATATATTCTCTGCAAATTTTTCTCAAGACTGAAGCCCTTAAAGAGTGAAACAGTGGAGCAATAGCCCAGACACATCAGCTGCACCTGCTTTGCCATTGCTCAGTCGGATGTGAGAAATGGTCTCTAGATAAAAACTTCTATCGTAAATGCTCAGGGTAGACACAACAGCGAAGCAGCAGCTATTTGTTAATGTTTTTGAAAAAAAAAAAACAGGTGTCCTGTCAAGTAGGCACAAACAGCAAAAGCAGAACTATGATTTCTATTTCAAATCCTGTTCCCAAGTTCCCTCCCTTGTTTCCCCATTGGTTGCATACTCCAAGGTTTACAGACTATTTGACACATATAATCTACATGCTAACTGTCCCACCTCTGGTTACATCTCCCCTTACTCAATATCTTATGGCCTTTCCTCTTATTTATTTATCTCCTTTTATGGTTCGATTTCATAAATCTCTGGAAGACTTGTGGTACCCCAACTTGCTGTTTAACCAGCCTGCACTGGCTTAGTTTCATAGGTTGTACAAAGATAGTATTCTTTTTAACCACAGAGTGTATAATTTGTCCAGAGACGATATTGTCTTTAACCACAAAGTATGTCTTTCTAAGTTATGGTATCTCAAACTCATAGCTTCATTTCTTCAGTAACTTACCCCAGCCCCAATATTGCAAAATCTTAATATTGCAAAGCCTTAATTTTGATCTTAAAGCTCTAATATTGTAAAGCCTTAATATTTCAAAGCCCTATCCTCAATTGTGGAATAATGACTGAACAAGATTTAGAAATTAAACTTCTATTTAAAAGCGTAGCATTGTTCACACATAACAGAAAGGTATAAAATTAAATGGACTTTCAGGGTAAGATGCGGCTGCACCTGGTATGCAAGGAATTCATCCCACAGCGGTTCCCTTGGCAACACTGCTTGATGGCAACATTGCTTGATGGAGGATGGGGCGGAGCGGAGATTCTGCAGCCAAGCTGTCGTGGCTTAAAACCAGGCAGAGGGCTCATTCACTCACTCTCCCCCTTCTTTCCCTCCCCCTGCTCCCGGAGGGACGGAGAGGAGACTCAAAAAGAATGCAACTCCCACAGGTTGAGATAAGAACAGTTTAGTAAATAAGGCATAACACAAATCACTACTGCTACCACCAATAATAATAATGATAAAGGAAATAACAAGGGAAGAGAATACAACATCTAACCAGCAGCCAACCGATAACTCACTCCCCAGGCTCGACCAAGCACCGACCCATACCTCCTCCAACCCTGCAGTCTCCCAGCCCCCTTCCGGGTAACTCCCAGTTACATCCTGGGCATGACGTGCTGTGGTATGGAATACCTCTTTGGTCAGTTTGGGTCAGGTGTCCTGTCTCTGCTTCCTCCTGGCTTCCCCTCCTCCCTGGCAGAGCATGAGGCTCAAAAGCCCTTGGCCAAACCAAAACATCGCTATCAGCTCTGTTCCCAGGCCGAAAGTCAAAACACTGCACTGAACCAGCTACCAAGGAGGAGAAAAATGACTGCTACTGCTGAACCCAGGACACAAGCTCTGTCATAACATCAGCAGAGATGGGAACTAGGTGGTACTAAAAACTGATAATGACTGGTAAGATGCACACTTGCTACCCTGAGCCAACAGTCTGTCATCTTTTGACAAAATGTTGTCCTTTGTGAGAACTTTGCCTCATTATAATACATTTTAATACAAAAACACACCTCTGTCTTGAGACAAGGGGGGGCACAAAATTACAAAATGGTATATATAAACCTTTAGGATTAGTTTTAAGTAATGTTAAGTTTGATTGCTTTGTAACAGTAGCAGTGGAAAATTACTGAGGTGCATGATACATAGAAAAAAAATAGAGTACAGCTAGAGAGCATACTGAGAATTCTTGTACAAGATAAATCGTTATACTTGACGTAGTTTTAAGAAAAACAGTCTAGAAGAACAGGATGCAAGTATAAGGAGTATCTGGGAATGGCAGGTGTCCAGGATGGGCTACAGTTAAACTAACTTATAAGTAGGAGGATTATTATGTCTGTGGTGGTAACGAACCAGTTAAGCTGGTATAAGCATCTACTGTGTGTGCTTTAAAGGCTTCCAGAAGTGATGGAGATTGTTGGAAGAAGTAAACGACCCTCAGAGACCACCACCACCACAATTCTGTACGCATGCGGGGAACTTTCTGGAAAAAGATGTAATCCATACGTAGCCTCATGAATATGTATGTGTGCCCAGGGACTATATATTGTGTAGCAATACGGGGACACACATTAGGAGGAGTTATCCCCCATGTCTCCCAGCGCCGCAATAAAGAATACCTGCTTGTCAACTTGAAAAATTTGTTGGCAAGTTTGTTCCTGGAGTTTTCTCTGAATCAGTCTTCAATGCTACCCACCTCCAAGGTGAGATCACCCCTCCATGAGCATGCTCTTTACATTCTTTTTGGTATATACCTTTAAAAGCGAAGAAAGGGAATTTTACACCAGTAATAATAAAGGTATGTATGACTACAGTCACTCAAGCTCCACCTTGAAGGTGAAAGATAGTATAAAAATGGCCAAAGGAAGAGGGAATGTCAGGGAAGGCATCATCGTGCACAAGTCAAGGAAGATTCCATCAGGAGATTACCCTTGACTCCTGGGACCGGTTGCTGGGCTGGACCTTTCTTCCCCCCCATAGGGACGCCTTTGGGTAAGACTTGCACTGTACCAAGTGCTTCCCTTTGGAAAATTAGGAATCTCTATATAGTCACTTTCTACTTTTATATTTTAAAGCCAGGCTGTGTTATACATAAATTTGTCACGCGTTTGTATAATTCACAACCCTATTATTTGCACGTGCTTTTGCAGACAGTGTATTTATCACCGGCAATCCATAAGAACCTGTATCTGTTGATTCAATAAACTCCCAGCATACCCAGCATGCTGCATAATCAGACACTTCTTGTGAGAAAGGTTCCTTAACAAAGAATTATAGAATCATAGAATAGTTAGTGTTGGAAAGGACCTTAAGATCATCTAGTTCCAACCCCCCTGCCATGGGCAGGGACACCACACACTGAACCATGTCACCTGAGACTCTGTCCAACCTGGCCTTGAACCCTGCCAGGAATGGAGCATTTACTACTTGTCTGGACAACCTGTCCCAGTGCCTCACCACCCTCACAGTAAAGAACTTCCTCCTTATATCTAACCTGAACTTCCCCTGTTTAAGTTTGAACCCTTTAGCCTTTGACATTTACATAAAGTTTTAAAGCCTGACATTCTTATTTTTCTTCAGCCCCATGCTTTGGCCAAAAAACAGTCAGTGGCTGAATACTTTCCTTTGTCCATGTAAAACAACAGTACTGTATCATCTTTTTCTTATCTTTTCCCTTTGTATAATACGTGTCCCAGTTTCAGGTGTAGCAGTTATTTTTCTCCTTAGTAGCTGGTGCAGTGATCTGTTTTTGACTTTAGCCTGAGAACAACGCTGATAACACACCAGTGTTTTTAGTCATTGCTAAGTAATGTTTACTCCAATCAAGGACATTTCGGTCTCTCATGCTCTGCCAGTGAGGAGGGACATGGGAAGCTGGGAGGAAGCAGAGACAGGACACCTGAACGAAACTAACCAAAGGGGTATTCCATACCACATCATGTCATGCCCAGTATATAAACTGGGGGGAGTTACCCGGAAGGCCCACATCTCTGCTCAGGTCGGGCTGGGTGTTGCTTAGAGGGTGGTGAGCAATTGTATTGTGCATCACTTGTGTTTGTTGTTTTCTTTTCCTTTTCCTCTTTTAGTTTTATATTCTCTCTCCTTATTATTTCCCTTACCATTATTATTATTGGTGGTTGCAGTTGTGGTTTTGTGTTATACCTTAGTTCTGTTTTTATCTCAACTGTTCTTATCTCAACCCGTGGGAGTTGCATTGTTTCAATTCTCCTCCCCATCCCAAGGGGGGGGGGGGGGGGGGAAGAAGCAGGGGGGAGTGAATGAGAATCTGCATGTTTCTGAGTTACTGGCTGGGCTTAAACTACAACAACATCTTTCCAGTTTTTCAACATCCTCCCTAAGGGACTTTCTGGAGGAATGTTATTCCCGGGATGATTCCTCTTATTCTGTCTCTTTTCCTTAAGACTATTTTTCTTATACCCCATTCTGTTTCCCGAGACTTCCTTTCAGCAAGTCTTTACACTTTGTCCTTCTCTGGCTCTATGCCTTGCGGAATAACAGAAAGATGGATCCGGACTCCACACTTGCTTTATACTTATTTCTATGTCTAAGACACGCACTCACAAAGTCTCTCAGAATGTCCCAACCACCAAGTTAATTCTTAAAGTCCAGTTTTCTTTCCTTGGTCTGTGCATGAAGTTGCCTGGTTGCTGCAGTGGTGCCTACTTTTTCCTCTATCACTTTTTCCCCCTAGGTTCACTGGGTCTACTTTATAAAAATGGTCTCAGGATTTTAGTCAGTAGCTGCAGAACCCCCGTCGACTCTGCACAAAGCTGTTGAAATCAATGGGATGCATCTCCCCGTCCTTTGGTGGTGGAGGTCCCCTCAGCAATGACTTGATGCTGGATGTAACCTGTAAGGCTGTAAACCTTGGAGCACCCAACCAATGGTGCAACAAGGGCGGTAACCTGCAGACAGGATAGGAAATATAAATCAAAGGTTTGCTTTTGCTGTGTGTGCCTACTTTCTAGGACACCCGCTTTTGCAAGCGAGTTAATAAATTGCTGCTTCACTGTTGTGTCTACCTGTCCTGGGTTCAGCAGTAGCAGTCATTTTTCTCCTTCTTGGTAGCTGGTGCAGTGCTGTGTTTTGACTTCCAGCCTGGGAACAGTGCGGGTGATACCGATGCTTTTGGTTGTTGCTAAGTGATGTTTACCCTGACCAAGGACTTTGTGAGGCTCATGCTCTGCCAGGGAGGAGGGGAAGCCAGGAGGAAGCAGAGACGGGGCACCTGACCCAGGCTAGCCAAAGAGGTATTCCATACCACAGCACGTCATGATCACAAACAAGTTTTTCAACCATTTCCAATTTGGCAGCCAAGAAGTATGTCCATGACATAATTCTTCAAATCCCCAGGAAGTATCATCTCTAACAGCCTAATGCAAGATTTTTTTTTTTTTCTTCTTCCAGATTTCTGCTAGATCTGCGGATATTCTGCTGCTCTGGTTATGTATATGCAGCAGCTTGTATTTATAACTGTACAAACACCTCCTTGGGAAGCTAATAGCAGATCAAGGGCCATATGGCTTTGCAATGTTACCTGAGATAGGCTGGATGCCTCAATCTGTAATGCCTGTATAGCATCTATAATGTTGTCTTTTTTTCTGTTTTTTAGGGTTTTGATTATTGTAGCATCCAGGAGTACAACACCCAATGTACATGTTCCAGTCCATCCTGGGGGAAGGGCTTTTCTAGCAGTATTATTACACAATCAATGCCACCATTTCCCTTCTGGAGGATCCAGTAACGAATTTGGGGTCCCTTAATCTCAAGTTGCATTGTTCAGCTACAGTTTGGTTAATGTCCAACCAAGATATTACCAGAGCTAAGAGTTTTACCCAGTGCCAGCAGGTATTGTCTGATATCCAGTTTTCCTTGTAAAGACATATCACCAGGAACAAAAGGCCACCTATACTTCAGTTCATGTGGACTCACATGATTCCTTCCTGACTGTATTCATATCCTTAACAAAGCAATTTGTAGGGCTTTTAACCAAGTTAAAGAAGTTTCTTGACATATTTTAATTATAACTTGAGTGTCTGATTCATACATTTCACTTTCTCACTAGTCTGAGGTCTATATAGGGTATGCAGATCCCACTTGATTCCCAAACACTCTCCCACCTTCCTAACTACTTCTGCAACAAAGTGCAGACCTCTATTCAAGGACAAGCCTGCTGGTACACCATATTGGGGTATCATTTGATTCAATAAATGTTTTACTACTTCACGAGCCATATTGGTGCAACAAGGTAAAGCCTCCAGCTAACCAGAAAACATATCTATTAGTACCCATATATATATATATATATATATATATATATATACCTGAGCCTGTTATACTTGCCAATAGCCTCCTGGACAATTGCCTTTGTTGTTCCAGGTGGGGGTCTTTTAGCATGTTAAACAGGGTTCACACTTCTTTATAACACTTTTATCATTCCAGCCATTTGATACTCAGAACTTGGATCTTTAAAGCCTCAGTCATTGATGCTGTTCCA